>NC_000076.6:16171542-16479542 GCF_000001635.26 Mus musculus
TGTGCTTAAGCTGTCGCACTCAAATCAGTGCTGCTGGTAATTTTTCAAATTAAGTGTTTCTCTTTGGGAAAGCACTCAGAAATATTACATGTACACAGTCTAAAGCACCAGAATGTTCCTTTAAAAATTTGCTAGTGACCAAATTAGAAAACATCTGCAGGATTCTTCTGCTGCTTGAATTATTCAAATGAATACAAAATTCAAATACAGACAAGTTAGGGGAAGATAGTCATTTTTCTTTATCTTACGCAGTTCTAGAGAGAATATATTTACATCTGAGTGATTATCTTTATTCCTTTCAACTCATCTGTTATATTTCCCTTGTTTTACCTTGAAAACAAATATATTCCCGTCTCTGTCGATATCTATACACTTGTCAAATGTTTTATTGAAAAAGGAGTGTCTATGGACAGAAGCACACTCTAACATCTTACACATTTTTTCCTAATAGAGAAAAAAATTACTGATATAGCCCCCCTAATATGTTTTAGTGCATATGTTATTTTCAGAAAAACATATGATAATAACACCATTATGGAATACAACTAGTTTATATAAAAAGTATTACACATTTTCATATAGATTAATCTTAATGTGAAAGATGAACTTGTAGGTTGAAAAATACATAAATTATAAATATTTAAATGTTGTTCTAATGTTTTTTTAATACCATGTTTGCAACAATTGTAGGACAGGATTTGCAGAAATAGCTTAAATATGTCAGAGAACATATTTTATTGAACCATTGTTAAAACTTTCTCATTTATTCTGATCTAACATTTTTTGATCTCACACATGAATTAGAGAATTAGATTACTAGTAAAAATTTTCAAGAAAAATGAATTGGATAGAAGAATCTTAGAGTAATATATAATGTTGAAAATAATACAGCTAGAGTCAAAATGCTTAACATCCTGTATCAATTTGAAATATATTGCTAATGACTTACTTTTGTAAATAAAAGTTTTTAAAAATCTTTCAAAATATCTTCTCAAGAATACTGCAAAATTTAAAGAATTTTTAAATAAAATTCCGTATTATTATACAACGGTTATCTTGAAATCCTGATTTGTATTTGACTCCGAATTCTTGGCAAATATATCAGGTTTCTCTAATTATTGACCTTCTGTGTTATCTAGAACAATTGATGATAGATAGCATGACAGAATTATTAACAGATTAATTACATGAGGTAACATTGTGGCTTCAAACCAACTTGTGTATTATTTTTAAATTTTAAGGTGGTTGTATTAGTTAGTGTGTCTATGTATGTAAATATGTATGTATACTCTCATCCCTGTATGCTAGTGTAAATTACTGTGTGAGTGTGGATGAGTATGAATGTGTAGATACCATAATACATTTGTGAAAGTCAGAGGATAATTTGGGAATAGGCTCACTCCCATTTTAGTTTTGAAGCAGTTTACCTTTCCTGTCAGCTGGCCAGAGAGTTCCAGAATACTCTCCTCTCTCTACCTCCTGTCACACTGTAGAAGGGCTCAGATGAGAGATGTGTACATTTGGCTCTTCCATGGGCTCCAGGTTTGCATGGCCCGTGCCTTTACTCTCTGAGGCATCTATTTCACTCTATTTGTGTCTTTTGAACATAGATGTTCAATGTTGGTTTCATAAATGCCAAAACTCATTTTACCCTTTAACTATTTATATGAAAAGCATGAATACACTTATTTATTGAAAAGTAAAAGTCAACCGTCTCAACACTTTATTTTTATTGATTATTTTTTATTTATATTTCAAATTTTCTACCCCTACCTGGATTCCCCACCTCAATCCTCCCATCCCATTACCCCTCCCCTGCTTTAATGGCAGTGCTGCCCCACCCACCCACCTACACCTGCCTTGCTGCCATAGCATCCTGGTACTCTGGGGCAATGAGCCTCTACAGAATCAAGATCCTCGCCTCCCACCGATGCCAGATAAGGCAATCCTTTTCTACATATGCAGCTAGAGTCATGGGTCTCTCCATGTGAACTCTTAGGTTGGTGGTTTAGTCCCTGGCAATTCTGTGGAGTCAGGTTACTTGATATTGTTGTTCTTCCTATGGGGTTGCAATCCCCTTCTACTCCTTCAGTCCTTGTCACTCCTCCATAGGGTTCCCATGCTCAGTCCAATGGCTGCAACCATCCATATCTGTATTGGTTAGCATGGGCAGAGCCTCTCAGGGGACAGATATACCAGTGTCCTCTCAGCAAGTGCTTCTTGGCATCAGCAACACTGTCTGGGTTTGGTGTCTGGATCTGGGATGGACCGTTAGGAAGGGTAGTCTCTGGATGGCCTTCTGGTTTCTGCTCCACTCTTTGTCACTGCATTTTCTCTAGACAGAAACAATTCTTGGTTAAAGATATTGAGATGGGTGTGTGGCCCCATCCCTCAACCTGGTGCCATGCCTATCCATTGAATGCAGACACTAAAGGTTCTATCTCCCCTTTGTTGGCTATTTCAGCTAATGTCATCCCCTCTGGGTCCTGGGTAACCCTTGCTTCCCTAGCATCTGGGACTTTGAGGTGTCTATCCCCAGTACCACATTCCCCATGGCTACACACCTCCTTTAAATTTCCTAACCTTCTGTACTTCTCCTCCTTTCTCTTTCCACAATGAATTTTGCCCCCTTTTCCCTCCATCTCCTCTGTCTCTCCCAGGTCCTTCTCTCCCTTAATTTTCTGTGATTATTTTGTTGCCCCTTATAAATAGGACTGAAGTATTCACACTTCTTGAACTTCATGTAAGGCTACTCTGAACACACTGGGACATCTGTCCTTGTGATATGTTGGAACACTTTTGGGTATATGCCCATGAGCAGTATACCTTGAACCTCAGGTGGAACTATTTCCAATTTTCTGAGGAAGCATCAGAATGATTTCCAAAGTGGTTATAAAAGTTTGAAATCCTACCATCAGTGAAGAAGTATTTCTCTTTGTCCACATCCTGGCCAGCATTTTCTGTCACCTGAGTCTTTGATCTAAGCCATTTTGACTGGTGTGAGATAGAATCTCAGGGTTGTTTTGATTTGCATTTCCCTGATGACTAAAGATGTTGAACATTTCCTTAGGTGCTTCATTGGCATTTGAAATTCCTCATCTGAGACTTCTTTGTTTAACTCTATACCCCATTTTTATAGGGTTATTTGGTTCTCTAGAGTCTAATTTCTTGAGTTCTTTGTATACATTGTATATTAGCCTTCTATCAAATGTTACCTCAATACTTTAAATTTCTTAAATAATGGTTAAAGGGATTTAAGGCACCAACAATTACCAAAATTTTGTTTGTTTCAAAAGAAAAAATTGAAGAAGCAGACAAGATGTTGCCATGTATAGGCTTTCTTTTGCCTAAGTTTGAAGCTGCGTAATCCTGAACCAGAATTCAATCTTGGTGATTCATTTGGTGGGAGGAGAGAACTTAGTTCCAAAAATAGTCCACTGACCTTCATATACTCATCTTTTCACACATATTCCCATCCCCACACATAAAATAAATAACTACATGTCACTAAAATGTTAACGAAGAGAAGAACAGATGGATGACCTGCTGATCAGCTAAACCACTTCACTGCCTAGACTTGGTTTCTGATGACAATTCCACGACCCTCCCTCCATACCTTACTGCCTTCCCTACATCCAGGCCTCTGCCTCCATTTCAGACAGACGCCTGATGCTCAGGTGCAGGTCATGCTGGTCAGAAGAACAGGTAAGTGACTTGTCTGTCAGTTGAACTGCCCCACTATCTAGACCCCATTCTACTGACCACCCTGCCACCTCATCACCTAATCTGCAGCTGGGCCCCTGCATTGATTCAGGCAGACTCTTCTTTCTCAGATGCAGACCACACCAAACAAAAGAAAGGAGATTCACTTCTGCATCAAAAGTCTAAGCTAGTTACCAGATGTCCAACCCTCCAACCTGATCTGAGACTCCCTATTGGATCAGAGCGGAGCTGCTCATCTGAAATTCAGACAACAAACAACAGAACACCAAAGAGAAAACAGTAACTGAGGAACAAAACACTAATCCAACAAAAACCTATAATCATTCAAAATGTAGATGAATAAACTCCAGTGTAAGGATTCAATAAAAAGAGCAAGGCCAATATGGCACCACCAGAGGCATGCAATATGAAGATAGCAAAATTGGAATATTTCAATGCACCTGGAGGGCAAGAAAATTACCATTAAATTAACTTTATCAACATGATACCTTCTGTTCTCCATCTGTGCCCTGGAGCTAAGGCTGTCCCACAGCCCTCCACATACAAATCCTACCGGGAAAAAGCTGGCCTCCCAGGAGTGCTCTCACTCCTAAGGCCACCGGTGAAATCACTACTTTCATTCCAAAAACTGTCCAAAGAGGGACCAAACCAGGAGTGCACAAGGCACAGTAATAGACCATTTGTGCCCAGGAGCTAAGGCTATCCCATAGATCTCTGGACTCAAATCCTGCCCAGGAGACAGTTGGTATTCCCAGGATTGCTGACACACCTAAGATCACAGGTTCACAGGCCCACAGGCAGGACAAGCTCCAGTCAGACACAGCAAGGCCAACTAATACTAGAATTAACCAGATAACTAGAGACATGCACAAGGACATAAGCAACAGAAACCAAGGCTACTAGACATCATCAGAACCCAGTTCTCCTAACACAACAAGTCCTGCATTACCAAACACACTAGAAAAGCAAGATTTGGATTTAAAATCACATCTCATGATGGTGATATAGGACATTAAGAAGGATATAAGTAACTTTTTAAAAGAAATACAGGAGAACACAGGTAAACAGCTAGAAGCTCTTAAAGAGCAATCACAAAAATCCCTTAAAGAATTGCAGGAAAACAACCAAACTGGTGAAGGAATTGAACAAAACCATCAAGGATCTAAAAATGGAAATAGAAACAATAAAGAAATCATAAAGGGAGACAACTCTCGAGATAGAAAATCTATGAAAGTGATCAGAAGTCATAGATGCAAGCATCGCCAACAGTCTACAAGAGATAGAAGAGAGAATCTCAGGGGCAGAAGATACCATAAAAAAACATTGACACAACAGTCAAAGAAAATGCAAAATGCAAAAAGCTCCTAACCCAGAACATCCAGGAAATTCAGGACACAATGTAAAGACAAAACTTAAGTATAAAAGGAATAGAAGAAACCTAAGATTTCCAATTCAAAGGGCCAGTAAATATCTTCAACAAAATTATAGAAAAAAACTTCGCTAACCTAAAGAAAAAGATGCCCATGAACATACAAGAAGCCTACAGAACTCCAAATAGATTGGACCAGAAAAGAAATTTGTCCTGTCACATAACAGTCAAAACAACAAATGCACAAAACAAAGAGAATATTAAAAGCATTAAGGGGAAAAGGCCAAGTAACATATAAAGGTAGACCTATCAGAATTACACCAGACTTCTCAACAGAGAATATGAAAGCCAGAAGATCCTGAGCAGATGCCATACAGATCCTAAGAGAACACAAATGCCAGTCCAGGCTACTATACTCAGAAAAGCTTTCAATTACTACAGATGTAGAAACCAAGATATTCCATGACAAAACCAAATTTACACAATATCTTTCTACAAATCCAGCTCTACAAAGGATAATAGATAAAAAAAACCTCCAATACAAGGTGGGAAACTACAACCTAGAAAAAGCAAGAAATTAATCTTCTTTCAACAAACCCAAAAGAGGATAGCCACACAAACATAATTCCACAATAACAAAACAAAACAAATAACAAATATAACAGGAAAAAACACTCACTTTTCCTTAATATATCTTAACTTCAATGAACTCCAGTCCTTAGTAAAAAGACATAGACTAACAGACTGGATGTGTAAACAGGACCTAGCATTTTGCTGCATACAGGAAATGCACCTCAGTGAGAAAAACAGAAACTACCTCAGAGTAAGAGGCTGGAAAAAATTTCCAAGCAAATGGTTCCAAGAAACAAGCTGGAGTAGTCATTCTAATATCGAATAAAATCCTTAACATCTATGTGCTAAACTCAAGGACACCAATAGTTGTTTGTAATGCTTAGGGGGGTCCAAGGGAGGATGCTTGGATCTCACTCAAAAGCAGAAATATAATGCACATCAGAGGTGAAGAGAGGGAAGAACCTGGGTGGGAGAGGGCATGGGAGGATAGGGATAGGGAAACTGGTGTAAGGTGAGCAGGCAAAGAGAATAAAAATGCCATCAGGCAGAGGGCAGACATCACTAGGACTTGCCAGAGACCTGGACTGAAACTCCTAGTGTGGAGATGGAGCCTGAAGCAGCCACCTGCTGTAGCCAGGCAGAACTCCCAGTGGAGGGTTAAGGACAGTGACACACTCAACAAAACCTTTGACAGAAAATATGTCCTGCCTACAAGATATATAAGGACAAAAGATGGCGCAGAGATGGAAGGAATGGCAAACCAATGACTGGTCCAACTTGAGACCCATCCTATGGGCCAGAACCAGTCCCTGACATTATTTTTTTAATTCATATATATTATTTACTTCATTAAATCAATTTATGTTGCATATATTAGCTACCAGGTAATTTTCAGGGATATATGTATATATGTTTTCTGGCTTTTTTTTTATTAGATATTTTCTTTACTTACATTTCAAATGCTATCCCGAAAGTCCCCTATACCCTCCCCCTGCCCTGCTCCCCTACCCACCCAATCCCACTTCTTGGCCCTGGCGTTCCCCTGTACTGGGTCATATAAAGTTTGCAAGACCTAGGGGCCTCTCTTCCCAGTGATGCTTTCTTACACTTCAGACAGGAACCTTAACTGTCCTCTCAGATGCTGAGACACACAGTCAAATATTTGATGGAGTTTGGGGAGTTTTGAGGAAGAATTGTAGGAAGGATTGAGGGACCCAAAGAAAAGAGGGACTCTACAGAAAGATCAACAGAGTCAACTGAACTGGACCCTTAGGGGACTGAACCCACCAGCAGATGTACAACATGGTCTTCATGTGAATTCCCCAACAATTGTATCAGTACCTGTCCATGAATTCATTGCCTATTTTTCAAAGCTGTTCCCCTAACTGGGCTGCCTTGTTTGGACTCATTGGGAGAGGATGCATGTAGTACTACAGTACCTTGATGTTCCAGGGTGGGATGGTATTTGGGGGTGGGGGTGGCTCCTCCTTATTAAGGTGCACAGAGAGCTTGTTTCTGCACTCTCCTGCAGAAGTCCCCTTCCCCCTTAGACTCTCTCCCAGCAAGCTTGATGAGGCTTGCTTCTGTGGCTTGCCTCTGCATTTTCCCTCAGAAGCTCTGCTTTCTTCCACCCCTGCCTCCCCCTCCTGCCTTGCAGCAAACTCAGGGGTTCTTTCCACCTCCCCAGCAGCTCTGAGAGGACTCAAGGAGCCACAGGTGCCAGCCTGAGTAAGACAATGACAAAAGCTCCTCAGCTTCAGTGGCGCCAAGGCTAGCATTCTCCCAGATAACCAGGTGCAGATGGTGCCTGTCCTTGACGAAAGGAGATTAGGGTCCCACGCTTAAATCATAGGAAGGAGGTAATCAGAGGTCACAGACAGTTATGGCCGGCCATAAAACTAGTTCCTGATAGTCCCACTAAAGACAATATTCAATCCCCCGCTCAGCTTCGCGATTCTGCCCTACCAAATGGTATCAAGTCTGAAGACTTACTTCACCCGCCTTCCCCCCACTCCCTCACCCTAAGCATTCAAGGAATTTCTTTCTTTTTGTTTTCTTTTTTTTTTCTCAAAAACATTTTTTATTCTATATTTTCTTCATTTACATTTCAAATGCTATCACGAAAGTCCCCTATACCTTCCCCACTCCTACTTCCTGGCCCTGGCATTCCCCTGTACTGGGGTATATAATCTTTGAAAGACCAAGGTCCTCTCCTCCCATTGATGGCCGACTAGGCAATCCTCTGCTACATTATTTCTAACTACACTGTATATATGTTAAGACACCCAAGCTTGGGGTTGCACCCCAGACCTACGCTGTTGGGAGGTTTTCAGTCCAAGACTCAAGGACTATAATGCAAGTAGCATTGAATTTCTCAGTTCTTGAGCTCTCCTGGGTTTTCCCTTGGAATTGGGGCATAACATTCTTTTAGGAGAAGGGGAAGGTGATGGGGTAGGGTCTGTGTAAAGAGAGCACCCAGAGGACTAGGGAGGAGGGATGAGATCAGAATGTCAAGTGAATGAATGAAGAAAGAAATAAACTACACACTTAACCCCACACATTAATCATGAAAGACTACAATTGCCCACTCTCGCAAATGGACAGGTTATCCATACAAAAACTAATCACCGAAATAATGGAGCTAACAGACATTATGAATCAAATGAACATAACAAATATGTACAAAACATTCCAAGGAAACACAAAAGAATATACCTTTTCACAGTACATGATGGGACATTCTCAAAACTTGATATAGGCACAAAGCAATTCCTTTGTAAAAATTTTGGTGTCTCCTGTGATAGATGATGCTATCATATCATTTGCAAATAATGATATCTCCTTTAGCTGTTTTAGTGTTCTAGTTAAAACTTCAAGCACTGTAATGAATAGATATGGGGAGAGAGAGAGAGAGAGAGGGAGAGGGAGAGGGAGAGGGAGAGGGAGAGGGAGAGGGAGAGGGAGAGGGAGAGGGAGAGGGAGAGGGAACAGATTTGTCTTATTCCCTTATTCCCAATTTTTATAGGAACTGTTTTGAGTTTTTCTCCATTTAATTTGATGTTGGCTAACAGCTTGCTTTATGTTGCCTTTATTATGTTTAAGTATGTATCTGTAACCCTGATCTCTCCAAAACTCTTTATCATGAAAAGGTATTGGAAGCTTTTCACTGTCTAATGAGATGATCATATATTATTCTTCTTTCAGTTTGTTTATGTGGCAGATTACATTGACAGATATTTATGTTATATGACCTCTGCATCCCTGGGATGAAGCCTACTTGATCATGATGTGTGTTCTTATATTTAGTTTGTGAGTATTTTATTGAATATTTTGTCAGAATGGCTAAGATCAAAAACTCAGGTGATAGCAGATGCTGGCAAGGATGTGGAGAAAGAGGAAAACTCCTCCATTGTTGTTGGGATTATAAGCTGGTACAACCACTCTGGAAATCTATCTGGCAGTTCCTCAGAAAATTGAACATGGTATTACCTGAGGACCCAGTTACACTACTCCTGGGCATATTTCCAAAAGATTCTCCAACATATAGCAAGGACACATGCTCCACTATGTTCATAGCAGCCTTATTTATAATAGCCAGAAGCTGGAAAGACCCAGATGTTCTTCAACAGAGGAATAGATACAGAAAATGTGGTACATTTACACAATGGGTACTACTCAGCTATTAAAAACAATGACTTCATAAATTCTTAGGCAAATGGATGGATCTGGAGGATATCATCCTGAATGAGGTAACACAGTCACAAAAGAACAAACAAGGTATGCACTCCCTGATAAGTGAATATGAACCCAAAGCTCAGAATACCCAATATACAATTCACAGACCACAGGAAGCTCACAAAAAGGAAGACCAAAGTGTGGGTACATCTGTCCTTCTTAGAAAGGGTAACAAAATACTCATGGGAGCAAATATGGAGACAAAGTATAGAGCAAAGACTTAAGGAAAGGTCATCCAATACTCTCCCCTCTGGGGATCCAGCTCATATACAGTCACTACACCCAGACACTATTGTGGATGCCAAGAAGTATATGATGACAGGAGCCTGATATAGCTGTTTCCTGAGAGGCTCTGCCAAAGCCTGACAAATACAGAGGTGGATGCTCACAATCAACCATTGGAATGAACAGGGGTCCCCAGTGGGGTCCCAAAGGGAGGAGTTAGAGAAAGGACTGAAGGAGCTGAAGGCATTTACAACCTCAGAGGAAGAACAATATCAACTAACCAAACCCTCCAGTGCTCCCAGGGACTAAACTACCAAACAAAGAGTACATATGGAGGGATCCATGTCTCCGGCTGCATATTTATCAGAGGATGGCCTTGTTAGGCATCAGTGTGAGGAGAGGCCCTTGGTCCTGTGAAGGCTCTAACCCCCAATGTAGGGGAATTCAAGGGTGGGGAGGCAGGAGTGGGTCAGTGGGAGGGGGAACACCCTCATTGAAGAGGAGAGAGGGGGAAAAGTATAGGGGGATTCAGGTGTGGAACTAGGAAAGGGGATAACATTTGAAATTTAAATTTTAAAAATCCAATAAAAATGGGTGGGGGCAATGTTCAACACCCTTAACCATCAAGGAAATGCAAATCATAATGACTTTGAGAATCCATCTTTGTCCTGTCAAAATGTCTAAGATAAAAAACACAAGTGACAGCCCATGCTGCCCAGGAGTTGGAACAAGGGGAACACTCCTCCACTGCTGATGGGAATGCATACTTGTAAAGAAACTTTGGAAATCAACATCACTGTATCTCAAAAAGTAGAAAATTAATCTACCTCAAGATCCAGTTACACCACTCCTGCGCATGTAATCAAAGAGAACTCCATTCCATCCCAAGGACACTTATTAGAGTATGTTCACTGCAGCTTTATTTATAACAGCCAGAAATGGGAAACAAGTAAGTTGTACCTCAACTAAATAATAGATAAAGAAAATATGGTACATTCATACAATGGAGTGTTACTCAGCCATTAAAACAAAGACATCGTCAAAGTTTCAGGCAAATGAATGGTAGGTACTAGAGAAGATCATCCTGAGAGAAGCGAAGATGCACATTCATTCAAAAGTATTCATTCAAGTTGCTATTACCTACAATGTAAAAGACAATCATACTATAGTCTTCAGACCCAGAGATGCTAAGTACCAAGAAGTGCTTAAGGGTGATGCTAGAATTTCACTGGGAAGGGGAAATAGAATAGAGTTTACAAGTGGACTGGAGGTATGTTCATTTGGGACCAGGAGAAATTAGATGAAGGGAAGGGTGGGAGTAAATATTAATGGGAGAAAAGACTGTAATTGGGAGACAGTTTGATGAAAGGTTGAAACCTAGTGTAATGGAAACTCCATGAAAACTATAAGAGTAAACTTAGCAAAGACTTGTAGTAATGGGAAACATAGGACATGATCTGGCCAACTTCTTTAACAAGGCAAGGCCTCAAGTGGACAGATTGGAACAATAACCCAGACACAAAAACGTTGACCTATAGTTTGTCCTACCTGTAGTTTGCTGGGACCAGAGCCTAGCAGAATCACCTTCAAAGGGACAAGAAAGTATTCATCTAGCAACTGATGGGAGCAGATGTATAGTAGTAAAACCTTAGAGGGAGCTCGGGGAGTCCTACTGAGGAGGGAGAGAAAGGATCAGAGGAACTAGAGGAGTCAGAGACACACCAGGAGCATCAGGCCCTCAGAATCAACTGCCTGAAACTCATGGGAATTTGGGAAATTAGGGAACCTGTATGGATCTGACCTAGGTTCTCTACATATTCATAAGTTGATGTTCTTGTGTAAATCCAAACAGTGGGAGCAGGATGTGATGGGTCAGGGCTATGAATATTTTCCCCTATTGGATTACCTTGTGTAACCTTAATGTGATGGTGTATCCTTGTTTTTATTGTAGCTTGTTATGCCATATTTGTTTTTTTCATCCCTGTAAGAGTGGCAGGATAGATGGGATGATGGGGGTGGTGGTGAAAATGATAACAATGGTACTGTGGTCTCTATGTAAATAGGTCAAGAATAAAAAAGAAAGAAAGAAAAGTTTGGAAGAAACAATGTGTTTCTATTTCTCTCATATCTTTTATTATATTTATTATATTTTAATTGTTATTGAAGAATATATTTCGTTTCTAATATATTAATAATTAATTATTTTGGAAAATGCTATAATAAAAAATTAAAATAAAATCAAAAGTAATATAAAATTATCTTCTCTTTCTCATGCTGAAAATAAACTTCCAGAATTTCCTGTGGGATACAGCATGCTCTTTTGGGCAAGGACATACAGTAAAAATAGTGAGATATAATGTAATTTTAAATGTATCTTATAGGTAAATCTATTTATTGTGTGTCTTGGTAAGCTACAGGACTTGAAAGAATGAGAAAAAAATGACATCATTCTTTTTTGTTCTGAATTATTTCAATGATATGGTTTTAATGGACAGTGACATAATGAAGCCAAATTAAAATCTATCTATGGAAGTCTTACATCCAAAATTGAATTTTGACATAAAAATTTCTGATGAAAACCCAATGGAAAATCTCATGCCGTGTACAACGATGCCTTTGCTAATGTAGCACCGCATATAGGAAATGATACATGGCCAACTGTTTGGAAATGCTTAAGAAGTATATTTTTCAAATCTGTTAATGCTCATACTTGATTTTAAAAATGATCTATTGATTAATGATATTTATATAAAACCATACGTTTATTCTTGGAACATTTATGGAGGTTTAATCACATGTCATCCATTTTTCTAAGTACAAAGGACACTATAGAAAATCACTGGCTCTTCTATAACTGTTGTGAATTTTATTAACAGGAAGCTATATAATGATGGATAATGATGGCCAAGAGAACAGGTATTAAGTCAAGCATTCCATCCTTTTTTTTTTCAACCTAGGTATCTTTAACTCAAATCCATTGACATCCCTTTACTTCAAATTTCTTGTTGAAAATGCAGGATTGTGTGAAAGATAGTTTCATGTGAAAACTTGATAACCCACACAGTGCCAAAACACCTGAGAAAACATTAGCTCTGGATGAATATGGTGGGCTTCAGAGCAAGAGGCACTGAAAATAGAACTCATCTGTTCATCTTAAAAGAGACAGAAAGGGAGCAAGCTCTCTTCTTGATTAAATGATAAGATGAGACAGAGGGTTTCACCTTATCATGATTCCTGGTCTTGGGCTTTCAGGAACCTAGATCATCAACTTTCATGGGGAACTGTAGATTGTCACCTTGATAAATTGAGGAAACATTCAGGACTCAATTATTTATGCATAGTTGTATGGGATTAAGGTAGGAAAATTGATACTTAAAGCAGGTAGAACAGAACCTGTTCCCTGTGTACAGAAGCTGTAATTCATAAAAAGTAGAAAGGTGGCATTTTTGCTCTGCTTCCTGATTGTGGACTCAATGTACCAAACTGCCTGAACTCCTGCTCTATCCCTTTCCTGCTATGATAGGCTCACTCTCCATTTGTGAATTAAATAAATCCTTTAAGCTGCTTTATTTTAAATAACAACAGGGACAAAAAAAATAAAACTATGGATAGGGTAGAGGGCAGAATGTGACAGTTACTCGTCTCCATATTTATACGATACAATTTCTATAACATCTCTATCTCTGGGTTTCACTAAGTCCCTGTCTTTCTGTCTCTCTGTCTCTCTGTCTCTCTCATTCTCTCTCTTTCTCACACACAAACACACGCAAAACCCATGATTATTCATATTTCTCTTTGTGACTTTAGATTAAGAATTAGTATTGTTTAGAATGTTAAACATATAACTTTGTGTAAGACAGAGTACTGTGTCAATGGCTGGTAAAGGTGCAGAGTAGCCACTGCTTTCATCAGTGACTTGTCCTTCCACTTATGGTATGTCTACAGTTTTTACTTACTTTAGTTCATCAAACAATGCACAAGATATTATCATGTTAAAACATATAATTAATATTTTCCATGATCAATTTCAGTAAAAATTATTATAAAATAATTTTAAATATATAATCCTAAATGTCCTCATTTTGGAGATTTAAAGATAGCTCTGTTTCAAATATCTTTATTTCTCAGGGACACTGTGATTCTCATCCTAGACCTAAATATCTATCTCCTATAGTTCCTATTAAGTTTCTGTCTTTTGATATTTTTTCTTTTCTCTGCCTTGTAGCACTGATGATATTTTAGTCATTTCATCTTTTAATTTTCTGCCTCAAATACATATATTTTGAACAATATGGGTCATTAGATTCCCTGTAACCTTTCTCTGTTTACATACATCTTATTTAAACCACTTGCTTTCACTCCTTAATTTGTCCTTACCCAAAGGTGTATTCCCACATTTAATACACATACATTATTTGTGATATTAATGTACAGTTTTCTGATTCATATTTTTAAAAGCATGGGTTACTATATTTGTATTTTGATAATAGCAGAATCTTTTCTAATTGAAGTATTCTCATGTCATATATCCTTAATTATATATTATTGGATGAGTTTGGTGCCCGTTTACTTCTATAAATTGAAATTAGTATCATGACATTCACAGCAGTCAATCAACTAGCAACAAAAGCCTTCTATTGCCAAAGCTGTCCTTGTAAAATTGGTTTTGCTTTATTTCCTCCAGGCCATTATGGGTTTATCTGTTTTCTATTAGACTAGACGATCCAGGTAATTAAGTAGGCTATATAGCTAGGAGTATTGATGTGCATTATCTTGTTCATCTAGAATTCAGAATTAGCCTCATGTTCACTAAAAATTTCTTTAAAAGCTAGTATCAGATGATATTATCCAGAAATCTATTCAATCATATTCTCTCTTACATATTTGCTTTGAGAATTCCATTTGGGATTCTAAGTCTGGGAAGATTGGGACTCTTTTTTTAAACCCCTTTGTGTTTGAATACAAAGGAATAGAATTGCTAGTGATTAAAACATATTCAAACACGTCCAGCCTATGTGTTTACTGGTGAAAACTTTGAATTTACTCAATATTTTTTCACTATTGGAATATTTCTTAGAAAAACTACAAATAAACCACAACAAATGAAGAACATCCCTCAGTTAATTGTTGTCCTATTCACTGGAAGAAAACAGGGACTACTGGAAATTTTGTGCTAAATTGTAGCTTTCTCTTGTCCGATATTTACTTACTATTTTGTAGAAAAGTTCTATGTATGGCATGAAAGAAAGTTACCATAAGTCAATGTCCATACCATAATTCTCTAGAGTCAATGTCATTGACATTAACAGATATCAAGGGAGCAAAAACTTATGAACTTTTGAGCAAAAGCCACGAACTCACCAAAATTCAAAAAAGTTACAAGACCAATTGTTTTGTATTTTGTTTCTTCCTTGGAATTTGATGTTTTCAATCCATTAATGACTCCACTGTTCCTTGTAGCTTCGCAGGACAGTACTAACCTGTTATTTGTTCTTTAAATGAGAAATCAAATATAAAAAAATGTATCTTCTATAGGAAGCATATAAGATGGATATCTATTTGTCAACTGGCTTGAGTCAGTGAGCTGTTGACTGTGAAGTCATTGTTAAATAATCATTCACATTACATATTAAACAGTATTTTAAAATAAAAATATACATGCTAAGCAAAGTTATATATTATGATCATCTTTGAAAACTAAAAATATTGTAGCCAAAGATTTGAGAGATTCAAACTTATATCTTTATAATTATTTATTTAATTTTATTTTTTGGTTGGTTTGGATAGGTATTTCCTGATTCAATGTTTATAGAAAATTTATGAATCTCAGTAGTGTGAGTAATGTTCCTCACATTTATATGATTTTAATTTCTCAGTTTTGTGACAACTTGCAAACACAACAAATCCATCAAAAGATGTATAGAGTATGTTTTACCATTCACCTGATCATGTATCTCTAAAATCGTTTTAAGATGAATTTAATGTCTGAATTTCAATCCCTTCCAGGTCAAACTTTAATGGCTTTGTAAAAGAGTTTTCTTTTTCTACTAGTGTGTTTTAGGGCATGACAGAACATTTTATTCCAAAAGCATCAAACATATTTCTCTTGTTTGATAAAGAGGAACTTATTCTAATTCTACTGCTTGAGGCCCACAAGCCAGGGAAATTTTCTCTTAAAAAAAAAAAAATGTAGCTATACTGGAAATTTTGGAGCTGGAAACATTTTGGAGCTGGAAAGTTATTTCACATCCTTTGTTGTTGATGTTGAATTTATTTTTAATTTTCCTTTGTATGCTTTAGCAATGATTTGTTAGTAACAGGTAAAGCTTAAATAGTCACAGTGGTGTTTACTCAATTAAAATTATGAAATGAGCCGGGTGTGGTGGTTCATGCCTTTAATCCCAGCACTCGGGAGGCAGAGGCAGGCGGATTTCTGAGTTCGAGGCCAGCCTGGTCTACAAAGTGAGTTCCAGGACAGCCAGGACCACACAGAGAAACCCTGTCTCAAAAACACCAAAAAAAAAATTATGAAATGTGAATTTAGAAAAGCAAACTGTCAAAATAATGATGACACTATATCTACCACTAACTTGTGATTTGTACTTACTCTGAAATTTACAAATATCAATTGAAAATTGATACCAATTTAGAATAAAACATATAAAATACAAAACATGGTAACAAAAAACCTGCAAATGAAATCGTTATTCCAATATTTTATTTTCATTCTTTGAACTCATTAAAGTCTTTATATTTTAAGTTTTGTTTATTTGATCTTCTACAAAAGATATGAATGGTTTTCCCAGTATTTTCTAAATGTATTTGAGGGTACACTTATTATAATTAAGGAGGTACATGTTTGTATTAGTTGGGGTTCTCTAGAGTAACAAACATATACAACGAATATCTGTGTCTGTCTGTCTACCCTCCCTTTTCTCTCTCTCTCTAATATATGTATATATGTATATATATGATTTCATGTAATGACATACATCCTGGACCCCAGCTATTCCAGCTATTTCAACAATTTCTAGCTTTGAATAAAAATAGAAAGCCCAAGACTTCAGTACTTGCTCAGTCCATGAGGTTGGATGTCTCAACTGTTTTTCAATATTCACAGGAATCCTAGGCTCTAATACCAATGAAGACATGTACTTGTTAGGGAGCCAAGAGTAAGCAAACAAAGAGCCAAAGCTTCCTTCTTCCATGGCTTTATATAGGCTTCCAGAATATTATGTGTTGAAGATTAAAGATGTATCTTTCCTGAGCTCAAAAGATCTGGGTAAAAGGCATTTTCTTACATTTTTTATTGGATATTTTATTTATTTACACTTCAACTGTTATCCCCTTTCCTGGTTTCTCCTCTTCAACTCCTCTATTCCATCCTCCTCCCACTGTTTTTATGAAGGTGCTCCTTCATGCACCCACCTACTTCCACCTCATCACCATAGCATTCCCTTACATTGGGGCATTGAGCCTTCATAGGACCAATGGCCTCCCCTCCAATAGATTTTTCCTACCTCAAAGATCCAGATTAGAAGACAATCTTCCAATTTTAAATTAATCAAGAGTCTCCCCCCTTTCTCTCTCTCACACACACACAAACTACAACACACCACAAACAGCCTACATACACATATACATGTAAATACAGCCACATACATTGGATAGTGTACAAACATATGACACCATACACACACACACTGTTATCCCCTTTCCTGGTTTCTCCTCTTCAACTCCCCTATTCCATCCGCCTCCCACTGTTTTTATGAGGGTGCTCCTTCATGCACCCACCTACTCCCACCTCATCACCATAGCATTCCCTTACATTGGGGCATTGAGCCTTCACAGGACCAATGGCCTCCCCTCCAATAGATTTTTCCTACCTCAAAGATCCAGATTAGAAGACAATCTTCCAATTTTAAATTAATCAAGAGTCCCCCCCTTTCACACACACACACAAACTACAACACACCACAAACAGCCTACATACACATATACATGTAAATACAGCCACATATATTGGATAGTGTACAAACATATGACACCATACACACACATGTGAACACACACACAAACACAAACACACAAATGCATTTTCTGTTGTACAAAGGAATCTACTGAGATAGAAGGTGGAGGGTTCGCATCAACATGTATGTTTCAACAGGAATTACAGGGAGCATGTGCAAAACTCTGCTGAGTCCCTCTAAGATCAAAATGACTACGGAAATCTGCTGGATTATCTTATGCTTTGTTTACATGGGAAGGTAAATATTTTCTGGCGAAAAAAAAAGAGTGTTCTTTTGTGCCTTCATATTTTAGTGTAACAATTGACAATATGAACGAGGAAGACTTTCTATTCACTTAATGGGACTGGGATCAATGAAAGAAACTATCTTATTTTCATTAAATATTAAATTGAAATTGAAAATCATTGTGTGTTTAATGAACCAACATTGATAGCTGAATAGTATTCCATCGTGTGAATGAACCATATTTTATGTATCCATTCTTTTGTTGAGGAACATCTGGATTTTTTGAGCTTCTTGTTATTAAATATAAGGCTACAATGAACATAACAAAACATGTGCCCTTGTGGTATTTGGAGCATCCTTTCAGTACATTTCCAGGAATGTTATAGCTTGGTCTTCAGGTAGAGAGATATTTACAATTTTCTGAGAAATTGCCATATTGATTTCTAAAGTGCTGGTACCAGTTTGCAATCCCACCAGCAGTTGGGGAGGGTTGCTATTTGTCCACATCCTCCGTAGCATGTAGTGTCACTTGAGTTTTTGATCTGAGCCATTCTGATTAGTATGAGGTGGAATCTCAGATCATTTTGATTTGCATTTCCCTGATGATTAAAGTTGCTGAACATTACTTTAAGTGATTCTCAGCTATTTGTGATTTTTTTTTTCTGTTGAGAATTTGTTTAGCTCTGTGCCCCATTCTAAATAATGTTATTTATTTATTTGTTTGTTTATTGGAGTCTAACTTCTTGATTTCCTTATATATTTTGGATATTAGCCCTCTATCAGATGAAGGGTTAGTGAAGACCTTTTCCCAATATGTAGGTAGCCATTTTGTGCTATTGACAGAGTCCTTTGCCTTAAAGAAGTTTTCAGTTTCATGAGGTCCCATTTGTCAATTGTTGATCTTAGAGCCTGAGCCATTGGTATGATCTTCAGAAAGTTTTCCCTTGTGCCAATGTGTTTGAGGTTATTTCCCACTCCCTCTTATATAAGATTCAGTGTATCTGGTTTTATGTGGAGGCCCTTGATCCACTTAGACTTGAGCTTTGTAAAAGGCTCCACCAGCAACTGACTGAGACAAAGGCAGATACTTAAAGACATCCATTCGATTGAGTTTGAGAACTAATATTGAAGAGTTAGAGGACAGATTGCATGAACTATAAAAGATTGCAACCCCATAAGAAGAAGAGCGGTGTCAACTAACCCAGACCTCTCAGACCTTACAAAACCTAAGCTTAACAGGGGAAAAATTCCTGAACAGAACAGCAATGGCTTGTGCTGTAAGATCAAGAATTGACAAATGGGACCTAATGAAACTCCAAAGTTTCTGCAAGGCAAAAGACACTGTCTATAAGACAAAAAGACCACCAACAGACTGGGAAAGGATCTTTACCTATCCTAAATCAGATAGGGGACTAATATCCAACATATATAAAGAACTCAAGAAGGTGGACCTCAGAAAATCAAATAACCCCCTTAAAAAATGGGGCTCAGAACTGAACAAAGAATTCTCACCTGAGGAATACCGAATGGCAGAGAAGCACCTGAAAAAATGTTCAACATCCTTAATCATCAGGGAAATACAAATCAAAACAACCCTGAGATTCCACCTCACACCAGTGAGAATGGCTAAGATCAAAAATTCAGGTGACAGCAGATGCTGGCGAGGATGTGGAGAAAGAGGAACACTCCTCCATTGTTGGTGGGATTGCAGGCTTGTACAACCACTCTGGAAATCAGTCTGGCGGTTCCTCAGAAAATTGGACATAGTACTACCGGAGGATCCAGCAATACCTCTCCTGGGCATATATCCAGAAGAAGCCCCAACTGGTAAGAAGGACACAGGCTCCACTATGTTCATAGCAGCCTTATTTATAATAGCCAGAAACTGGAAAGAACCCAGATGCCCCTCAACAGAAGAATGGATACAGAAAATGTGGTACATCTACACAATGGAGTACTATTCAGCTATTAAAAAGAATGAATTTATGAAATTCCTAGCCAAATGGATGGACCTGGAGAGCATCATCCTGAGTGAGGTAACACAATCACAAAGGAACTCACACAATATGTACTCACTGATAAGTGGATACTAGCCCAAAACCTAGGATACCCACGATATAAGATACAATTTCCTAAACACATGAAACTCAAGAAAAATGAAGACTGAAGTGTGGACACTATGCCCCTCCTTAGAAGTGGGAACAAAACACCCATGGAAGGAGTTACAGAAACAAAGTATGGAGCTGAGATGAAAGGATGGACCATGTAGAGACTGCCATATCCAGGGATCCACCCCATAATCAGCTTCCAAATGCTGACACCATTGCATACACTAGCAAGATTTTACTGAAAGGACCCAGATGTAGCTGTCTCTTGTGAGACTATTCCGGGGCCTAGCAAACACAGAAGTGGATGCTCACAGTCAGCTAATGGATGGATCACAGGGCTCCCAATGGAGGAGCTAGAGAAAGTACCCAAGGAGCTAAAGGGATCTTCAACCCTATAGGTGGAACAACATTATGAACTAACCAGTACCCCTGAGCTCTTGACTCTAGCTGCATATGTATCAAAAGATGGCCTAGTCGGCCATCACTGGAAAGAGAGGCCCATTGGACACGCAGACTTTGTGTGCCCCGGTACAGGGGAACGCCAGGGCCAAAGGGGGGGAGTGGGTGGGTAGGGGAGTGGGGGTGGGTGGGTAAGGGGGACTTTTGGTATAGCATTGGAAATGTAAATGAGCTAAATACCTAATAAAAAATGGAAAAAAAAAAAAACCTAAGCTTATAACCAAGGAGCATACACAGTTCATGGTCCTGGGCCCATGTGTAGCAGAGGACTGCCTTGTATAACCTCAGTGGGAGAGGATGTACTTAATCCTGTAGAAACTTGATGCACAAGGGAAGAGGGCTGCTGGTAGGGGTGAGGTGGAAGTGGGTAGCCAGGTGGGGGAAGGAAGCATGCAGTGAAGTTCTCAGGGAGGACATACCCAGTAGGGGGCAAGTTTTAGAATGTAAATAAATAAAATAATTTAATAATAAAAAGAATAATTATGCAACAGAAATAAATATCATACTAAGTAGATAAAGCTTGTCTTTTATATTGGGTTTAATGCTACTTGTAACAGGTAATTTTAATATAAACATAGGATGTAAATTAACAGAATGGCTGTTTTTCTTAATCCTGGCTTCTTCCCCAATATTGACATAGACAGATTAAGATTTATTTAAGTCTTTACGTCAATAACTGCACAGTCATTTAATCTATTTTAATACCCTAAAACAATCTGGCTACCTCTCAGTTAGAAGCCCCAAAATACTTAATACCTGCCTTTAGGGCTTCCCATTCTCTATCTGTACTCTCACAAACTCCTACCTTATTCCTCCTCCTGGCTCATTCATATTCTCTCTCTCGATCTCTCTCTCTCTCTCTCTCTCTCTCTCTCTCTCTCTCTCTCTCTCTCTCTCTCTCTCTCTCTCTCCTCAGCTGCTGCCCCTGCTGCCAGGTGGAAGTTCTGTCCTATTTTCTCTTCTGACCAGGCATTGGTTGATCAGCTTTTATTGACAAGGCAGAGAAAAAAAGGTAAGCATTATTTTCCACAAACATGAGAGAGGAGATTCTTAACAAGCAATACAATGCTGCATCCTGATGAAAACAAGATACGAGAGCAGAGACATCGGCATTTGAATAACACAATGATAAACTTTACACAGTACACAAAACTACCTTAACTCTATATAACTCTATATAACTATATATATATATATATATAACTATATATATATAGTTATATATATAGTTATATATATATATATAGTTATATATATAGTTATATATAGTAATATATATAGTTATATATATAGTTTTATATATATAGTTATATAGTTATGTAGTTATATAGTTATAAGGAAAGTCATGGAAACAACTACACATCAGTTTTATGAATTGTACTTTGATTCACCATAACACTCAGATAAGGTTTTATTATTCTGAACTCTTGCATGAAATTTATCTTAGGCTACTTTTAATGATGCTTTCCTTTTTGGTTTATGTTTCAAGGTGAGTTTTTTTTTTTTTTCAACCTCATGTTGACATCACATAAGAACCCTAATTTTTATATTTCTTTAATATTTGATATATTGTTTGAAAGGGGAATAAAGGTATCTGATTCAGGATATGTAAACCAAGTATAATAGCAGCCACTAGTCAGAGAAAAGTTGGCTGAAAAATCAAATCACTTTTTGTTTATGGAAAAGGGGAAAAATCTCTTTTAGTACTGCCCAGCACATACTGTGTATGAATTCCCAGTCATGGAAATGTATGTCAATCCTGGTGAGAAAGTATCATTACAAAAAAAGCTAATACTAATAAATGAAAATAAAGCCAGGCATGGTGGCACATGTCTCTAATCCCAGCACTTGGGAGGCAGAGGCAGGTAGATTTCTGAGTTTGAGGCCAGTCTGGTATACAGAGTGAGTTACAGGACAGCCAGGACTGCACAGAGAAACCCTGTGTCGAAAAAACAATCAAACAAACAAAAAACCCAAAACACAAAAAACAAACAACAAAACAAAAACAACCAAACAACCAAAAAATAAATAAATGAAAATAAAGAATAAAGCCCTCTTCTCTTCGACTGTAGTGAGTCATTTCAAATGTTGCTAGAGAAAAATACCCAATAGTAATTTTACAGTTGTTTAAATTCAATAAACTTATAAAAACATATTGCATTCTATATTTAAAATGAAAAGTATTTAGTAAACATATCCATAGTTCATTTGCCATGTTTATATATTATTAATTGTAGATAAAAGATTTTTGAGTCTTTCTTAGTCATATAAGTAATTTCAAAGTTTAATATCTCCAAGGTATTAAAAAATGACTTGTATTAAAAGAAAAGTATAGAGTTTATAAGTGTATTACATTAAGAGACAAAGCCTAAGCAACAATGGAAAGAAAATTAAATCCTAAAGGTTGGAAGATACCAATCAGAAACAAATTATGTGAATGATGAATTAGGATCATATTAAAAACAAGTCTCTATAAACTATGATTTCTTAGATTAAAAGCTCACCAGATAAACATTAAATTGTTGATTTAACTGATCATAATACTTCTATTGGGAATGCCACTGATGTAAGTGGAGTAAGGAGAGTATTTAAAGACAACTCTACTAAATTGTTTATGTAAATGCACTAAATGCACAGTCTTAGTGAGAACATGCTAGTATGCACAAGAGAAACCAAATTGACAAAAAATTCCAAAACACTATGTAAGATTTTTAGAAGCACAGTTAACCAAATGAACCTAGGGGCATTCACCAAGTAGGGAGTCACATCATTAGAATAGACAAATAATATTGTAAAAACTGATTAATATACTACTTGTGGGCTAGTTCCTTTACAACTCTATAATTAACTGTCAACCAATGCCAAATGGTTTTAAGAACACACCTACTATATTATGTACTCTGGGCATATATCCAGTCTTATTTTATGTTTCAAGAATTCTACATCTGGGAGTGGGGAAGATGGTCCAGTGGTTCAATATGCTTGCCACCAATGTTGACAACCTGAGTTAGATGCCCAGGACTCACATGGTAGAAGAGAATGAATCCGTGATTCTATACCTACACATTGCCCTCATGTATGTGCTCTTTGATATACATGAGGTAATAAACAGCCATATGTCTCTCTCTCTCTCTCTCTCTCTCTCTCTCTCTCTCTCTCTCTCTCTCTCTCTCTCTCTCTCACACACACACACACACACACACAAAATAAATAAATAAATTAATTAATTAATTAATTAATTAATTAATTAAATGAATTTTCATAAATATTTGGTTTTAGATTTTTGAGTCCGGGTGTCACTGTGTGGTCCTGGCTGTCCTGGAATTCATAGTGAAGACAAGGCTGACCTTAAACTCACAGAGATTTATCTGCCTCTGTCTCCTGAGTACTGGGATTCAAGGCATGCATTATCATGACAGAGATGGCCTAGTCGGCCATCACTGCAAAGAGAGGCCCATTGGACTTGCAAACTTTATATGCCCCAGTACAGGGGAACGCCAGGGCCAAAAAGGGGGAGTGGGTGGGTAGGGGATTGGGGGGGTGGGTATGGGGGACCTTTGGGATAGCATTGAAAATGTAAATGTGGAAAATACCTAATTAAAAAAAATAAAAAGAAAAGTAACTTCTAATTTATATTTTAGAAATTCAAGTGGAATTTTTAAAGTCCCATTCTGTTTCTTGGAAAACAGAGCTTGTGCCTGATCACAGAAAAAGGCAAAGTCATTTGTGGAAAGAGCATACCTAAGTGCAAACAACTAATAATGAACCAGTACTCACCAATTATATTATTGATTAATAACTCATGTTGCCTTCATAAACAAAGGTATGTTCATAAAAAAATAATATACACAGTGGTAAATAGAACAATGTCCCAGAGATGAAATACTAAATGAAATTTATGGACAAAAGATTGCGTGTATATCTAGAAATGGGCTTGATTGAGGAACATTTTATGGAGAATTTATGAGAAAGGAATAGCCATATACTGAATAGAAAAGGGGCTTACCATCAAGTTTGAGTACTTGAGCTAGATAGACATAAGGGACATATACGGTGGAGAGAAAAAAAATTCTGCTCCCAAAATTTGTTCTCTCATATCCACATCCATGCTGTAGAATGCCACAATACCTTCAAAGTCAATAAATAAAAAAAAAAATAGTTGTTCAAAATGTATACAATCCAGAGGTGTTCATCACTAGTAATTAGAATAACTCCCACAATTTGGATGACATAAAGATTATTAAATAGTGTAATAGGATTTAAAGCAGTAATATAAGTACAACATATTCATAGCAGTATACATCAAATGTGCCATAATTATAATAATGGCAGAGAACTATGTTTATTCTGGATTAAAAGCAATATCTTTAAATTTGTTGTAAAAATGATAAAATAAGAATAAAAACATTACTAATGGAAAAATAAAGGGATGGCAACTAAAATTCTGGAGATAATAAACAAATACATGTATGTCACCATACATTGTTCTAATTAATTCTAGTAGTAAGCAAAGGGATGGTTAAATTCTGCAGAACAAAGGCAATATAACAAATTTAGTAAAGTATAAGTACAATATTTAGTAATTCAATAGTTATATAAGCAATTTAGTCATGAGTAGGGACTGCATAGCCACATAGTAACACCTATTTTAACAAATAATAACAAAAGGAATTTCCTTTTGAAATTGTTTTAGGAAAGGTCTTCCAAATATTAAAAGAACAAAACACTTGAATTTAACATAAATTTTTCTGAAGAGCTAAAGAGAAGTTATCAATCTCAATTGTTTCTATTGAACATGGAGGATATTACTATAATGCTAGATTACAGTAAAGAAAAAACTATGGCTTATTATATCCATTATTTATGATTATATTTATGAATCTTGATGCATTATCATAAACAAATTAATTGATCAACACATTTAAAAGGGTCATTATATCTCAATTGGACTTAGAAAGGGACTTGTCAGTTTAACATCAATGAATAAGTATTAATATAATTTATGTCATGAAACAATAGGAAGTTAAATTAATGTAGCCATCTCAAAGCATGTAGAACATTTATTAAAGTGAGTTCAATGTATACAAATACTTATAATGAAAAAAATCTTTGAAACAAAATAGGAAACTCTCTCAGCTGTGAAAGCGATTCTATGATGCATCTGCAGGAAACATTCATACTTATTATTTTTTCTCTGTTTTTCTTTCATACATGATAGTATTTTGACTTCTGTCACAATAATACATTTATCTACTTTTCCTTGTAGTTTTATTAACTATACATTTTAAAGGAGCATAAAAAGGTGAATAATAGGTACAATGAAATCTAGAAATTAAAGTGGAAGTAGTTCAGTATTTCATCATTTTAGCATACTTCTTTGAAAAACATGACCCATGAACTACAAGCACAGGACTCTAATCCAAGCACTTGTCTAGTGAACAATAGAGTTATTGCAATGAATTTAATTCTATACTGTTTTACACAGAGTTCTGGGGCAGGAAGGGCCACGTAACAAGACCCTGTTTCAAAAATCCTATAAGCGATGGTTGTGGATAAAAAATACACTCTCCCCAATTAACAGGTCATGCAGACAAAAATAAATAAATAAACAGAAATAATGAAACAACCAAACATTATGGGTCAAATGGAAAAAAGTAGATAAATGTATTATTATGGCAGAAGTCAAAATACTATCATGTATGAAAGAAAAACAGAGAAAAATAATAAGTATGAATGTTTCCTGCAGATGCATTATAGAATCAGTTTCACAGTTGAGAGAATTTCCTATTTTGTTTCAAAGATTTTTTTCTTTATAATTATTTGTATACATTGAACTCACTTTAAAAGACATCTATAGAATATTTCACCAAAACAAAAAAGAAAATACCTTCTTCTCAACACCTCCTACATTCTTCTCCAAAATTGAACATATAGTCAGTCACAAAGCAAGCCTCAACTGACACAAGAGAATAAAAATAATACCTTGTTACCTATCAAACCACCATGAATTAAAGCTGGATTTCAACAACAGAAACATAGGAAAGCCTACGCAGTCAAGGTAATTGAACAGCTCTCTTCTAAATGATCTCTGGGCCAGGAAAGAAATTAAAAGTGAAATTAAAGATTTTCTATATCTCAATAAAAATGAAAGCCCAACATACCCAAATTTAAGGGACACAGTGAAAGCAGTGCTAAGAAGAAAGCTCATGGCATGGTCTTCATAAAATTAGAAAGTTTTCATACCAGCAGAATTTTATTGACGATTTTTGCATCGATATTCATAAGGGAAATTGGTCTGAAGTTCTCTATCTTTGTTGGGTCTTTTTGTGGTTTAGGTATCAGAGTAATTGTGGCTTCATAGAATGAGTTGGGTAGAGTACCTTCTATTTCTATTTTGTGGAATAGTTTGTGAAGAACTGGAATTAGGTCTTCTTTGAAGGTCTGATAGAACTCTGCACTAAACCCATCTAGTCCTGGGCTTTTTTTGGTTGGGAGACTATTAATGACTGCTTCTATTGCTTTAGGGGATATAGGACTGTTTAGATCATTAACCTGATCTTGATTTAACTTTGGTACCTGGTATCTGTCTAGAAACTTGTCCATTTCATCCAGGTTTTCCAGTTTTGTTGAGTATATACTTTTGTAGAAGGATCTGATGGTGTTTTGGATTTCTTCAGGATCTGTTGTTATGTCTCCCTTTTCATTTCTGATTTTGTTAATTAGGATGCTGTCCCTGTGCCCTCTAGTGAGTCTGGCTAAGGGTTGATCTATCTTGTTGATTTTCTCAAAGAAGCAGATCCTCCTTTGGTTGATTCTTTGAATAGTTCTTCTTGTTTCCACTTGGTTGATTTCGCCCCTGAGTTTGATTATTTCCTGACATCTACACCTCATGGGTGAATTTGCTTCCTTTTGTTCTAGAGCTTTTGGGTGTGTTGTTAAGCTGCTAGTGTGTGCTCTCTCTAGTTTCTTTTTGGAGGCACTCAGAGCTATGAGTTTTCCTCATAGAAATGGTTTCATTGTGTCCCATAAGTTTGGGTACGTTGTGGCTTCATTTTCATTAAACTCTTAAAAAGTCTTTAATTTTTTTTTTATTCCTTCCTTGACCAAGGTATCATTGAGAAGATTGTTGTTCAGTTTCAGCATGAATGTTGGCTTTCTATTGTTTATGTTGTTATTGAAGATCAGCCTTAGTCCATGGTGATCTGACAGGATGCATGGAACAATTTCAATATTTTTGTATATGGTGAGGACTGTTTTGTGACCAATTATATGGTCAATTTTGGTGAAGGTACCATGAGGTGCTGAGAAGAAGATATATCCTTTTGTTTTAGGATAAAATGTTCTGTAGCTATCTGTTAAATCTATTTGTTTCATAACTTCTGTTAGTTACACTGTAGAACTCCATGTAAAACCAGAGACAGTGAAACTCGTAGAGGAGAAAGTGGGGAAAAGCCTCGAAGATATGAGCACAGGAGAAAAATTCCTGAATAGAACAGCAGTGGCTTGTGCTGTAAGCTCGAGAATCGACAAATGGGACCTCATAAAATGGCAAAGCTTCTGTAAGGAAAAAGACACCACACCGTCAATAAGACAAAAAGGCTACCAACAGATTGGGAAAGGATCTTTACCTATACTAAATCAGATAGGGGACTAATATCTACTATATATATATAGAACACAAGAAGGTGGACTCCAGAAAATCAAATAACTCTATTAAAAATGGGGCTCAGAGCTATACAAAGAATTCTCACCTGAGGAATACCGAATGGCTGAGAAGCACCTGAAAAAATGTACAGCATCCTTAATCATCAGGGAAATACAAATCAAAACAACCCTGAGATTCCACCTCATACCAGTCAGAATGGCTAAGATCAAAAATTCCAGTGACAGCAGATGCTGGCGAGGATGTGGAGAAAGAGGAACACTCCTCCATTGTTGGTAGTATTGCAAGCTTGTACAACCACTCTGGAAATCAGTGTGGCAGTTCCTTAGAAAATTGGACATAGTACTACTGGAGGATTCCGCAATGCCTTTCCTGGGCATATATCCAGAAGATGTTCCAACTGGTAAATAGGACACATGCTCCACTATGTTCATAGCAGCCTTATTTATAATAGCCAGAAGCTGGAAAGAACCCACATGCCCCTCAACAAAGGAATGGTTACAGAAAATGTGGTACATTTACACAATGGAGTACTACTCAGCTATTAAAAAGAACGAATTTATGAAATTCCTATGCAAATGGTTGGACCTGGAGGGCATCATCCTGAGTGAGGTAACCCAATCACAAAAGAACTCACATAGTATGTACTCACTTATAAGTGGATATTAGCCCAGAAACTTAGAATACCCAAGATATAAGATACAATTTGCAAAACACATGAATCTCAAGTAGAACAAAACCAAAGTATGGACACTTTGCTCCTTCTTAGAATAGGGAACAAAACACCCATGGAAGGATTTACAGAGACAAAGTTTGGAGCTGAGAAGAAAGGATGGACCATCTAGAGACTGCCATACCCGGGGATCCATCCCATAATCAGCCTCCAAATGATGACACCATTGCACACCCTAGCAAGCGTTGGCTGAAAGGACCCTGATATAGCTGTCTCTTGTGAGGCTATGCTGGGGCTTAGCACACACAGAAGTGGATGCTCACAGTCAGCTATTGGATGGATCACAGAGCCCTCAATGGAGGAGCTAGAGAAAGTACCCAAGGAGCTAAAGGGATCTGCAACCCTATAGGTGGAACAACAATATGAAATAACCAATACCCCCCAGAGCTCGTGTCTCTAGCTGCATATGTAGCAGAGGATGGCCTAGTCAGCCATCAGTGGAAATAGAGGCCCTTTGGTCTTGCATCTTTATCTGTCTCAGTACAGGGGAATGCCAGGGCCAAGAAGTAGGAGTGGGTGGGCAGGTGAGGGGGGGTTTGAGGGTATGGGGGACTTTTGGGATAGCATTGGAAATGTAAATGAAGAAAATACATAATTAAAAAAAAGAAAAAAGAAAACAATACAAAACAATGGGATCTCACCTGAGTCCCAAGTAGCAACCCCAGTGAGCAAGAACCACCATCCCACCCAGAAAATTTTCAACCCACAACTTATCTTGTCTACTAGAATTGTAAGGACATGGGACGGAGCAGAGATTGATAGACTGTCCAACCAATAACTGGACTATCTTGAGACTCTCCCCATGGTTAAGTACTGATCCCTAACACTATTAATGATAGATACTCTGCTGTGCTTGCACATAGGAGTATGTTTTCTTCTCTGAGTGGCTCCACTCAGCAGTTGATTCAGACAGAAACACTTGTAGGGTCCTTGTGGAGTAATAGAAGGAAAGCTTCCAGGGGCCCAAAGTTTATAAAAACTCCATGGAAGGAACAGTCAGAACCTGGACTCTTGGAATTCACAGAGACTGAAGCACCAACCAAAGAACATACATGGGCTGGACCTAGGCCTCCTAGCACGTATACAGCAGACGTACAGCTTGGTCTTCATATGGATCCTGAATAACTGGAGCAGGGACTATCCCAAAGGCTGTTGCTTATGTGTGGGATATGTTTTTCAAGCCGGGATGTCTTGTCTGCCTCAGCAGTGAGGAAGTATCTACCCTTGCAAAGACTTGAAGAGCCAGAGTTGGGGGGATAACCAAGGCATTACCCCAGTCTCTCAGAGAAGGGGAAGAGACATGGAGGATGAATGGTGGGAATGGGTAACCAGGAGGTGTGCAGTAAGCAGGATATAAAATAAATAAATAAAAGTAATAAAAGTAAATTAATAGGTAAATAAAAATTAAGATGAAGTTACTCAAAAGCTTCTCATACCTATTCCCCTTTCGTCTCATTTTTTGACTAAAAAGTTGTGTAAGTTTCCTTTTCATGACCAATCAGTCAAATGGAAATAATTACTATATTTTCCTATTGGGCAAGTCAGTGCCATAAGGAACAATACCTTGTCAGGCAGAATTCTTAGCTTTTGTTCTATTGCAGCCAGTTCTTTGTTACCAAATAGTAACATTCTTTCTTCTAAAAAAAAATAATAATTCTACACTACCAGAATCCAATGTTTGTGAGACATGGAGCAAAGACTTTACAGAAAGGCAAGGAAGTATAATAGCGAAGACTCCCTCTCATTTCCTCTTATATCTGTACAGTGATGAGCACTCTACAAATTACTGGCATTGATTGACTTAAACACTACCTTCCAATGTGCATTGTAATTGAATCCTCATGACTCCATTTTATCTTTCTGAATACCTGTCACTTCTAAGTGGTGAGCTAATATAAGAGAATAAATGGCCATATGCTAATTGCCTCATTTTATTTTTGTAAAGTGAATTCCTTCATAAGATGTGATGTGTGAGATTTAATAGGATTATGTATGTATCTTGAGCAACCTCTAGATAGTGTCAAGGAAGCAAACTGAAATCCATGCCCAGTCTATACTCAGAACACACGAATGAAATAGGAAAATGTCCTTGATCCCATTGAAAGAGACTTGGTGTAATAAAACAGCCGCCTAATATCTCTCTGTTACTCTTGGAGAAAGGAGTAATAATTGGAATTCAGCAACAACATGTGCTATTTGAATATAAGGGTCTTAGCGCTAGGAATATCAAGATCCACCCTTAATATTAGATGGGATATCTATCTTAGAAAAATGGTATTGTCTATCTCTGACACAACATACATTCACTTTTTTAGTCTCTATAAGGAGGTTCTTCATTGTCTGAAGTAATTGCTTACTGAGATCCACAGTGTATGTCTCTATGTCCAATTGAATATTGATTTTTTCTCTATAGTTATTGTTTTTTCTCAGATCATTCATAAGAAACATAAATACTTTCAAATTCTGTGCTTATTCTAAAATATGTATCATACCCCTACCCCAGACTTCCAATTTTCCAATCTTGTTTCTTCCAAGTCCCTGATCTTTCAGACAAACTATTAACAGCTGTCTGTGAATCAGAGAACATATCCCTGGCCAAGCAACATGGCTGATGAAAATGGAAAACAAAATGTACTCAAAATTCTACAAATGGTGAATATTTTCTCTTCTTACTGTATTGTAGAGGCACGGTATCATCAAACTCATATATGAAGTATGGTTCTGTCACGACATGCTGTCTTTGAATAGCACCATCATATCAGGATGCTGCATCACTCAGAAAAAAGAAAGAGTTAAATTGCGAGGCCAGTGAGATGGCATAGCAGGTAAAAAGCCCTGCCACCATGCCTGACCACCTGAATCTGTTCACTGAGACCCACACATTGAAAGAGAGCTCCATTCTTGCAAGTTATCCTTCCATGCATACATCTCTGTACACAATACCCATGCACCTGGACTCAGAAATGACTAAATATAATTCAAAATTAAAGAAAACCAGGTTGACCAATTTCTCAGTCAACTAATTATAAAATTTAGGAATGGATAGTCAGTAATTAAGGGAAAAGACTCAGTATAGCAGGGATCAATCACAGATATGATTGACATGCTCTGAACAGGGACTTATAGCTTTCAGACATGACCAATAGTCTTATGCCATTATTCATCTAAAAAGACATCCTTATTGGATTTATAAATCATTTTCTGGCTTTGGATCAGATAATAATATATAAAAGAATGAATAATAATATTTAATACCTGGCTGGACATGTTGTTAAATCCACTAGTAGCAGGGATCTATGTCTTTATATGTTTCACTATATATGTTTTCTTTTATATTTTTTATATTCTAAATCTTAATGAAATTATTAAGATACTTTTCAGTGTTCTGAAACATTTTACTCTCCTGTGCTCTAATTTTGAATTTGTTCATTATTTTTATACATTTGAAACAGCAGGACTGTGGGAAATCTATGTGAAAGTTCAAGGAGTGAAGAAAGAGTAAAGTCATGGCTCTGGTCATGCATAGTCTCTTTTCACAGACACAATGACTTGAATACCTATCACACGTCTGACTCTTTTTAGAAGTACTAGTGAAGCAAAATAATATACCACGATACCAGCTTTTACTATAATGATAGTAGTGGTAAAAGATGTATTAAACAATGCAAGAAGGAAACTGTCATTCACTTCACAACTTCTGTATTCAAGTACTGTGATAGGTGGTACCTCTTGTGGAAGAAGGAATGAGAAAGGAAGTTGAGATTTTGGAGCGGATACTCATTCACACATGACCTTCCCGAACTCAGTGGTGTGTAGAGTTTCATAACAATCCCACAATTCAGAAATTGAGCCACTGGAATTTAATTATTCTAGCATCTTATGTTTTCAAAGAGATGACCTCCAAATTCACATAGAAGAATGTGTAGGAAAAAGCCTTTGTTTTTCTTTTCTTTTTTCTTTTCTTTTCTTTTCTTTCTTTCTTTTTTTTTTTTTTTTTTTTTTGAGAATCAGGGCATAAATGTAAGCAGAGAGCTTTGTATTTGTATTTAAGGTCAGTAGACAGGAACAATAAAGAGATATCCAACATCAGACAGAAACTAAAGACCCTATACTCTTGAAAGAATTCAAATATGGAGCCTCTCAGTCCACAATTTATAGATCAAGTATAGAGACCTATTCTGGCTTCAGACTACTATATGGTTCTGATTGGAGTGATCTTAGTAAGTGGCATAGCTAGATTTTTGCCTTCTGAAAATGTGCAAATCTCTGCACAGAAGCTTCATGTAGTATCCTCCGTAATATCAGCTTTAGAAGTATGAGACAGACTCAGGAAAGTTTCTAGATTCTAAACCTTCACATGCAGCAGACATGGTCTTATGTCCAGATGGGATTAACCTGAATTTTATCCTACATCACCAGGAATGTTAGTATGGTCCTGGATATACCAATGAGACTTATCATCCCCTTGAATCATGAAAGTAAGATATTACAGCTTAGTGTCCTCTTTGATGAGCAAGAGACTGTGATACCAACACTACAACCATAGACAGAATCATGTGGAATAAGATAATAGAATTCTAAGTACCCAACTTTGCTTTTAACAGCTATGTAGTTAAACTAGCTCTAGAAATATCTTAACTGATCATATCCTAAGGCTTTCCCAGGATAGTTTTTTTTTTTTTTTTTTTGGAATAGATTTACTGTCAGATAGAGACCTAGTGTTCCTGGTGACCAATCTTCTATCTTGCTACCCCTACCTACGACTTATTATAACTTTTTTTTAAACCATGAATCTATTTAAAAGCAGTCATCTTGTGATAACATTGCCTTCCAACATACCACATTTCTATTCTAGTCAGAGGTAACTGTGGGTTCTAAGTGTGGCACAATGTTTCAACATTGTGGCCACAGGAATGTCATAGAAGTCTGGGTTTGATCCACTTATTATGATACTGCTCACAATTAAACAGAATTGTATGGTGTCTAACAAAAGGTTTTTACTAGGCATTCTGGGTTTATGTTAGTGGCAAAAATTTTGGAGAGACAAAGTACTCCCTTTAAGTATTCCTCCAACTCATTGTACTAACTGCTATTGCTGAAGAAGTAGAGAACCAATCTGCCTCCTTTTTTGACTTAAAAATCATTTTATAGTAAATAAAAACTGGGTTCATTCATGTTTCTGATGAAACCAGTTACTCAAGGATTGGGCTATGCTATACCTTAACTCTCAATGGTCCTGTTATTTCCTGTTCCAAGAATGGCAATCATGTCTTTGTTTCCAAAAAGAGTTTATAACCATCTTGCAACCTTACATTTCTTTCAACAGAGTATATGACCACCCATTACTACCTGTGTTCTGACTATCTTGCGTCCATTTCTAACTTTCAGAAAGTTCTTAAAAATAACTTATGCTTGTGTTCTGCTTCTGTAATCCCACTTGTTTTGACCACCAAATCCCCCTTTTGGAAACTTCCTACACCTGACCTATAAAACGCCTTGACTTCCTCACATCTGTTGCCGGCCTCATCAACATTGAGTTAGGAGGAAGAAACCTGTCACCATGACTGAAAAAAGCTTGCTTTAATTAACATGACCTTGATTTGGGTTTTTGGTTTTTTTTCCTCTAATCTCTGGAATTAACACAAGCTTGAGCTTGAGTGGCTATTAGGAATGAAACAATAAAAACACTGCCACACCAGTAGCTGACATGTAAGCAATCGGCTTTTAGGACAGAAGAAGCATTGGTGGCTGCAAACTCAGTGTGGGCTGGAGAATGAAAGAGAAGGAAGAATGAGAAGGAAGAAAGAGAAGGAAGGAAGGAAGAAAGAAAGAAAGGAAAGCAAGCTTTCTTTGAATCTGAAAAATTACATACAAATAAACCCAGATATTAATACTAAGACAAATCTGGAGTCCTTCAAGGAGCAATGTCTCACATCAAGAACAAATAAAATCTTTCAGGGAATCCTGATCTCATAAGATTCCCAAAACCACGAGGAAAAAAAAAAATCCTACTATGAAGAAATCAGCCCAAATAAACTGAAGACGAAATCGAAATCAACTATGTTTAAGAAAGCTAACCTGCTTCAAACGTATGCAGAGAAAAGAGCTAGTCTTACACAGGCTAGAGAAATTCACTTAACCGCAAAAAAAAGATCATGCGAGCAAGAAAAAGGAAAACAAAACAAACAAACAAAAACACAAAACAATATCCTGGAAGAATTGATTATGTGTATTAGATAAACAAAATGAAGACTAGAAATGGATTACTCTATTATCTATGTTCAGATGAAGGCTGCGGCCTTGGAATAGAAGCAACTAGAACACAGTTTTGAGAAAGATTCTGATGTACCTTTACTGAGAAAAAGCATAAATAGGACCACTGACATGTTCACAGTTAAAAATCAAAGAGGAGGAAAGTAAACTGAAAAGTATATTTTCAACAAAATGTATGAAATAACCATATTTTTGTTTGTTTGTTTGTGGGAATAAATACCCAGTCATAAATAACCTGTGGGAAAAACTGAAATTATTTTGTTGTGGGTCCTGACAACACATTTGGGAGTAGGGTGTGGAACTACTGAAATTAATCCTGTCCTAATTTTGTCCTAGATGACAGTAAAACTTTCTAAAACTGCTTTTCAATGCATTCTTTTAATTCACAGTGTGCATGTATGTGGGTATGTGGGTACTCATCAGGCAACTATTTCAATCCATGCCTCACTGATGGCAAATATTTTCTTGTATCACCAGCATGTGGGACATTATGCTATCTAATCATAACAAAACATGACATGTTTTAATGGTCTCGGGAAGATACTAGCGACAGATGCAGAATAACCAGAAAAAAAAGTTAGTGAAATGCAATACATGATATGTTTTGGAATCTATAATATGTTTGTTTTATAATAATGAGAATGAAATGATAAGAGAAAAGAACAGGTTTCCTCCTAGTGTACATATATATATATATATATATATATATATATATATATATATACTCATTATCAAGGGGATTACGTTATAATAACTGTAAAGTTAATTTCTGTATAATCTACAGGATACTCTAAAATGCACAGTTTCAGGACAGGTAAAAATCTGGCTGGGATAGAGACTTAGAAAAGTCAGAACCTAGATATGAAGGTTCTTGATGCTATAAGCTGCAAAAGAAATGTTGGTGGGTATGACTGTATAATAATAGAGTTTAAAGTCAAGTGAGTATTACAGAACATTGTCAGGTATTAATTCATGAAAATTCATTTATCTTTAGCTTATGCATTTATTTAGTTGATTAAATATTGTTTCATCAATTATTTCATGTTTCTACTAATTAAATGATGTTTCTACTTTCCTTATGATACATATGTATGTCCAACATAGTGTCAGTAAACAAAGTTGTAAAAAAGGCACACTGAACAGCTAAGCAACCCCCTGATATAAAATCTGCAATTTGAAGAACATAGAGAGAATGCAAAAATCCAGAATTCTGCATGGCTGCTGTATGTTGAGAGACAGGAGAAGAAAGCTGATCTGTCTGTCTGTCTCTGTCTGTCTATATATCTATCACCTATTTATCTTCCTTTCTTCTTTCTTTCTTCCTTTCTTTCTTTCTTTCTTTCTTTCTTCTCTCTCTCTCTCTCTCTCTCTCTCTCTCTCTCTCTCTCCTCCCTCCCTCCTTTCCTACCTTCCTTCCTTCCTTCCTCTCTCTTTCTTTGTCATTTTTTTCCTTGTTCATAAGCCAAGGTAATATAAATCACTTTTAAGTTTTACAACTGACTGATTTTCAAATAGAGTTTTGTGGAACTTCATGTTAATTTTGGATCTGTCACAGTTGTTACATAGAAGAGTAGAAAATTATATAGTGGATTATATTTCTCTGATCCATTCAAAGCCACTGTACTTTGATCTTATGCCATAAATGAAAGTCTGTGTAAAATTTGATTTAATATATATCTGTACTGTAACTAAATAAAAGCATATTTTATAATTTTGCCTTTTTTAAGAACTAAAACATGATGGAGAAGCATTGTTAGAGTACCTACCTGAGAGATAAATTTAGAGAGAAAAAAGGAATATTTATTCTTCGGTTCATAAAGCCCACACTAGTAATTCATATAAAGTACCATATATAAACATGAGGAAAAAATTGATAGAGACACATAATGTAAATTCTTTTGTACATTCAATGTTTGAGGATGTGGCATGGTTAAGGTGAATAAGGAATACATACTAAAGATGAGTTGAAGAAATTCCTATATTTTAAAGATGTGAAGTGGTTCATAGCATCACTGATAAAAAGTGTTCAAACAATAAAATGTACAGATTAAAAATTACTATATGGAAATCTATAAAGAACAAAAATAAATGTGTTAACCAGGAAATTGTGTGAGCAACAATCCCAAAAAGGGAAAACTGTGATATGCAGAAAATGTGATAATTAGGACAGTGAGTCATTTCAAAGGTAAAATTGAAAATTGAATCACATAGAAGATATTAAACTCAAAACTGATGGCCCCTTACTAACATTATCACACTCATATTACCCTTATGTACAATTTTCTCTTCCTGTTTGGTTAATTTCACTACTGGTCTTTAGCAATTAACGAATATGAATTAAAATTATATTATTCTTTTTTCCCAAAGACTAGATTTTTGTTTGCTTCTTTCTTTATTAAAATGAGATTATAAAAATGCCTATCAAGCAATTGTTCAACCTCTCTAGTATGTGTTTTCCAGTCATACTGTGTAAGAAGAACTACATTTTGAATGCAAGGATTTTCACTAGATACCTCCTTATAATTTTTACTCATATTTAGAATATGCAAAGTTCTAAATAGAATGAAATGGATGTCAGAAGAGAAAGATGACTAAAGACATATTCAGATGACTTCTGCCTAAGGACAGACACTAAAAAGCTTCATTTGGATATTTTGGCTGGGGGAGGGTATAGGGAACTTTCGGGATAGCATTTGAAATGTAAACAAAGAAAATATGGAAAGAAAAAGAAAAAGAAAAAGAAAAAGAAAAGGAAAAGGAAAAGGACAAAGAAAGAGAAAGAGAAAAAGAAAAAGAAAAAGAAAAAGAAAAAGAAAAAGAAAAAGAAAAAGAAAAAGAAAAAGAAAAAGAAAAAGAAAAAGAAAAATGAGTTCTCACACTCTTGCCTCTTGTCCCCTTGCTTCCCCTCTCTCCCCATTCCCTTCCTGCCTGTTTCCATGTGGTCATGGCTGGCCTCCTCTACTCTAATCTCTCTTTTCTCTGCCTTTCTCTGCCTCTACTACTCTCTTAACTCCCTTTCCCATGTCCTAAAAAATTCTATTCTATTCCAAAAACAGGAAGAAAAAATGAAACATGGAAGGAAAAGAAAATCACATAGAACACTTTTATTGCCTTCCCTGGTCTCTTTTGTTGTTGTTGTTGTTGTTTTGTTTTGCTTTATTTTATTTGCTTTTGTTTGTTTGTTTGTTTCCTTAAATACTATTTGATGGCAGTAATTATCATAATAAAACTTTACTTAGGTACTGGACTATGTTGAAGATGGTAAGTGAGTATTATTGCTTAAGAAATGAAATTACACTTTTCTTTCTTGAAAACAGAACTCTGCTTCTTTAGCAGCTACATTTTCACATAGCCCCCTTGTTTTGATCCAGCTTTGTCCTTGTATCCCATGCTGTGTATCATAGGCTCACCTTGCAAAGCAAAAAGAAAAGAGCAAAGACGACAAATGCAAATGGAATATGTCAAATGTAAGAACTATCAAAGGCAAGAGATGGGGTCCATTGATCATCTATTCTAGTGGGGCTCCTTGTTCTCTTATTTCTGTTTCTCAAGTTTCTGACATCAAAAACAAAGCCTTTGTTGATCCAATTAATTGCATCTGCTTGTGTGATCCATTGCAACAACCACTAGATTCTTTGGAAAAAGAAGAAATTAGTTAAATGTTTTCAAACCATCAGAAATCTGCTTGAAATTGGCCATCCAGTTCATTAAGATGGATATATCTATAACATCTCCAAAATTAATGTCTAGACGAAGTTTCAGAGAGTAATGAATCAAGTAACATCCACATGTTGAATATCATGAAAATCTATCTGATATAGAGCCAGTTATTGCAGGAGTCTGATTTTCAATGAATCAGACATGCCCTTGTTCTCATGCTGCCATTCTAGAGGAAGAGGCAAGGTAATAAATTGTATATGAATAATTGTCATGAACATCCACTAAAGAATCATAATACAAGGGAAAGTTCATTGCATTGTTTATGGTGTGGCAAACAAGTCACTATTTCTTTTAAGAATTGCACATAAAATACCAAAATTAGTGAACTTCAAATTATTTAGATATATCAGTACTGTGGTGGTTTGAATATTCTTGGCCCTAGAGAATAGCACTATTAGGCAGTGTGGCCTTGTTAGAGGAAGTCTCCCACTGTGGATTTTGAGACCCTCTTCCTAGTTGCCTAGAAGATAGTCTTTCCTGTTAGCAGTCAGATCAAAAGCAGAACTCTAGACTCCTCCATCACCATGTCTGCCTATATGATGCCATCCTTCCTTCTATGATCCTCTGAAGCTGTAAACCAGTCCTAATTAAATGTTGTCCTTAATAAGATCTCTCTTGGCCATGGTGTCTCATAACAGTAATGGAAACCCTAATTAAGACAAATATCCAATATGCATCTAATGGTGTATTAGACACAGACATTGAAAGAAATAAGGCAGATTGGAGAAAAGAAAATTACTGTGGATATGAAACACATCCTTTCATATATAAAATCATTAAACTTGACAATACTCACATAAGAAAACACAAAGCCAATTGCTATTACCAAAAAGAAACAACTGAATGATGTCAGGTACATAATAATTGTTATATAAATATGACAAATAATGGAAATTTTGACAAATTAATGAAGGCAATTGATCTGATTTTAACATTCACCAATTTTAAGAATTTCTTCTTCTTAAGATGATTATCATTCAATTTTTTCACTGAATTCTCCTGTATATTATTATTCTCAGGCAATTTCATCACCTCTGTTATATCTATAATAAATTTGTTTTCAGTTCTATTTCTAATATAACAAGGCAGTATCTTCATGTCTTACTTCTCACTAACAAAATGTATAGTATGCAATGTACACATTAAAATTTAAAGCTAGTTTGCTTAGTAGAACCAAATACTGATCACTTAAGAAATGCCAGTGGATATTTTCAGTTATATAAATGCATTTTGAAAAATAAGGCTGGAGAGAAGGCTTATAGGTGAGGAGCCCTGACAACTTCTCCACAGAACCCTTACATCAAGTAAAAACTATGTTTCCAGTCACTGAAAATTCAAATTCCTCTTATAGCTTGGACTGGAAGTCTGAAATACACACACATCCATGCAGACAAACCACCCTCACACATACACAATCAATCAATTAACCAATCAATCAAAAAAAGGATGAGAGAGAGAGGGGGGGGTGGGAGGGAGGAGGGGGGAACATTTTTTTTAAATTAACATCTCTTTAGGGATTACTTAAAATGCTTATGACCAGACTAGGAAAATCTCCTCCTATGTAGATGAAGCTGAAATTGCCAGACATGTCTAGTAAGTTGCATGAGGGGACACCTCAAATGTTTTAATTTGAATAGGTCACATATTGAATTTATATTGAACAGAAAATCAGCTATAAGATAAAATTTTTTGTATAATATTTAATACTATTATTCCACATTTGGCCTGAGGAGTATTGTGTAACATATGAGAAGGCGTTCATTTCTGAGGCAATTTCTAAACTCTAGTATTCTTTACTAATAAATATTAAATTTATATTTACTGTATGATTCATATGATCATCAAATCACTGTGAAATATCTTATTGTTCCTAATATTTTTAAATATTTTCAATATCTCATTGACCAAATTAAAGATAGTGATAGAAAAAAAGATATGTATTTATGTCATTACAAGTTAGAGATGGTTGTTAAAACCTGTTTTGTGCATAACCACTATATTCCAATCATTTGATGGCACTCTAATTACCTTCCACATGTATAGTGACTCATTGAGGATTAATTATCATAAAAGAAATACAATCAGGAAGAAAATAGGCACAGCGATTTATAAAAAAAGTTATACAAAATAGTTTAACAGTATTCATCAAAAATACAATCATGGATTTGAGAGAATTAGATATAAATTCTGACACTTGAGTCATACTTTCCACCTGCGGGCTTTTTCTAAAACAAACCACTAAGATCACTGAATCCTTTGAATTCCAAAGTAAAAAAAAAAAAAAAAAGCTGAATCTGACTGTCTCTCTCTGTCTCTCTCTACCCCCCCCGTGTGTGTGTGTATGTGTGTGTGTGTGTGTGTGTGTGTGTGTGTGTGTGTGTGTGTGTGTTTGCCTGTTTAAGTAATACAAAAAGATTATGGTGTTGAAATAAAATTGACCCCTTAAAAACTACAGAAGAATTATCAGGAAACATTTGTAGCCACTTTCCACAGTATTTAGCTTCCCATTTTATGAGGCCTTTTATTTAATAATCAATATATGCGTAGACAATTGGTAGGTACCATTTCACCTTTTTCTAGGTAACCAGAAAAACAAATCAATATATCACGAAATTTCTCTGCTGCTTCTTTCAATTTAAGAAAAAAAAAACAAAAACAAAAATAAAAAAAACAATAGAACACAATTATTCCAAGAACTAAGCCAGCAGCCAATACTGTGACAAAGCTGACTCTAAGGTTAGAAAGTTTTAAGATTCAGGAAGCTCCCAGATTGTACTTATTTCTAAGATCTGAGAATATTTTATAGTTTGTATTTCTATATCACTCATAATATGTATCATGGTTCAGTTTTACCTCAACTAATGAAATGGAAAATATTGGATTATTTGCCACTCATCTCTTCTTTCAAAACATTACATGTATGAAAGACTGTGTTAGGTGTTTATCTATGATATAAGTTAAAACAAATAAATAAATCTTAGCATTTGCTGTAATCAATGAATTTGTTATATGTGTATGAGGTATTCACAAAAATACATCAACTTTGTTAAGGAAGCCATTTCATTTCTATGAGACCATGTTTTCTAAACTTAGAAGGTAGTATTTGGTTAAAATGTATTTAGATATCCACCCCCCCCCCATTTAATAGACTATGCATAATGTGCTGATTAAATTTCCACCTGATGACAATGATATTTGATTAACTCTTCATCTGCTCGTCAAAACTTCAAGTAAACTCTTTTTCTGATTCCACAAGAAAACATTCCAAGGTGGAAATCAAATAAATAAGAACCACAAACCTTTGATAAACAATTTACATTTGCCCCCTTTAGGAACAAGAACCTCCTTGCAATCTCTTCAACGTCATCCCTGAATACCATCCTATGTATAATCAATAATGAACACTGCTTGATTTAAATCATCAAGGAAAGAGACTCTGGTGTATCTGCGAGAGTGTTTCCTATAACTCTGGAGGAACTACCGATTATGAAAGTGAATAGCAGTTTCCAAGGGTAGAATCTTTGAATCAATTAAGAGGATGAAGCAGCAGGGTTTTGACATTCATTTATCTCTGCTCCTTCACTGTGGATACAATAAGCAGAGATAACTCATGTTTATGGCCATGCCTCTCTGGCCATGAAAGACCACAACCACTTAAACTGGCAGTCAAAATACTTCCTGCTTTTCTTAAATTGCTTTTGATAATTGGTCAGAGCAACTAGGAAAATAACCCAACATATAAGATATATAAAGATATCAAATGTTACATGAATTGATATTTATTACAAAATAAACTTAATAAAAGAGTGTATATTCAAGAAAGTATATATACTCACATTGTGGGCTTTTGTAAATAAAAAATAATCTAGGTGCTATGAGTAATAAAGTTTTTATTCATTCTGATAGATAATTTTCATTATTAAGTTTGGCAGTCAAAATAAGAGTCAAGTGAAATTAAATTAATACAATACAGATGTTGACAAATGTTAGCACTATATTATGCTAATTTTTTTTTGTAATGTAAAATTATGTCTTAATCTAGTGTGTTAGCTCACATATTTAGCCTACCATTCAGGAGGCAAAAGCAAATGAATCTCTATGAGATCAAGACCACCATGATCTATGTCATGGGTTCCAGGCCAGGCAGAAGGATATAGTCAGCGTTTGTCTCAAAAAGAATTGTTGTTTCATACTGTAACAGCCTGTTGACAATACTAAATAATAATAATAATTATAATAGTAGTAGTAGTAGTAGTAGTAGTAGTAGTAGTAGTAGTAGTACTAGTAGCTATCATGTAACTTCAAATGTAAATTACAGATCTGACACAATTTCTTCAAGGCAGACTCTATGGAAACATACAAGTAACTTTTAACAATAAAACAAAATTACTCTTACAAAGTTACTCTTTATACTGAAAAGTAAGAATTTCTTATTCACTATCTTAGCAACTTGCGGGTCAATAGGGAGTTAGAAAACTCAATTTTGTTTGTCAGGCCACTTAGTGGCCTGTCTGGTCTTTGCCATTTTATTTTCTCACAGAACGTATCTAAACCTTTCATTTCTTCCCAGGATAATCATTAATGTTCTATCCGGAGCAGCCATTGAACTCTAAATCTTCACATGTTTTTTTAGGGATCAATCTGGAAGGTGAGACAACATGAATTGTAAGAGCCAGAGAAACAGAGAACGATGTTTCAGAAGCTACACCAATAAAGTCTCACCAACAACACAGGCCAGATATTAGCTGGACAAAGACATCATAAATGCACAAACCAAAGTTTTCCTTAAAAACCCAGCAGGCATGCACTCTACACAATGAACTATAGGCAACTGAGGAAATATGGGAAAGGGAGAGGCGGGACTACTCAGGAAAGAGAACACCAATTGGCTGTCAAGTACAGTCAGCCAAGAAAGCATGCACATGAGTTCATTATGCAGACTGAGAAGGTTATACTTGGGAGTGTGTGTGTGTGTGTGTGTGTGTGTGTGTGTCCATGCAATAACAATTAGTTCAAAAAGAGGTTATGATTTTGAAGGAAACTGAAGAGAGGTATATGAGAGGATTTAGAAGTAGGTAATCAAAGGGACAAATGTTAGACTATATTATTACCTAAAACAATTCGAATAAGAAACAAAAAGGATGTCAGTCTCACTCTTTTATTTAGCAATGTTTAGAATACACTATTTAAAACTCATAAATATCTGTGGTTAATTTTTTTATTTGTTTTTCTTCTTTGTTTCCACTTTAAAATTAGCATTCTGAAGGATATTATTTCCATGTTTTGGTGGAATATATTCACTTAATTATGTATAAATTATGTCTTTGCACTTCCCAGTTGATGCTTTATGTCCTGTGTACTGAAGAAAGTCTTTCCTTAGATGTCAAAGCTCTCTTGGGATCATTGGCACCAAAAAACAGGCTTACAGAAAATAATTTCTTATATTAACTAATATCTCACAATAATCTATCAAACCTGCATATGTGTGTGTGTGTATATATATATATGTTTCAGAAAATTTTTCTTTTTTTTTAGTTTTTTTATTAGATATTTTCTTCATTTACATATATGTATATGTGTATGTGTATGTGTATGTGTATGTGTATGTGTATGTGTATATGTATATGTAAAGTAAACTTTTACCCAAGCATGTAGAGTCATTACCTATTCATACATATATATGTTCAGTTCTATACTTTCATCTCTACTTGAAAAGTTTCAATGGGAAAACTTTAAATTGTGTGTGTGTGTGTGTGTCCGTGCGCATGCACACACATACATGCCCGAACACGTGAGCACGTGTGCAAAGAGATACATCTGCATATATACATATCTACTTTGTTTTATTAATGACTTATTCAAGGAAATGCTATATTTTTATTTTCTGGGTTTTAGTTTTCTTTTAACTTCCCATTAAGCAAATAAATTAGCTAAGTGCAAAGTAATATTATTAGAGGATCTGTTCCAAGAATGTCTGTGAAATTGCATTTCAATACCCATTAGACATGCTTCTTTTTCTCTATAAACCTCTCTCCATCATTGAAAATGTAATTCTGCAGCATTAAGCAAAGACATGTTTAAAATACAGCTTGATTTTCAATCACTGAGCTATATCTACCTCAAATTAACACTGGAACCCAATTAAGAAAAAGTCGAACACTCTGGCCATTTGAATACTTTCCTTTGTACTTGAAAAGTTTCTATGGATGCATATAACTTGAATTGCATCTGATTTCAGGAGTGCAAATGGAAGAGGCTGATCAGGAAATCATGGGTCACTAGGCAGACCTGGTCACTGTAAGAGAGATGGAATAGAAATGTAGGTTACTAGAAAAACTCTTTTAATAATGTTTTCTTGTAAGGAACATTTGTAAAGCAGGAAAAGATGTATTTGTTGTGGAAGGATAGTTGGTACAGATTCACTTCCCTCACAGCCTGAAAAACAAATGCTTGTCTCAGCGACCTTGGCCTGGATCCAGATCCAGAGAGCTGTTGTTAGTAAAGAGTTCCAGTCCTGACACAAGTGGAGGAGGGTTCACTTTAAACCAATTATTAGGGGTATCTAACACCCATATTTAATAAATTAAGATATTAATAAATCACACATAGGCAGTAATGAACAGAGAACTGATCTTCGAGGCTGTAAACCTCTCACAAAAGAACACACATGGTATGCACTCACTGAAAAGTGGATATTAGCCCAAAAGCTCAGAATACTGAAGATACAATTCACAGACTACATGAAGCTCAAGAAGAAGGAAGACCAAAGTGTGGATGCTTCAGTCCTGTTTAGAAGGGGGAACAAAATACTCACTGGAGGAAATATGGAGTCAAAGTGTGGGGCAGAGACTGAAGCTAAGGCCATTCAGAGACTGCCCCTCCTGGGGACCCATTCTGTATACAGATACCAAACCCAGACACTATTATGGATGCCAGGAAGTGCTTGCTAAAAGGAACCTGATATAGCTGTCTCCTGAGAGGCCTTTGCAGAGTCAGACAAATACAGAGGCAGAAGCTCACAGCCAACCATTGGTACCAAATGGAGGAGGTAGAGAAAGAACCGAAGGAGCTGAAGAGTTTTTCAACCCCATAGGAAGATCAACAACATCAAACAAACAGACTCCCCAGAGTTCCTAGGGACTATAAGCCATCAACCAAGAAGTAAACATGGCTCTAGCCATACATGGGGCAGAACATGACCTTGTCAGGTATCAATGGGAAGAGACGCCCTTTGCCTTGTGAAGGAACCATGGATGCCCCAGTGTAGGGGAATGAGAGGGTAGAGAGGTGGGAATGGGGGTGGAGAACCCTCATAGAAGCAGGGAGAGGAAGGATAGGATAGAGGATTTCTGGAGGGGAAACTAGGAAAGGTAATAACATTGGAAATGTAAAAAAATAAAATATCCAATAAAAACTGCAAAAAAAAAAAAAGAAAAACAGGATATGGAGTCAGGATTATACACACTATGTAAGTCACACAGCTGAAGAATTAGAAAATACTTGTCTTAGGTTTTATACCTCAAATTCACATTATTCCCTCAGCTATAACTTTGAAGAACATGTTATGGAGACAGTGGTAGTGGTGGCTAGAATGGAGATACTACCTAAGTATATTGCATTTATGATAGTATTATTATTGTTGAGTAGACAATGCAAGAAAGTACTGAGAGCTATTTGGGTCTAAGCTCACCTGACCACTATTCTACTATAATGAGCAACCATGTCTCATGAATCATTAGTCCTGGCTAGACCACATATTTGTCAGGCAAATTCAGAGATCATTGAGGTAATATTTTGGTAGATATTCAAATGCAGATTATAGACTGCCACTGAAATTCAGAAGATAAAATATCTAAAATACATTAACAGCTATCTTCAAAGATATCTACAGCATGGTTATATAACACATATTATTTTAAGGGAAAGATGAGGAAATCCTCTGTGCTTAGTAACTGTATACAACCAGACCTACTGGGACAGACTTCATGTGGCTCAATTCTTTCTAATGCATGGCAGCTCTTTTATTATTACCCTAAGCCAGCACCCCAAAATAATGGTTCAGAAAATTTTTCTTTTTTTTTTTTAGTTTTTTTATTAGATATCTTCTTCATATACATTTCAAATGCTATCCCCAAAGTCCCCTATACCCTTCCCCTGCCCTACTCTCCAATCCACCCACTCCCACTTCCTGGCCCTGGCATCCCCCTGTACTGGGGCATATAATCTTCGCAAGACCAAGGGCTTCTCCTCTCAATGATGGCCGATTGGATGGAACCCAAGGCCCCCAATGGAGGAGCTAGAGAAATTATCCAAGGAGCAGAAGAAGTCTGCAATCCTATAAGGGGGAACAACAATATGAACTAACCAGTACCCCCAGAGCTCGTGTCTCTAGCTGCATATTTAGCAGAAAAATTTTCTTAATGACACACAATTTTTTCCAATAATCTATGTTCAATAATTCTAGAGTCACTGAGATTTCAAAAGACTAGTAAGAGCTTTTCACATCTTAAATGTTATTTTTTTCAAAATTAATTTGGCATTTATAAAAGAAGGACGGGGTATATATTGATACAATGTTTTTAAATTCCTTGGTCTAGGGATGCACTTTAAAATGTACATTGGAGATAGATTTACATGGAAGGTTGGAATCACATATGTGACTTACTTTCTGCTGAAAAGCAAACACTAAACTCTTTCAAACACATGCCAGAAAGGTATTTTATTGTTTCTTAAGTTTTGACAAATTGCCACATGTATACACTGTCCTGGGATTTCACGCTCATTTCCTTCTTCTCTTCCCCTCACTTTTTCTCCTTTCAAATTCTTAATACAGCACATTCTGCCTTGTGAGTGAACTGCTGCAAATGTAGAAGTAATGCATTGCTATCCTGCTAACAATATCCAGATCACAGGCTTCTGTCTTCTAATAAACGCAGATCTGGAGATACATGTGAGAACAGAAAGGTAAGATGTGAGGTTGGACTGAAAAAAATACAAACAGATTATCAGAATGGGAGAAGAGACCTTGATCTTCATAAATTAAAATGATAGATACGACATTTTTTAAATGTTTTCACCTTTAGTGAAAGTAGAAACAGGCAGAATAATATACCAAACATAAAAAAGACACGTAAGCTCCCTTCCTCAAAGAGAAAATATGACAAAAATAGAAAGACATGGTCTGGGGTAAAATAAATGAAGTAGAACCACTACTTTCCTTATGCATTGGTGCTAAGTAGCTGCCTTCACTGTCTTGGTTGGCTTCAGAGAAACCCATGAGGCCTTTCTCTCCCCATAGAACAATTGGCACTCAATATTTGATAGGGAAAAGCATATTATTTTTATCAGTAACTCACTGCAAAAGTTGCTCATGATCCATTAAATAACCTCTAGCCTATATTAAAGTAAGCAACCCTAATTAAATTTATTGGGTCACACAGATAAAAGACATAACTTAGAATTCCCAGATCGCCATAACAATATAGGCTCCTTTTTCTTTTTCTTTCTTTCTTTTTTTTTTCTTGCTTGCAGGAATTAATTTGTAAGACAATATTGTTGAAGATAATCACACACCTTGGTTGCAAGGCTTAAAGTAATTCAGCTATAACTGAGTTGTAAATTTCCTCCCTCTGGCTAATATTAAATGATACTCTACATGATGCTAAAGGTGAAGTGGTGTCAATAGTCTTATCTAGACGTGAAAGTTATCAACACAATATTAACCCGCCAGACTAGATTTATCCACAAGTGCAATAGTGGCAAAAATACTATGGAAGAAACCCACTACTCTTTAATGAGATGTGAGGCCTATTCCAAAAGAGGGAATGCATGCCTATTACAATGTCTCTGCCAAAAATTACAGTTAAGGGAAATTTAGGTGCCAGGAAACTTACAGTTACAGTTGAGTTAAATTGTCCACGCACTAGGATGTTTTCTTTCTTTTTTATTTTTAAGTGTCCTCTTTTTATTTCATACATTTTCTATTATTATCTTTAATCTTTTATTACAATCCTGTCGTTATTACCCTCCTGGTCCACCCTCCTACATTTTCTCATCCCATCCCACTCCCATCTCCAAGAGAATGTCTCAACACACCCAACTCCCCACCCCCACACACACCCCCCACCAGGCCTCCAAATTCCCTTTGGCCTCAGGTCTCTCAAGGGTTAAGTGCCTGGTCTCTCATTAAGGCCAGAAAGACAGTCCTCTGCTCTACGTCTGTTGGAGGTCTTGAACCAGCTAGTATATGCTGCCTGGTTGTTGACTCAGTGTCTGAGAGATCGTGGGGATCCAGGTTTGTTGAAATTGTTGGTCTTCCTATGGTGTTGTCCTCCTCCTTAAACTTCTTCCAGTCTTCCCTTAATCAACCACAGGTGTCCCCAACTTCAGAGCATTGTTTGGGCGTCAGTATCTGTTTCTGTCTGAGTCAGTTGCTTGTTGGGCCTCTCAGAGGGCAGCCATGCCCTCCTTGATGCCTGTCTGTAAGTACATCAGAGCCTCGGTGATAGTATCAGACTTTGGATTCCCCATTAAGATGGATCCCGATTTGAGCCAGTCACAGAACCTCCTTTACAACAGTCCCTTTTCCATTTTTGTTCCTGAAGTTCTTTCAACAGGAACAATTCTGGGTCCGAGTCTTTGATTGTATGATGACAACCACATCCCTTCACTTGATGCTCTTTCTACTGGAGGTGGATTCTACAAGTTCTCTCTCCTCACCGGTGAGCATTTTGAGTCTTGAGATCCTCTCACCTCCCAGGTTTCTGGTACATTCTGGGGATTACTGTGCCTCCCACCACCTGAGGTTGTATATTTCTGTTCATTCTGCTGGCCGTTGGGGCTTCACTCCTAGTCCCCCTACAATACCTAATCATATTCCATTTTTCCACTGCCCCTCCAATTTCCCTCTTCTACTCAGTTCCCTCCCTTCTTCTGCCCTTTGCTTTCTTCTCCCTCATAAGTGGGATTGAACCTTCCTCACTTACATCCTTTGACTTGTTAACCTTGAGTTTTGTGAATTGTGTCCTGGGTGTTCTGTAATTTTTTTGGCTAATATCTACTAATTGGTGAGTACATACCATGCACATCCTTTTGACTCTGAGATACTTCACTCAGTATGATATTTTCTAGCTCCATCTATCTGCCAGCAAAGCTCATAATGTCCTCTTTCTTAATAGCTGAGTAGTATTCCACTGTGTAAATGAACCACATTTTCTGTATCCATCTTTCCGAGTGGTATATCTGGGTTGTTTCCAGCTTCTGTCAGTCACAAATAAGAACAGTATGAACATAGTTAATCATGTGCCCTTGTGGCATGGTGGGACATTATTGGGTATAAGCCCAGGAATGTTACACCTGGGTCTTCAAATCTATTTCCAATTTTCTGACAACCTCCAGATTGAGTCCACGGTGGCTGTACCAGTTTACAATCCAACCAGGAATTGAGGAGTGTTCCACTTTGTCCACATACTAACCAACATGTGCTGTCACCTCAGTTTTACCTTAGCCACTCTTATTGGTGTAAGGTAGAATCTCAGGGTCATTTTGATTTTCATTTCCCTGATTACTAAGGACTTTGAACATTTCTTTAAGTGCTTCTCAGCCATATGTGTCAAGGAGGAGCTGGTATGGTCCTATCATCCCATTGTCTTAGTCACTGACTTCTGAATGACTCTGGGAGAGACATAGCCATTGTCTTCAATCATGTAATCATTAAGGAATTCATCAAGTGCATTGGATAGCTCCAAATCCATGTTCACAAGCACAGCCTGGTAATAATGGGTCTAAAAAGAAAGAACAAAAGAAAATAAAACAGAGCAAAAATTTATGTAGTGAAGGGACCTATAGGAAGGTGAGAGAATATAAGGATGGGAACAAGATTAGAGTGGTTTTGGATGGATAAAGTTATCAGAATATACTATATACATGGTTACACTTGCCAATGGATAAATTAAAAAAATTTTCAAAATCTGATAAATTATGGATGAACATATTAGTAGAAGAAAGAAGATGGCATGAGAGTGTAACAGGCATAGAATGCCTGGTATCTACAATGTACATGTCAATGAATTAATGAATGTAAAATTGTGTAATTTTTAAGATTCATGATAAGCATGATATCATTCTGAAGCTAAAGATTAGTTTTCAGAAATATAGAAGCATTTGAATGGATCAAATTGCTTTGTAGTAGTATTTTAAGAATGACAATTTTAGCCGGGCATGGTGGTGCACACCTTTAATCCCAGCACTCAGGAGGCAGAGGCAGGCTGATTTCTGAGTTCGAGGTCAGCCTGGTCTACAAAGTGAGTTCCAGGACAGCCGGGGCTATACAGAGAAACCCTGTCTCGAAAAAAAAAAAAAAAAAAAAGACAATATTGGGGAAATTTGTTAAGCAGAGCACTGATGGCTGTAATGATTAGTCTGCATGTCAATTAGTATATGGTCAACTGAAAGTGAACTCAACAGCATATATATATGTATATATATACATATATATATGCATATATATATGTGTGTGTGTGTGTATATATATATACATATACGTGTGTATATATGTTTGTATATATATATATATATATATGTGTGTGTGTGTGTGTGTATATATAAAAAGTATATATATATACACACATATATACTTTTATGCTACAGGCACTTTTTATATATATTATGGCTTTAGTTTAGGGTTCCTATGGAGTTCCTGAGTGTGAGAATGAGGACGTTTCAGTGTCTACATCTGATTCTTACATCTTTTCTTGGACTCTTTTCCTTCTGTATGCTTCTTTTATCCTATTATGAGGTGTTAGTATTTTTTTATTACATTATGTTAAACATGTGCATGATATTTATATAATTAACATATAATTTAATGCTATATTAATTATATTTTCACTCACTAGAAACCTATTTGCTTTCTGATGCCAGACAGGTGAGGATCTGGTTGGAAGGGGAGGTGGGAGGAACTGGGTAGAACAGAGGGAGAGAAATGTAGAACATATTTTGTGAGAAAATAATCCATTTACAATAAAAAGAAAAAAATACAACAAAATATATACTCAAATTCGTATCATATAATAAAGACATTGTTGCCAGCTTATGGGCTTTTGGTAATTTGATTACATACTAAGAACTTTGAATGAATCCATGCATTGATTTTTTGATTGACTCAAAATATGATATTGGGAGATAGAGGTATGTCATAGATGGAGAAAGTATATCAATGGAGTCGTGCCCTAGGATGCTCTTTCTTGTCTCTTGTCCCCTTTGTTTATTCTTATTCCCAACTTCCTTGTCTGAGTGATGTAAGAAACCTCTGTCCGATTTCCATCTTATTCCATTTCACATAAGATTTAAAGCATTAGGGGCAATCAACTCTTAACACTCCATACTAAAATTTTGAGCCAAAATAAATCTCTCCTCCATAGAACTTGATATTTTAGGTATTTGTCACAGCTCTAAGAATCATAACTGCTAGGAAGGCATTGTTCTCACAGGGTACCTAAGAAATTCATTAGTTCCTTTGTGAACTGCATATATTTCTAGAAAATCAGACTAAAGTTTGAAAGCAGTATCTGCACACACAAATCATTCATCACCCACCGCAAAGGAGAAGAATCTGAGCTGTGGAGTTCATGTTTGGGAATATATTAGTACAAGAGAAATTTATTACCTCTAAGACCAGTCTATGAGAAGAAATTGCCAGAAGTAGTTTCTGACATGTTGCAGCTGAAAGCTGGTGGGCTTCAACTAACAAGAGAGATGCCAGGAAGACTCCTAAGAACTTAATGTTTATGTCTTCCTCCTCCAAAAAGCCTTATGTGAGGAGGAGTATTTGAGATATGCATTAATTTGCAATATGTAAGTATTTTCTTAATTTGAATGTAAATAAGATATCAATGATCAAACTAAAGTATGACAGAAGCAAGGGGCCAGTAGATAAAGAATACTATGGAAAATTTATGGTTTCATGTGTTGTTTAGATGTATTATGTGGAAACCCAGGGTTTCCATATAAGTAGTTTCATTTTCATTAATTGCATGTTCATTTCAAGACAAAATAATAACATTGAACTTGAAAATTCTTTGAGTATGGCCTTAAAATTTAATATTGCCACCATTTCTGATAGTCATGTTAAAGAACACTGATTTATCTGCATGCCTATAAACTGACACAATAACGAAGTCATATTCCTAAAGCACATGCTAATTTCTCTGGTTTGTAATGTTCTAAGGCTGCCTTACGAATATTTACAAAATTTATTTTTAAAGGTTTATTGTCTCTTAATAAGTTAAGATCTCCCTAATTCTACATTCCTAAATTGACACTGACTTTACACTAAACTTGGACTGAGAAAGTTAAATTTCTGCCTGTAACTCCATATAATATCTCACCTGATAAGGGTCTTGCTAGATTCAAGAGAAACACAAGCTATCAGGGAAGAGCTCAAGGTGTCAGAGTGTTCTGCAAAGATGAAGGAGTGCTTCTTTCACCTAAAAGAGCAGATAAAAGGACCTGATACTTCTATATGAAAATTATGGTCATGTACCTTAGTTAACTTAATGATAATTACGGTCACAGTTAACCCTGAAGATAATGAAAAACAAATGGAATTTATTTCTTATTGTTATGAAGCTCCAAACATATTTGTTTATAGAATATCTTAACAGTGCCTAGTAAGATTTGATTAGACCTTTGCACAGTAACATTATAACAATCAAATGTCATAGCTATAAAAGATATATGATTGATTTTAGATGCCTGTTTTCTAATGAGAGAAAGCGAGTGAAAGGATGTAAATGAGCATGGGAGAGGATGTGGGAGATATTTGGAAGATTTAAGGGAAGGTGTAAATATAATCAGAATGTATGTTATGAAAAATATATTTTCAATTAAAATGTCTTAAACAGAAAAGAAATGAAATTATAGTGTAATTTTATTGAGACTAGGATAACTAATAGTCAGAACTGAGTGCATCCTAATGATTTTACCAGGATTTATGCTTTGGGGTATCTAATTTCTATTTTATCTGGATGGGAAATGTTCCAACAGCTGGTGTACTTTCTGTAGCTTTTCCTGAATCTAAATTCTACGCTTATTTCTATGGGCTCAGCATATATAAAGCATATGTCCTTACCGAATATTTGTTATCCTTTTTTACTATCTAACATATGCTCTCCTGTAAGCTTCATTGGTAAGAATTTCTGACTCCCATATTAAATCAATGGCACAAGCTTTAGTAATCATTGATGACTATAATTTAAACTTTATTTCTTGTATATAGATGTACAAGTATATGTTGTCATTCTTCAAATATTACCCTTTAATTCCAGGATCAGTCATTTTGACATTTGACTTACAGATTTCTCGCAAAATCCCACTGAATCTAGCCAGAGTATATAGAAATTTTTAAAAAATCATGTGGGTTAGACATGTGGGCTAGACTGGAATATTACACAGTGCTACTGCTTTTTCTATTAAGCAGTACTCTTTTTTTTTTTATAGCTAACCTAATTTTAAGATATTCTAAGAAATAAAGCCTATTTGGGAAAACAGAAAAATTTCATAGGTCTGCTGAATAGTTAGAAAGTCTTTACCAGTAGTGATATGTATAAGCATATCAACATACATTGAGTGTTACCTGCACACACAAAAGATAAACTCATTCATACCCCACTGCCAACTCAACCAGGCATTGTATGAAGAACTATTATTCTGATTTTCACTATGAAAATCAGAGAGAGATGTTAAAAGTAATGGCCATCCTCATAATCACTCTTTAAAATTCCCCACAGTTGCTCTGGCAGTGCAAATTCTCAGTACCTAAGGCAGTGTAGGGAGAAAAAAGTAGGGATGTAAGAGATTATTGGATTTAATCTCTCATGCTTATAACAAACTGCATCATTAAGCTTCTACATAAATCTCTTGGAGGTCATTTTACTAATGGTAAAAATAATATCTCTATATTGAGGTAATTTGCCTCTATTTAATTCTTATGCATTGTTTTCTAAAAGCAGTCTGGGGAAAAATAATATAAATGTAATTTTCTTTCAGACCACATTAAAATATTTGTTAATGGCTAGCTCTTTTTCTGCTTTGCAACTAATAATCACAAGTCTTTTACACGTCTTTACAAGATTTTTTTTTTTTTTCTGGAGACTGTATGTTTCCCAATACCTTCTGAAAATGTAGTCCCTAGATAACGTAATTTCCAAGGTGTGCTCTAAGCAATAGATAAAGAATTTTGTTTGTTTGTTTGTTTGTTTTGTTTCTTGTTACAGACATGTCCCTTTTTCTTTACTTTCCCCATTGTGGCTCCTCCTGAAAAGTGAGCTCTCTTTTTTTTCCACGTAGGTATGTATGTATGTATGTATGTATGTATGTATGAATTTGTTTGTTTACTCACTTTACATCCAGATCCCATCCACTCTCCCTCCTCTCCTCCAAGTGCCCCTTCCCACCTCCCCTCTTAATACTTCCCCCTTCTCTTCAGAGAAAAAAACGTCCTCACCCTGGCTACCCACTCTCCCAGGCTCATCAAGTCTCACCAGGACAAAGAGCATCCTCTCCCTGTGTGGCCAAGAAAGGCATATCAGCTAGGAAAAAGGGACCCAAAGGCAGAGAACAGAGTCAGAGACATACCTTGCTCCAATTGTTCAGGGACACACATCATGACCAAGATGCATCTTTGCTATATATGTTTAGGTGGCTGAGGTCTAATCCGTGCATGCTTTTGGTTGTTGGTTCAGTCTCTGTCAGCCTCCATGAGCCCAGGTTAGTTGGCTCTTTTAGTCATCATGTAGTATCTTTGACCCATCCAGCTCTCTCAATCCTTTAATCAACTCTTCCACAAGAATCCCTGAGCTTTGCCTAATGTTTGGCTGAGAGTCTTGGCATCTGTTTCATCATGCTGGATGAAACCTCTCAGGTGATAGCTGTGGTAGGCTCCTGTCAACAAACATAACAGAGCATCATTAATATTACGAGGGGTTGGCTCTCTCCCCTGGGGCGAGCCTCGTGTTAGGCCAGTCATTGGTTGGCCGTTTCCTGAGTCTCTGCTCCATCTTTATCCTTGCGCATCTTGTAGTCAGGATGAATTTTGGGTCGAGAGTGTTGTGAATGGGTTGGTGAGCCCCACCAGGGATTGGAAGTCATGCTTGGCTATAGGAGGTGGCCATTTCAGGATCCATATCCCTCACTGCTAGAATTCTCAGCAACGATCATCTCCATATCATCTCCACATCCTCGAGGAGCCTCCCTAGTCTCAGGGGTCTGGCTTTTCCCATTGATGCCCTTCTCCAATCTCCTTTCCCCATCCCAGCGCTCTGACCCTCCCACCCTCATTCCCATACATGATCTCTACTACCAATCCCTTACCCATCTTCTCTTTCACATAGTAGTTCCCTCTCTCCATTCACTTTTTTCATGAATATTTTTTAATCAATATTTTTTTATTTACATTTCAAATGTTATCCCATTTCCTGGTTTCCTCTCCAAAAGCCTCCTATCCGATCCCCTGTCCCCTGGTCACCAACCCACCCACTCCCACTTCCCTGTCATGACATTGCTGTACACTGGGGTATCAAGACTTCTCATGATCAAGGGCCTCTCCTCCCATTGATGTTCAACAAGGCCATCCTTTGCTAGATATGCAGCTGGAGCCATGGGTCCCTCCATGGGTAATCTTTGGTTGGTGGTTTAGTCCCTTGGAGCTCTGGGAGTACTGGTCATTTCATATTGTTGTTCTTCCTATGGGGCTGCAAGCTCCTTCAGCTCCTTCAGTTCTTTCTCTAGCTCCTCCATTGGAGACCTTGTGCTCAGTCTAATGGTTGGCTGAGAGAATTCACCTCTGTATTCGTTAGGCGCTGGCAGAGCCTCTCAGGAGACAGCTATATCAGGCTCCTGTCAGCAAGCACTTGTTGGCATCCACAATAGTTTCTGGGTTTGGTGACTGTATATGGAATGGATTGCCAGGTGGGGCAGTCTCTGGATGGTCTTTCCTTCAGTTTCTGCTCCACACTTTGTCTATGTATCTCTTCCCATGGGTATTTTGTTTCCCCTTCTAAAAAGGACCAAAGTATCCATAGTTTAGTCTCCATTCACTTTAAATACCTATTTTATTTCCCCTCCTGAGTGAGATTCAAACATCCTCTCTTGAGTCCTCCTTGTTACTTAGCTTATTTGTGTCTGTGGATTGTAGCATGGTTATTCTGTACATTATGACTTATATCCACTTATAATTGAGTACATACCTTGCATGTCATTCTGGCTCTGGGTTACCTCACATAGGATGATATTTTCTAATTCCCTTCATTTCCCTGCATATTTAACTATGCCCTTGCTTTTAATAGCTGAGTAATATTCCACTGCAAAACTATAACACATGTTTTAACCATTTTATTTTCAGTTGTGGGACATTTAGGTTGTTTCCAGTTTCTGGCAATCATGAATTAAGCTGTTATAAACAGAGTTGAACAAGTGTCCTTGAAGGTTACTGGATCTGGGTCTTGAAGAAGAACTATTACCAATTTTTTGAGAAACCACTAGCTTGATTTCCAGAGTGGTTGTACTAATTTTCATTCCCATCGCCAATGGAGGAGTGTTCCCCTTGCTCCACATTCTAGCCAGCATGCGCTGTTACTTGAATTTTAGATCTTAGCCAGTTTGCTTTGATTTGCATTTCCCCAATGGTTAAGGACTCTGAACATTTCCTTAAGTGCTTTTCAGAAATTTGAGATTCCTCTGTTGAGAAATCTCTGTTTATCTCTGAATGTCATTTTCAATTCGGTTATTTGGGTCGTAGCTATTTAACTTCTTGAGTTATTTATACATTTTCGACATCAGTTCTCTATTGGATATAGGGTTGCTCTTTTTTTAATTTTGTTTGTTTTTGTATGAAGTGCATCTGTGCAGGGCAATATGAATGGCCAATGCAACCATGAACATAAGAGGACTATCTTCAGCATCATTACTCACTTTTAATCTTGAGTTGTTTTGTTATGATGATGCATATGCCAGGCTAACTGTAATTTTGTATCCAGACACTTTACTGATGGTATGTACCAGCGCTACAGGTTCCCTGGTAGCATTTTGGGAGTCACTTAGTGATACTTTAAATAATTCTTTCCAGTTTCTACTCCTTGATCTCCTTCAGTTGTATTATTGCAATAGCTAAAGATGTCAATGATTTTAGTTGAATTGCTTGAAGTTTTTCTCCATTTAGCTTGTTATCAGCTTGCTGTATATTCCCTTTATTCTGTTTAGAAATGGGCGTTGTTTCCCTGATGTCTCCTAGAGTTTTATCAAGAAGTGGTATTGAATTTTAACAAAGGATTTTTCATTATTTAATGAGATAATCATGTGTGGTTTTTCAGTTCATTTATATATTGGATTACATTGATGGATTTTCATATGTTGAAGCATTCCTACATCCCTGGGATTAAAGCCTACTTCATCTGGTAAGATGATGCTTTTGATGTGTTCTTGGCTTCAGTTTGCTAGTATATTATTGAGTGTTTTTGCATCAAAGTTTATAAAAGAAATTGGTCTGAACTTCTCTTTCTTTAGTGAGTCTTGAGGGGTTTTGGTATCAGGGTTATTGTGGCCTCATAGAATCACAATGTTCCTTTTATTTCTATAGTATTGGTATTAGCTCTTCTTTGAAAGTTTGGTAGAATTCTCTACTAAAATAATCTGGCCCTGGGTTTTTTGGGGGTGGTCAGGTGGGAATGAAACACTTAATGACTGCTTCTAATTTCTTTAATGGTTGTAAAATTATTTAATTATTTACCTAATCTTGATTTTACTTTGGTAAGTAGAATCTATCAAGAAATTTTTCCATTTTGTTTAGATTTTTAAATTTTGTTGTGGATAAGATTTTGAAGTAACACCTAATGTTTGTTTGGATTTCTTCAGTGTAATTCTCATAGATCTGCATTTATATATTACTTGGTATTTGTCCTTACAGCTTCTAATGTTTTTTGTTTGTTACATAGAGTTTGTGTTTTGATTATTATGTACCTGGAGGATTTTATTCTTCTCCTACCTATTTGTTGTTCTGTAAGCTTTTTGTATATTTACAGGCATCTATTTAGGTTGGGGAAGTTTTCTTTTCTGATTTTCTCTGAAAATATTTTCTGAGCCTTGGAACTGGAGTCTTCTGCTGCTATCCTTATTACTCTTGGGTTTTACATTTTTATAGTGTCCCAGATTTTTTAATATTTTGTTTCAGAAACAACTTTTAGATTTTACATTTTCTTTGATTTACGTATTGATTTCATCAGTCATATCTTCTACATCTGAGATTCTCTCTTCCACCTCATGTATTTTGCTGGTGATGCTCACATCTTTAGTTCCTGTTCTCTTCCCTGGGTTTTCCATCTCCATGATTGTGGTTTTGTTGTTGATGTTGTTATTGTTGTTTTGGTTTGGGTTTGCTTGTTTGTTATTTCTTCTGCTTTTATTTCTATTTTTATGTTTTGAACAGTTGTACTCATTTCTTCATATGTTTGACTGTATTTTCCTGTATTTCTTCAAGTAATTCATTCATTTCATCCTTAAAGGCCTCTATAATCTTTTTAAGATTGGATTTAGGGTGATCTTCTAGTGCTTTGGCTGGGTTAGAATATCCAGGGCTTACTGTGGTAGGATAGTTGGTCTCTTGGAGGTGCCATAGTGCCCCAGCTCTTGTTGTTTGTGGTTTTATGATATCCTTTAGCCATCTGATTGACCCTGGTGCTGGCTGGATCTTCCTGGTAACAGCAGAACTCCTAGTGGAGAGAGCAGAAGTTTAGGACTGTCAAGGATGTTCAAGGAATAGCATGTTCCTCATGTCTGTTGGCTGTGCCCCAGATGGATCCTGTCTGAAGGGAATTGGCACAGAATGGTCTAATCAGGATGGCCCCGGGGCCCAGCAAGCTTGATAGTGGATCAGTGGGCACTGACAGAGGACAGCTCTCCTCTGCTAACTGTGTCCTAGGTGGACCTGGCTAGCAGGGAATAGTTGGGATGGGATCTAATATGGGTGTTCCTAGGGCCAGACAACCCTGGATATTCCTGGGACCCAAAAGGTTTCCTATGGAGGAAAATCAATGGAGTTGGGGATAGAAGCAGAGTGCCGATCACCTCTGCTGACTCTATACCATATGTGTCAGGAAGGCATGCTCTACATAATTATTACTACTTTTTGGATACTAAACATCTTCCCAATCATACCTGTTCCCAGAGATAGCATGCTCTCATCACTTTATATCATTACTCACAGTAATAGATCCTATTTTACTTACATAGTTAAACAGTTTCTGCTTTTTCACATTTAAATTTCAACACCCATCTATCATAAGTACTCCAAGTAATCTCAATTTCATTTGAACACAGTAATAGATATTCATACGAATTTTCAGCTTTTTTGCAACTATTATTTAGCCATGATTTCAACTAAGATCACCTTAATCACAAAGAACAAGAGGAGAGTTTTTCTTAGTAATATCACCATCAGCATATTTGATTATGAATAACAATATATTTAAAGATAGAGCTGACTTCCTGATTTAATGCTTGATTCAATTTCCCCTGTAGACCCAGGAGGGAGTTATTTAAGAGATCCCAATTAGGAATGATTTGAATTAATTGGAGCAACATAATGTACACACTGCATTGCATTCCCAATTAACTTGGAAAGAGACAGAAGAAATTCTGCTGACAGCGTTTCTTTATTGTGCTAATAGCCATTATTTACGTATCATCAATTCTTTATCTAAAGTATTTTGTCTCTTCTGAAAACAAAGAAACATTAGTAAGAGACAAAAGTAACAATGAGTAATAAATAGTATAAGCTAAAGGTAATGACTAGAAAATATGCTATAAATTCATGAAGCCTTAAAAACCCAGTACAGAACTGTAAAGTGTATGAATTACCGGCAATGCTACCATTAACTAAGAAACAATTTTATTGAGCTTTAGTTTATCTTTTCTTGATATTGATACTAAAATGTATTGAAAGGCAGATAAGGATTCTCTCAGTGTTTAAATTAGGTTTAGTCTTAGGAGTATAAAGCTTTAATATCACATTTCAGACTGGTAAGTGTTTTTTCATAATAGTAACAATAGTTGCAAATCTTAAAACCTTAATTTCAAACTACTATGCACTTAAAAACTGACTTTGGTTAGATCTTCAAGTTAATTGTTTTTAGCTCTTCTGGTTTTCTTTAGACAATATAAAAAATGCTCATATTGCTTATTTGGGGAAGTGCTTATATTACAGAAATATGTGGTGTTATATAGTTACCTTGACATATCAAAAATAATGATATCATTCAATTGTTCTGAACACTGTATTTGCCAGGAATACATATATACCACAGCACAGAGAACATGACATATGTGCCTCTCATTTAACTCAGGAGCAAAGTTAAGAAAGCAAATTTGTGTCATCATATATTAGTCTCTCAATAAGACATGTATACACACACACATATGTGTGTGTATTTGTAAACATTGAGAAGATGAGAGAGAGGGGAATATTTTTTGTATTTATAAAAAAACAGATTCTCCCAAGTGATATAATTTTATACATTAATTTACCAATGTAAAGGTAGTAGAAAAATTTAAAAGATGGTCAAGTCAGTTCCAATAGCTACAAAAAGGTTTTCTCTTTAATCACAAAACTCATTTCTTAAGAAGTTAATTAATAAATATATTTCAGAATTTTAGCTATGGCCAAAATTATTCATCTCACCAATTGACCAGTAGTGATTGTTACAGATATGTTAACTCACTTAACTGAAGCAGAGTAGAAAATCCCATTTCTGATGGTAGATGAAGCTGCCCTATATCCAAGAAGCTATTATGGTTTCATTATAGGCAGTTTTGTGAGGCAAGTACCCAAACTAATGAAGTCTAATTTCCTGCAGATTAAAAAAAAGAGAAGTGATAAGACATCGCTGATGTTAGGTAAAGAAACCCTGTATATAGCACATTTATTCTGTTAAATTGCTCGTGAACACAAGAGCACATGTATTCAGACCAAAGGAGCCACTGACATTTTACTCCTGTGGGAACAATGGGATATACGAAAATTCCAGAATGAAGTCTCTCTGTAATTGTAGGCCCTTAAGCAAAAGCTGTGTAGACAACCTCATTTCAAGATAAACTTAAAACATGCAGGCAAACATACGGAAATATATAATTATCACAAATAGGAATATAAGCAATGTCTGTAATACCGCTGGAAGAGTTATGTTCTTTATAACTTGGTTAACATAGCGTCTCCCTGGAACAAATGAACGATATAAGGGTATTCATTCTTTATAAAATTTCACCTGCAAATTTACAATATTAAGAAGCATCAGTGGAAAATCAATAGTTAGTGTACTGTGAGTATCAGTTGGTTCAGACTATGCAGTGCTATAATAAGTCTTAAAAAGCACATTACTGCTATCATAAACCATTAAAGTTGGTTTATAACCAGGGGGGAAACCCTTTAAAATCCCTCTCTGCTACAATTCACAAATCGTTTGTTAGAGTCTTAACCGCCCTCAGCTTTGCCTTGGGCCATTAACTAACAAACCAATCATTAACTGCTAGTAATGACCATCTTCCCAGGGATTATTACTTAATTGAACTCTTGTTCAGGACCCATTATTTTTTGAGGTGTCAAAATAACTATGTAATACCACATTTTTCTGTGATATAAGCAACTCCCCAAACAAACAGTATGAATGTCAGAAAAATTAAATTGTTCGCTTTCTATACTATTTAAAATACATTACTTTAATGACCAATTTTGATATTTCAGAAAAATGTTCTCATTTTTTCATTCTCCTGAGCTTATCTGCCCTGTGACTTAGATGTAAAACTAATGTCTATTTTCCTTCAGTAATATATACAATATCAAGACATTTATATTAGTAAGCTGTGTTATATATTCATTTGGGTAAGGCACATTTGATTATTAACATTCTGCTCCTGAGAAACAAGGCACCGTTGCTTGTCTGTTGCCATGGAAATAAATTAGGAAGGATAACCTGCCTACTTATCAATTTTTATTAATGCAATCAGCCTACCTGCTTAACTCATAAGTAACAATAGCATATTGAAAGTAAGCCAATAAAGCATTCGAGCTCTAGGGGTGCCAGTTAAAGTAAATAGGATAGAAAATTGCTGAAATAAAGAGTCTGAGTTATGTGTTATAGTTTTGATGTGCCCCATTAATATTACAGGATAAACAATTCTGCCATTTGCTAGGACTTCAAGGGTGGAATTACCATCAATTAATGTTTATGGAGAGGAGGAGAAGCAACTGAAACTACAACACAAATGGATCCATTAAAACACAATGACCTCCCCACAGTACAGGTTCATCTTCTAGGTAGAAATGTTCGAAAGTAAAGGAATCTCAACCTGTTCTTAGGCAAGCAGAGGTGTACAGTGTAGAAGGTTTGGCTATGTTGTTTTGGGGGCTATCTCAAAGTTTTTCTCTCTATCTTAAGAGAATAAGTCTTCCTCAACAAATAAATTACCAGTTGTAAGGTCAAAATGATAGGCTGGAAAATAAAATATATTCATTTAAAGACTTACAGGCAAATGCTTAGTCATTAAGAAAGGTCAAATTAGAATCCTGAAAGTGATTGATTTGTTCTTTCTTTCAGACTAATTCTATGATCAATGCCTACAAATGACCAAGATTTTACAAAAATTTTAAAGAAGACAGCAAATCAACATGTTTGTTTTACATATGAAAACAATAAAACCACATTTAACCCTAAGTAAATAGTAAATATTTTCATCATGAAACTACAGAGACAAACCAGTCTAATATCTGTAAGATAATATTCATGATGTGGTTATGACTATCTCATAAAAAAATGGGACAATGATTCTCAAAAGTTTGTTTTTAACTTTAACCATATTTAGGTTTTCTGCTTGTTACTAAAAAACAGTAAATTTACTGGCTATTATTATTTTCAGTGTCAAAAATTAATAAAAAGAAGTTAGAATTAAACCAACTTATTTATTGCCATATTGCATAAGCAAAAAAAAAAAGGAAGAAAGAAAGTCCTGTTGTGGTTCATATTTAATTGATTAAAAACTCTCACTGATACTAAATGAAATGAAAAATATGCATCCTGTTGCTATGAAAAAGAAGAGCTTATAAAATATAGCATCATCTTCATGTGGTCTGACCCTTTTTCATCAAAATAAACTCAGTAAGATGCAAACATATTTTTGGTCAATTTGAAATATAAAATGAGTCTCATAAAAGATGAGCAGCGTTCTAAGATTTATAAAATTGCAAGTGTGATAGATGTAAAATTCTATATATGCTAGAAATGCTGCTGCCTCCTAATTGTGCATTATTAATACTGTTAATTGAAAAAGCAATTAATTCATAGAGAGTAGTTTAAACAAAATTGGTGCATGTGAGCACATATAGTAGAATTTAAACTAAACAAAGATTCACAACAAATGAATATGACACTGTAAATGCAAACATATTAATAATTGATAATTTTTATATCTGTGTCTTGAGTAATGTTGCATACCATTTCACATTGTATTCAATTAACCCATCAAATAATTTAGTTTCAATTATCATCCAAGTCAGTTACTAAACTCTTCCATTGCAAGCATTTTCAAGTCTTCTAAACATAAGCAAGAGCTAATATAGATTTTTATCTCCAAATATTCTTCTGTTATAGATATGTCACATAAATAGAATCATATGACATGCATTCTGGTGACTGGATTCTATCCTGTTGCAAGTTGTTTTTACAATGTATATGTTTCGAAGCATGGGTGAATCCTGTACCCTAGTCTATGGGGGGCAGATAACAAGATGGCTGGTTATTAACATAACCAGCAGATTTTACTGAACCCTGTACATATTCTATTTTACTATGTAAGTGAATATTTACCACAAAATCTGATCGTTAAACTGGGTGTATAAAGATATTAAAAATAATAACTATTGATAAAATGGAAAAACTATAAAAATACACTATAAGAAATTTAGTTAGTGCTGTCTCAGATTATTCTACTGAGCTTTTTCCTCTTATGATGATTTGTAATGATAAAGCCTATGTTTCATTTAAAGGATGTAAATTGCTCTGGCTCCATGATGTAGCCAGAAAGTACAGCTTCATGTCCACATGAATACACCACCTAAACAGAGAATACATTAACCACGATGGCTACAAACTCACCAAGAGGCAGGTAGCATCTACAATTTAAACATAGTGGGCTCAGAAATGATTGATAGCCTCTATAGAGCAGAGCAAAATGCTGTAAGTTTAAAGTGTGTTACTGATAATACTTTACAATTTAAAATACATCAGTTCTTTTTCACATCTTTTTTTATTATTTCACTTTTAAGAACATGGCTAACCTTGAGTAATTCAACTTATGAAAGCAATATTACAGCTGAGTGTGTGTTGCATTATTATTTAATCCTATGAAGGTGCTACATTTTATTTATCTGTATATGAACTGCAAAGTTTATCAGTTGTTTCATGATTTTGCTATTATGCATACTGCCTGAGATTATTGATCAACACACACACTAAAAAGACAGACAGACAGACAGACAGACATATAGCTAAATGTTTTCCATCCCATTCCCTGCTTCCACAGAGGATTAAATTGAGATTAATTATTTATTTATAAATACCTAGGCCACAAGCTTTGGCTCATTCCCTGACTGGTAACATATTTAACCAATTCCATTTATTCTACCTCTCCTCAGTTCATGGATCCAAGTCTGGGACAAATCTCTTTATTCTATTCTGAGTTCAAATACCTCCTGGCTTGCATCGATCTTTTCAGTGTTATCAAGTGAATCTCCATCTCTCACAATTTCCCAGAATCCTCTGTTTTCCTGCCAATGTCCCACCTCCTATTTCCTGCCTCAGCTCCTTATACTGAAAGGTGTTACTTCTAAAAGATTTTCTCTCTCTCTCTCTCTCTCTCTCTCTCTCTCTCTACACACACACACACACACACACACACACACACACACACCTCACAAACCACACACACACACACACAAACCAAATGACTTAGGCATTCTCACTTGGGCCATCAGCTTGTTGAGCTTTTTGGATTCTGTGGACTGTATCTTGTGTATTTTCTATGTTTTTTTTTTCCTCTTTTGTTTTTCTTTTCTCTTCTCTTCTCTTCTCTTCTCTTCTCTTCTCTTCTCTTCTTTCTTTCTTTCTTTCTTTCTTTCTTTCTCTCTTTCTTTCTCTATTTGTATTTTTGGCTGATATCCACTTATTAGTGAGTACATACCATGAGTGTTCTTTTCAGTCTGAGTTGCCTCATTCAGGATGATATTTTCTAGTTCCATCCATTTGCCTGCAAAACACCCGCCACGTGAACTTAAGACTTCTGCTGAGTGGAACACAGCATCTGCTCCAATCCAATCACGCAGGACCTGAGACTGCATTAGTTAGGGAAGCAGAAAACCTGGCCTGAGTAGGGGCACAAGTCCCTTCCGGTCCAAGCAGCAGGGTAGCTAGGGCACAGAGTCAGCTGACACCCACCAGCTACCCACAACACCCGCCACGGAATCTTAAGACTTCTGAGGATAGGGATCTATCTGCCCGGTGTGGGAGCGCTTTGCCTGAGCATCAGCAGCAGACATCTTGGTTCCAGGACGCTGCCCAGTGTATCCTGCATAGACATCTTGGTTCCAGGACCCCGCCGAGTGTATCCTGCACAGCTCCAGAGAATACCAGATGGCAAAAGGCAAACATAAGAATGCTACTAACAGAAATCCAGACCACTCACCATCATCAGAACACAGCACTCCCACCCCACCTAGTCCTGGGCACCCCAAAACAATCGAAAAGATAGACCCGGATTTAAAAGCATATCTCATGGTGATGGTAGAGGACATCAAGAAGGACTTTAATAACTCACTTAAAGAAATACAGGAGAACTCTGCTAGAGAGTTACAAGTCCTTAAAGAAAAACAGGAAAACACAACCAAACAGGTAGAAGTCCTTAAAGAAAAATAGAAAAACACATCCAAACAGGTGATGGAAATGAACAAAACCATACTAGACCTAAAAAGGGAAGTAGACACAATAAAAAAAACCCAAAGTGAGGCAATGCTGTAGATAGAAACCCTAGGAAAGAAATCTGGAATCATAGATGCGAGCATCAGCAACAGAATACAAGAGATGGAAGAGAGAAGATCAGGTGCAGAAGATTCCATAGAGAACATCGGCACAACAATCAAAGAAAATACAAAATGCAAAAGGATCCTAACTCAAAACATCCAGGAAATACAGGACACAATGAGAAGACCAAACCTACGGATAATAGGAGTTGATGAGGATGAAGATTTTCAACTTAAAGGGCCAGCAAATATATTCAACAAAATTATAGAAGAAAACTTCCCAAACCTAAAGAATGACATGCCCATGAACATACAGGAAGCCTACAGAACTCCAAACAGACTGGACCAGAAAAGAAATTCCTCCCGACACATAATAATCAGAACAACAAATGCACTAAATAAAGATAGAATATTAAAAGCAGTAAAGGAGAAAGGTCAAGTAACATAAAGGCAGGCCTATCAGAATTACACCAGACTTTTCACCAGAGACGATGAAAGCCAGAAGAGCATGGACAGATGTTATACAGACACTAAGAGAACACAAATGCCAGCCCAGGCTACTATACCCAGCCAAACTCTCAATTACCATAGATGGAGAAACCAAAGTATTCCACGACAAAACCAAATTCACACATAATCTTTCCACGAATCCAGCCCTTCAAAGGATAATAACAGAAAAAAAAAAAAAAACAATAGAAGGACAGAAACCAGGCCCTAGAAAAAGCAAGAAAGTAATCCCTTAACAAACCAAAAAGAAGACAGCCACAAGAACAGAATGCCAACTCTAACAACAAAAATAAAAGGAAGCAACATTTACTTTTCCAGGATGTACTTACTCTTAATAGCTGAGTAGTATTCCATTATATTAGTGAATCACATTTTCTGCATCCAGTTTTTTTGTTTTTTTTTTTTTTTTTTTTTTTCTGTTGTGGGACATCTAGGTTCTTTCCAGCTTCTGGCTATCACAAAAAAGGCTTCTATGGACATAGTGGAACACGTGCCCCTGTGGCATGGTGGGGCATCTTTTGGGTATATTCCCAAGAGAATAGCAGGGTCATTGGGTAGATCTATTTCAAATTTTCTGAGAAACCTCCAGATTGATTTCCAGAATCATTGTATCAGTTTGCAATCCCATGAGAATGGAGGAGTGTTCCTCTTTCTCTACATCCTCTCCAACATGTGTTGACACCTGAGGTTTTGATATTAGCCATTCTGACTGGTGTGAGGTCGAATCTTAGGGTCATTTTGATTTACATTTCTCTGATCACTAAGGACTTTGAACATTTCATTAGTTTTTTTCTCAGCCATTTGAGATTCTTCAGTTGTGAATTCTCTGTTTAGTTCTATACACCATTTTTTTGGTTGTGTTGTTTGTTTTTTTGGGGAGGGGATATTAGCCCTCTATCAGATGTGGAGTTAGTGAAGACTTTTTTCCGGTCTGTAGGTGGCTGATTTGTACAATTGACTATGTTCCAGCCTTAAGAGGATCCTGGAAGGAAAACTCCAACACAAGGAAGATACCTGCACCAAAGAAAGGACAAGATATTAAGCATCTCCCAACAAAGTCAAAAGCAGAGGGCCACAGCACATAAAACCACCTACAAAACCAAACATGCCAGGAATCAACAGTCATTTCTCTGTAATATCGCTCAATATTAATGGACTCAGCTCACCTATAAAAAGACATAAGCTAACAGACTGGATAAGCAAACAAGATCCAGCATTTTGCTGCATACAATAAACATACCTCTATAACAAAGACAGGCACTCTCTCAGAGTAAAAAGATGGAAAAAGTTCTTCCAAGCTATTGGTCCTAGAAAACAAGCAGGAGATTACCATCCTAATATCCAATAAAATAGACTTTCACCCAAAAGTTATCAAGCATGATGAAGGGTACTTTATATTCTTCAAGGGGAAATTTCGTCAAGAGAAAGTATCAATTCTGAACATATATGCCCCAAATGCAAGCGCACCCAAATTCATAAAAGAAACTTCACTAAAACTCAAAACTCACATTGAACCCCACACAATGTTGTGGGAGATTTTAACACACCACCCTCACCAATGGACAGGTCATTGGAACAAAAACTAATCAGAGACAAAGTGAAACTAGGAGAGGTTATGAACCAAATGGATTTAACAGATATCTACAGAACATTTCACCCTAAAAGAAAAGAATATACCTTCTTCTCAACACCTCATGGTACATTCTCCAAAATCAACCATATCACAAAACAACCCTCAACAGATACAGGAAGATTAAAATATACCATGCATCCTATCAGAGCAACATGGCCTAAGGCTGGTCTTCAATAACAGCAAAACTACAGAAAGCTCATATACATATGAAAACTGAACAACTCTTTACTCAGTAATAACTTGGTCAGGGACAAAAGAAAGAAAGTAATTAAAGACTTCCTGGAATCTAATGAAAATGTTGACACATCATACCCAAACCTATGGGACACAATGAAAGCAGTTCTAAGACGAAAGTTCATAGCACTAATTGCCTACACTAACAACTTAACAGCACACCTGAGAGCCCTAGACCAAAAGAAGCAAACTTACCCAAATTGAGTAGAAGGCAGGAAATAGTCAAACTCAGGGCCAAAATCAACCAAATAGAAACAAAGAAAACAATACAAAGAATCAGCAAAAACAAAAGCTGGTTATTTGGGAAAAAAATCAACAAGATAGATTAAAAACCCTAGCCAAACCAACTAAAGGGCAAAGAGGCAGTATCCAAATTAATAAAATCAGAAATGAAAAGGGAGACATTAAAGCAGAAATGAAGAAAATTCAAAAAAATCATCAGATCCTACTATAAAAGTCTATACTCAACAAAACTGGAAAATCTAGATGAAATGGATGGTTTTCTAGACAGATGACACATATCAAAGTTAAATCAAAAGCAGGTAAACAACCTACACAGGCCAATATCAGACAAGGAAATAGAAGAAGTCATTCAGACCCTCCCAACCAATAAAAGCCCAGGGCCAGATGGATTTAGTGCAGACCTGATACCAATCTTCCTCAAATTATTCCATTAATAGAAACAGAAGGAATACTACCTAACTTGTTCTATGAAGCCACAATTACTCTGATACCTAAACCATACAAGGACCCAACCAAAAAAGAGAACTTCAGACCAATCTTGCTTATGGATATTGATACCAAAATAATAAAATTCTTGCAAACTGAATCCAAGAACATATCAAAACCACCATTGATCACAATCAAGTTGGCTTCATCCCAGGGATGCAAGGTTGGTTTCATATATGAAAATCCATTAATGTAATTCATTATATAAACAAACTCAAAGAAAAAAATAGCATGATCATCACCTTAGATACTTAAAAATTATGTGACAAAATTCAACACCCCTTCATTTTAAATGTATTGGAGAGATCAAGATTTCAAGGCCCATACCTAAACATAATAAAAGCAATTTACTAAAAACCAATAGCCAATATCAAATTAAAGGGAGACATACTTGAAGCAATCTCACTGAAATCGGGGACAAACAAGGATGTCCACTCTCCTCATCTATTCAATATAGTACTCAAAGTGTTAGCAAGAACAATAAGACAACAGAAAGAGATCAAGGGGATACAAATTGGTAAAGAAGAAATAAAGGTATTACTATTTGCAGATGATATGATAATACACATAAGCCACCCCAAAAATTCTACCAGAGAACTTCTCCAGCTGATAAACAACTTCAGCAAAGTGGCTGGATATGAAATTAACTCAAATAAATCAGTAGCCTTCCTTTATACAACGCATAAACAAGCCGAGAAAGAAATTAGGGAAACGATTGCTTTCACAAATAGTATAAAATTTCTTGGGGTAACTCTAACCAAACCTGTAAAAGACCTGTATGACAATAATTTCAAGTCTCTCAAGAAAGAAATCGAAGAAGATCTCAGAAAATGGAGAGATCTTCCATGCTCATGGATTGGCAGATTAACATAGTAAAAAATGGCCATCCTACCAAAGGCAATCTATAGATTCAATACAATCCCCATCAAAACACCAACACAATTCTTCAAAGACATGGAAAGAGCAGCAATTCTCAAATTCATCTAGAAAGGCAAAACAAAACAAAAACAAAAAACAAACAAACAAACAAAAAACAGAATAGTGAAAACAATTCTTAACAATAAAGAACAGCTGGGGGAATCACCATCCCTGATCTCAAGCTTTACTACAGAACAATCGTGGTAAAAAAAACAAAACAAAACTGCATGGTATTGGTACTGAGACAGTCATGTTCATCAGTGGAATAAAGTTGAAGATCCAGAAATAAAATTACACATTTACCGTCACTTGATCTTTGAAAAAGACTCCAAAAATATACAATGGAAAAAAAGAAAGCATCTTCAATAAATGGTTCTGGTCTAACTGGCTCTCTGTATGTAGAGAATGAAAATGTAACCGTATTAGACACCTTGTACAAAGCTCAAGTCCAAGCGGATCAAGGACCTTGCCATAAAACCAGATACACAGAATCTAATAGAAGGGAATGTGGGAAAGAGCCTTGGCACAGGAGAAATTTCCTAAACAGAAGTCCAATGACTCATGCTCTAAGATCAAGAATTGATAAATGGGACCTCATAACACTTGGAAATCTTCTGTTAGCCAAAGGACATATTTGATAAGACAAACGGGCAAACTACTGATTGGGAGAAAATCTTCACTAACCCCACATCCAATAGAGGGCCAATATTCAAAATATATAAAGAACTCAAGAAGATCATTCCCTTAACACTTTTAATAATCTTTCTTTGTATTGTGCATTTGGTGTCTTGATTATTATGTGAGAGGAGGAATTTCTTTTCTTTTCCAAACTATTTTTGTTCTGTAGGCTTCTTGTATGTTTAAGGTCATATCTTTCTTTAGGCTAGGGAGGTTTTCTTATATAGTTTTGTTGAAGATGTTTATTGGCCATTTGAGATTGGACTTTTTGCTTTCTTCTATTCCTATCATCCTTAGGTTTGCTCTTTTTATTGTGTCCTGGATTTCCTGAATTTCCCGGGATAGGAGTTTTTTGGGTTTTGCATTTTCTTTGACTGTTGTGTAAATGTTTTTTTGTGGTATCTTCTACACCTGAGATTCTATCTCCTATCTCTTGTATTCTATTGGTGATGCTTGTGTCTATGACTGCCGATATGTTTCATAGGTTTTCTATCTCCAGGGTTGTCTCGCTTTGTGATTTTATTATTTCTTTTTCCATTTTTTTTTTATCTTGGATGATTTTGCTCAATTACTTCACATGTTTGCTTGTGTTTTCCTATGTTTCTTTAAGGGATTTACATGTTTCCTCTTTGAGGGTTTTACCTGTTTACCTGTGTTCTCTTGTTTTTCTTTTCTTTTCTCTTCTCTTCTTTCTCCTTTCTTTTCTTTCCCTTTCTCTCTCTCTCTCTCTTTCTTTCTTTCTTTCTTTCTTTCTTTCTTTCTTTCTTTCCTTCTTTCTTTCTTTCTTTCTTTCTTTCTTTCTTTCTTTCTTTCTCTCTTTCTCTCTTTCTTTCTTTCATCTTTTAACTCAAAGGTGGAAAGATCTCTCATGCCCGTGGATTAACTGGATTAACATAAGAAAAATGTCCATCTTGCTGAACGCAATCTACAGATTCAATGCAATCCCCATCAGAATTCCAACTCAATTCTTCATAGTGTGAGAAAGGGAATTTGCAAATTCCTCTGGAATAACAACAACCAAAAAACAAAACAAAACAAAAACAAAACAAAAACAAAAAAACAGGATAGTGAAAACTATTCTCAACAATAAAGGAACTTCTGAGGAAATTATCATCCCTAACTTCAAGCTGTATTAAAGAGCAGTGGTGATTAAAAACTGCATGGTATTGGTATAGTGACAGACAGGTAGATCAACAGAACAGAATTGAAGACCCAGAAATGAACCCACACATCTATGGTCACTTGATCTTTGACAAAGGAGCTAAAACTTTCTAGTGGAAAAAAAAGAGCATTTTCAACAAATGGTGATGGTTCAACTGATGGTCAGCATGTAGAAAAATGCAGATTGATCCATTCTTACCTCCTTGTACAAACTCAAGTCCAAGAGGACCAAGGACCTCCACATAAATCCAGATACACTGAAACTAATAGAAAAGAAAGTGGACACAGGGGAAAATTTTCTGAACAGAACACCAATGGTTTACGCTCTAAGATAAAGAATCAACAAATGTGAAATCATAAAATTGCAAAGCTTCTGTAAGCAAAGGACACTGTCAATAGGACACAATGGCAACCAAGAGATTGGAAAAAGATCTTTACCAATATCACTTCTGATACAGCGCTAATATCCAATATATGCAAAGAACTCAACAAATTAGACTCCAGAGAACCAAATAACCCAATTTAAAAATGGGTACAGAGCTAAATAGAGAATTCACAATTGAGGAAACTCGAATTCTGAGAAGCACCTAAAGAAATTTGTAACATCCTTAATCATCAAGGAAATGCAAATCAAAACAACACTGAGATTTCCGGTGTTTGGGTGTTTGGAGCTTAGTGTTCTGAAGCTTTTACCACCAGAAGGAACACACCCTGTATCCAGCCCGTGGATGAAGAAAAACGTTGATGTCCCATACCTGGCCCCCATTCACTTATAACTAAAACATGGCACAACATAACTGGATTCAAGATAAATACCCACTAATATCCCTGTTTCCTACAAAGAAACACACCTATAGACCTGGAGAGAAAATAAATTGTAGCCTAACACCTCATATTCTTGCTATTCAAGATACTATTTAAGCCTTAATTTCTTAGAGTTCTTCGGATATACGTCTTTTTTAGCATTATTATTTCTATGCTTCTGTCATTATTTTATGAGACTTCAAATGTTTACTTGTAGGAAAGTTCATGGTTTTTTTTGTTTGTTTTTGTTTCTTGTTTTTCAGAGAAGAAATTCACAGAATTGTGTTGTAAGTCCCCTTCAATGGCCTCTTAAATGTATGGCAAAGAAATGGATCAACACTACAGTGAGGCACTGAGGAACTTCTGTGCATATAAGAATTTAAAGCTGTAATTTAGAGGTTACAGCTGTTCTCATTGTAAGAATCCAATCATTGATTCCAGTAACTTCTTACCCTATTTTGCAGAGATATAGTTTCATAGAAAGGCAGTAATTCCTCAGTTCTCAATTTCTTAGGCTTTCATATTAGAAACCTACAATTGATTGTCCAGTTTTCCATTTACAGGATGCAACATTTTTAGTTGATAAATTATTTAACTAGAAAATAATGTAAAGGTATATTTAAACCCCAATAATGTGTTGTATTCTATTTTTGTGTGCTTTTGTTGGTAAGATTCTTTTATTTAGCCAGGCAGTGGTGGCACACGCCTTTAATCCCAGTGCTTGGGAGGCAGAGGCAGGCCGATTTCTGAGTTCGAGGTGAGCCTGGTCTACAGAGTGAGTTCCAGAACAACCAGGGCTACACAGAGAAACCCTGTCTCAAAAAACCACACACAAAAAAAGATTGTTTTATTTATTTGAGGAAAATATAAACAAAGACCCACACATCATTTCCTCTTAAACATGATTTAGAAGGAAAACTAATTTTTTTTTGTAAAATTCAAGGTTAACAAATCTGTTCAGTATAGTCTGTAGTAAAAAATAGGTTATGTTATTTTATTTTTAGTTTTGTGGTACACCAAGTTAATGAAGTGATCATTGGATATATTTTCTTGTAACTTTCAATTTAGATGAATGAAAATATCAATTCTCTTTTTAGGTATCAAAAGTCAGAGATATTCACTCAAAGAAGTATATTAGAGTAGACATATGGAGCACAACTGATCATATAATATGAATTATTTCTTAAAATATGAAAAATGTTATTTATGAGAGGTAGGGTGCTGGAGACATAAGGGACAAGGAAATATATCAAAGAGTAGCAAAGATAATACTGAGACTGAACTGGCCCTGAGAAAGCTCTAGGCAAGGGACATAAAGGAAGTAAAAAAAAAAAAAAAAAAACCAAACAAAAAAACCCAAATTGCTTTCAGCACCTTCTGTCCCCAAAGATAGGTTTTGTCCTATCAATGAGTGAGTAAGGCTTAGCAATACATCATACTATATTCCAATTTTACTTGAAGAACTTAACATTGGCTTTGAAAAGTATTTCATGACAGGAGCTTTTAGATATCCACTATTGATACCAAAAGCATAAAGACTTTTGAAAATTGGAGTGTACTTGCAATTACATGCATGTTTGATGATAACCAGTATTAGAATTATGATTTCCAGTTTGTGTTAGTTACTTTTCTAGTTGCTATGACTAAACGTCTAAAAAATGCTAGTTATGGAAGGAGGATTTACATTCTGTTAGCTTTTTATGTGGATCATTTGGATGAGAAAGTTTGATAGCAGGAGTTTAAGGTAGCTGACTTCATTACATTCTCAGTTAGCAAGCAGAAAGCAATGGATTTTAGTGTTGATCCTTCTTGGTCCTTTTGATTCAGTGCACTAGCCTAAACTATGGAATGGTTTGCCCACATTGAATGCATTTTACTTCAATTGATCCAATCTAGAAACTCTCTGTCATGAACATCCAGAGGATTTTGTGTGATTACACGTCCTGTTTGTTTATAATAAATATAAAAACCCAAACAAATGATCATTACCATGTTTTTATATACTATGTCAAACACTTTCAATATTTGATAACCTTTGACAACAACCTTGTGACATAGACATTGTTCAAATACCACAGTTAAGGAAATTGATATTCTAACAAGATTGAGCCCACAGAGATATCAACTAGCCAAAGGAAGGCTTATAGAGAGCTGTTTTCCTGCTCACACAGTAATTGATTATAGGATACACTGGTTTTGTTTAAGAGCTTTGGCATAAATTATATTAATATGCAAATTATCTACTTAGAAATCATCCACAAATATACACAATACCAAAGAAGAGTATTCTATGTGACATTGACATAAAACAGGATATGCATTATAGGATGTGGCATAATCAGTATGGTAAATTACTGATACCACAAACATACCTCAAATGGAATAACACATTTTGGAGCCTATCTTAAAGAACATCTTATGATTCATTTACTCCTTTCTATTTTTTTTTTTTATTAACTTCAAGAAGTCTTGAAGTGCTTAGTAATATTATGACTTTGGTCATGGCCCATAATCAAATTTTATGGATTAATTAGATTTTAGAGACTTAGAAAATTAATTACTTGAAATTTATTATATAAACATTTAGATGTACAGATTAAAATGTAGATAACCAGAATTATTATTCATGTGCTTTTATATTAATACATTGCTACATCCACTCCAGTAGTGACCATTGCGACAGGCCCCAAAAACCTGGACACTCTCCCGAGGCGAAAAGTTCATGGAAACTTAGTCTCCTGCAACCGTGGCATCCTGTATAACAAGTGCTCCAATGTCCTTGCTTTAGTTGGTAAACGGATCTGTGTGCTTTCCCTTAATATTGCTTTATTACAAGTGCTCCTAAGGATTGATATTTTGACATATAGCTAAGTTAGATTCTAGGCAGTTCTTGATCCAACCTTGAGCATGGATAGCTAAGTCACTGCCCTACAAGGAAATTTACCATTATCTAGGAAGAAGGAAGTTTGTGACCTAAAGAGGAACCAGAGTAGATACTTAGAACTAAAGATAGCTGAGTTACACCCATACACAAACAAGTATTTACAATGGCCTAGGGGGAAGGTGGACTATACAATAGACTAGAGTAGGAATTATGGCAAGGGCATGAAGCCCTTGGCCCTGGCTTCTAGGATTAAGTGGACCTTAGGTGGAGCCGGTTTTGATCCCAGTTGTTAACATTGAGTTTTTCCCAAGTTGGTTCCTGCTAGTTCTTCCATGTTTGTATTCCTTTCTTTTGTGTAAGAATCCAGTAAATAACCAGTACCCGGGAGCTCTTGACTCTAGATGCATATGTATCAAAAGATGGCCTAGTCGGCCATCACTGGAAAGAGAAGCCCATTGGACTTGCAAACTTTATATGCCCCAGTACAGGGGAACGCCAGGGCCCCCCCCCAAAAAAAAATGGGAATGGGTGGGTAGGGAAGTAGGGGGGAGGGTATGGGGGACTTTTGGGATAGCATTGGAAATGTAATTGAGGAAAATATGTAAAAAAAAAAAAAAAAAAAAAAAAAAGAATGAAGTAACCTCTTTGTACCTTGCCGGTATGTCACCCAACTTCCCTATTTTCTTCTGTATAAAAAGTTTGTTACTCGATTTGACAAATTACATTCAGATACACATTCCCTTGTGTCAAGTCTGTCAATTCCCACCAACTCCTTGCCCACTTGTGACCAGAGGCACGTTCCACGCAGACAAGGGACTAAGAGGGTCTGCGGCAATACATAGCATATAGCTAATTATAAAACTCTAGGAAGTATACTATTCTAAAAGTTCTAAAAGAAGTAAAATGAAAGGGAATTATTATTTACTTTATAAAGGATGGTGTTTCCCAAAGTGAGTATAGTCTAAGACCTCAAAGAAAACAGTTTTAATTTTAGTGATTGTAAAAATTATCAAGAATGTTAGCAAATAAAGTCAGAAAATAGAAGCAAACATAATAAAAAATTTTACTGTAGCACCTGTAGATATCATAAAGATATAATGAGTCATAATTAATTTCTGTTTAAATGATTATTTTTCAGTAACAAAAACTGCTAATCAAAAGAATGAAATTAAATCTTCAAAATTTGCAAAGTTTCACATATCCTACAAATTTTAGACTAAAACAAAACAGTGAGACCACCAGTTAATACACTAGGCATTCTTAGAAGTTACATGCTTGAGAGCACACATGCACATATGGAAGTAATATTATAATGTAAATCGAGGTAATAATCTGTCTACCTTTCTATCTCACATCTATCTTTAATAAATGCATCATTTAAGTCTTGGCAGCCATGTACACTACTTGCCAGGACTCATTAGTTAATAATGTCCTGTTAGAAAAATCATTATTCTATTTCATGAAATGAAACTTTGAATGCAAAAAAGGAATAAGCATATACAATATTGCAGATAAATATAAATGCATAAAACTGAATTATGGTTTTCACAATGAATATATATCTTATAGAACCACCAAATCATTTGTGCTGAGAAAATTAAATGTCTATGTTTGCTAGAATTTATAGAAAGTGGGCAGATATGATCAGAGAAAATGCAAATTTATCTGTTCTACTGCATGCTAGAGTTGTTCCTCCTTACTAAGTGGAAAATGCTGTATGGAATATCTCTGATGTTCCTGAACTTGAGTGTATGACACTTTGCTATTTTTCTAAGAACATTGATTACATTTACCAAGATTTCCAGGAAGGAGCACACAACATTTTGAATATATTTTTAAACACTTGCCTGTTTTTTGCTAGTCAGATTTGATATGAAACTAGAGGCAACATACCTTAAATACAATCTATCTGAATAAGTGATCGGCATGTAAGCTTGTCTTATTAATGGTTTATTTGACCAGAAATAAATGTACACTGAAGTCTTATTTAAACTTATGTGAATGTGTACATCATTAAAATAAACTCTGTTTCTCAGCTACAAACAATCCTAGACTGTATGCCTAAACAGGCTGTTGATATTGGATCTTCTCCAATAATGTGTTATTTTTATTTATATCAATGGATATTAACAAGTCCCCCAAATTAGAGCCTGATCATAGAATGACCAAAATTAGAGTGGAAGTTAAAAATGGTTTCTGACTTCTAAAACTCCCCTGACTGACCACCAACAGGAGGCAGGAAGGGGCTTCCTTTATAGTTCATACAGAAAATATGAATTCAGATACCAATTCATAAAAAGACCGTTTACAAAGCTGAAAGCCTCCTAGTAGGCTTATTATAGCTTGATTTTCCACACGTCAATGCTTTATGATACAGAACAATGTTAGTATTAATTGCTGGTGCAACATAATCAATATCTGACACAGCAATCATCAATGTTATAAATGCTACTATAATCTGAGGGAATTACATTAACTTTTTGATAGATAAAATAATCAAAACATCATGCAGCACTATCTTAAGATTTTGTACACATTTATTGAGTTTTAAATTATACTAAGTCAGATTAATACTATGTCTTACTGTGATTCTAAGATTATTTACATAAAGTATTTTAAAGACTTTCTTAATAATTATTAATCTGAAAGTAGGTGTAGGTTATCGTTTCATACATCATGATTTTTGAGACTTAACTATACATTTCCTATAGTTTATTTTTTATTCACGATGCTTGACTGTAACAGCTGCACTGTGGCACTCAATTTTATTCATTCACTTATTAATGATCCACTCTTGTGCTCAGGAAGGTATTTTTAGAAATATGTTCCTTGAAAATGATCTCTCATCTATAATTTCTGCCATAAGGCAGCTAAAATTCCTCTTGAGTAAGATAGATGTTCAAATTTAGTATTTTAATGATAAGTTTAAATTTGCTTTCAAGAATGCTTCAGTTGGTCCAGGTTATTTGGAAAGTGTATAAGTATGAGCCTGAGTCTTAAGTGGGGAGCTGCTAGTTAGCTGATTATAGTGGAAAGATGAAGGCAGGCAGATTGGGCTCAGGGTAGACTTCCCTGAAGATCCCTTGATTAATTTCTCAAAGAATGAGTTACCTTTGCGTGAACTTTACTCACCTCTGTATGACCTCAGGTTAGCTTTGGCACATTACCTTTCTGCCCCTAGAGGTTAGCAGGTGGATACCAGGAGGAAGAACACCTCCCCCTTCAAGCCTTGCAGAGCATAACTCACTGGAGAAAACCTTCTTCCCCAATTGGGAGTGGGATGTTTTGCCTAAGTACCAAACACAGTGCAGAATAACCAACATTTGCAGTCTTCAGTGTTGCTTTGTACTGACTGGCCCAATTTACATGAAATATAAGAATAAAAAAAGTTCTCCCTCACTGACTTCTGAAAATACTGAATATAGTTTTCTATATCTAATAATTCAATGCTTAAAGTTATTACAAAAGAGGAAGATGTAAAAGTATAAGGAAACAGAAAACAGAAAAAATAAATATTACATGGGAAAATATTAATACTTATATTTTTATCTTCTATGTATTCACAGAGACACAAAATAAACATGCTGAAGTTAAAAAATTATACATAAGCTCTGCAGATAATGTGTCCTCTGTGGTCAAGAATCTCATTGGTTGTGTCAGTTAATAAAGTAGTTACACAAACAGAAGCTGTGGAGAAAACTATAGAAGCACGTTTCCACATAAAATATGTTTGTTTATAGAAATATATATTTTAATATAATTAATATTGTATATTTATATTTATAAAGAGATTTATGAATATATAGGCATATTTGTATGACATATTTATGAAGTTATTTCTTCTTACAAATAGTAATGTTTTGAATTTAAAGTATTGATTCCCTGTAGTCTTAAAATCCTCAGGGAGGTAAACACATGAGACTTCTATTATAAAAATTATTTTTCTAAGAGAAGATGGAATCCCATTCCAATTAAAAAAAAGTCAAAACTGCATTTTAAAGTATATTCACATTATCATCTAATCCCTAATGCAATGAGACATTCATTTAAGTAACAGTAATGTACACAGAATTTAGGATGTTTTATAATATTTAGTATATATGTAACATACATGGTAATAAAGAGTAATAATTTTTAGCAGGGCTATGTGTGTTGGACAATTTCATATTATCTTATTATGGAAAATTTTAACCAAATACTGGACCTCAGACATTGTTCCTTTAAGTTAACATTTTCAGTTTTATTTTTAGCCGTCCCCACGACTCTTGGCTATTTTTTTTTGTTTTTGTTTTTTTTTGTTTTGGTTTTGGGTTTGTTTTTGTTTTTTTGTTTTGTTTTGTTTTGTTTTGTTTTGTTTTGTTTTGTTTTGTTTTGGTTTGGTTTGGTTTGGTTTGGTTTGGTTTGGTTTTTCAAGTAAGCCCTGGCTGCCTTGGAACTCACTTTGTAGATCAGGTTGGCCTTGAACTCAGAAATCTGCCTGCCTCTGACTCCCAAGTGCTGGGATTAAAGGCATGCATCACCACTGTCTGTCTCACTTTGCTATTATTTCAAAGAAAATTCAAGTCATAGTACTATGAATCCATCAACATTTCAATATATGTATGAACTATTTAAGTAGCTACAGTATTAGCTAACTCAAGACATTTGAATTATTTTAAATAAAGAACTAGAAAATCTCAATAAGAAATTAAGATACATAAAAACCTTCCAAACTGAAAATTATAATTTCAGAGAGAAGATGGAGGCTCACTGTATGAGTTTCACAATAGTATGGCAGTTAAAGAAAAGTGGTCACTGCCCCATGAGTAATGAACTACTTGATCTACTCAACAGCGCAACCCAGAAATGGGCTCCCAGCTGTGAGCATGTCTTAGAAACTGTGGTAACAATCCTGAAAAGATTTCATATTCAAGTCCTTGAAATTCTCAACTAGGTTAAAATCTTTTCATATTTGACAAAAGATATGTACCTACCAATTTAGGAAGCTGAAGTATCATAAGTTGAATGTGGTACAAATGACTGCATCTTAGTTAAATTTCAGAGTGATATTTAATGGACAGTAAATTAAAAGTTGAACAAGAGGAAGGAGGACAATGATATACAGAAATGAACAGGAGTTAATAATAGAAAATAGCAAGAATCTTAAGGCTTGGTTTTGGGAATCTCAACAAAGCTCGTAAACTTCTAGAAGACTGACCTGAAGAGATAGTGTGGATCCCCACATTTCCACGGGCTCCATGGTCTGTTATTTGTGTAGAAGAAAACTCACCAAGCATAACTGGGCATGGGAGCAAAAGGGTATAGTTCTAACATTTCAACAAGTGCGAAAAAGGTATTTCCAGTCCAGGTAAACAATCACAAAGTATGATGTGTGCAAGAATTAGAATTGTGACATGGAGCAGTCTCAGTTCCGGTCATTGATCAACCTCTCTTTGTCCCATTAACTTTTACTGCTACTTTCTTTTTGACAAAATGACTTTGCAAATAAGATGAGGTTTGTGATAGGCTCTGTATTATATACCAATTACCTTTGGCATTCCCTATGACCCTGAAGCAGGTGTCCTACTGGCATTGTAGGAAGCATGGCTTAGTGACATTTGATAAGAAATCAATGAGGGATTGTCCATCCTGAGACAGGCAATATGATCAATGTTTAGGATGAATATATTTAAATATTATTGTCTAAGAAGAGACTTGCGAATCTGAAAAAAAATCAAAAGATGAATGTAGGTAATAATTTACCTGCTATACACTAGAAATTCTTTTGCTTTCTGTCACTTCTTGCCTGGGTCTTTGACAGGTAATAAGCTCTATTCCCCAAAGAGAAGTCCTTGCATCAGAGCTGAGCAATGATGCCATTAGCCTAGGACTTGAGAATGTACTTAGTTACACCATGGTTCTCATACAGATGATTCATAGTCGAAAAGATCATAAATCTGCAAGGAGGTACAGTTAATAAAGGTGATAAATGTAATCTATGGATGTTTTTAAAGGGACCAAAACATTCTTTGATAATGATATAAAAACACAGAAATCTAGAGTTAAAACAGTTGAATTTTGCTAGAGCTGGGCTTGCGAATAGGCACTTGAGTCATAGGTCAAAGAGAGAGCAGTTGAACTTAACGGCAGAAAGCAAATTTCCACTCAAATGGGCCAAACAAATTGCATTTCACATAAAAGAATAAAAAATACTTCCTATCTCATGTCATACTGAAAATTATTTTCAAAATGATTCTCTTTAGTGAATATAAAAACTTAGACTTAAATCGTGAAAACATATGGATGTCTACAGATTAGGAGAGATACCTTCTAATAAATAAAAGAAGTAGAATTTCAAATTAAGTACTTGATCAAATAAATATTATTTAAATTAACAGCTTTTCATGGAAAGTATCAAGAAAATGATGAGGCAGCTAAGAGTTGAGCCAAGCATACAATTTTCTAGTGTAAAAAGACCTCTATGCATATTATGTAAAAACTCTTACTGTGGTGTTTTTAATTAAAATGGCACCCATAGTTTACATGGCTTAGTCACTGTATTCTTATTGGAAGCATCATGTCACTGGGGTGGGTTTTGACATTTTAAAAACCCATACCAGGCCCACCCAGCCTCTCTCTCTCTCTCTCTCTCTCTCTCTCTCTCTCTCTCTCTCTCTCTCTCTCTCTCTGTGTGTGTGTGTGTGTGTGTGTGTGTGTGTGTGTGTGTGTGTGTGTGTGTGTTTCTGCCTTCATATTAAGGTATACCTCTCAGCTACTGCCCCAGTGTCATGTGTACTGCCATGCTCCCTGCCACAATAATAGATTGAACTTCAGAAACTATAAGCAAGTCTATAGTTAAATGTTTTCTGTTCTCAGAGTTGCCTGTATCATAGCATCTCTGAAAGTGGTAGAACAATGCTTAGGACAGAAATTGGTAGCAGGCACTAGAGTATTGTTGTGCCAGGCATCATCATGCTGTTTGTTGGAGGAATATGTAAGAATCCGGATCTGTAGACTAGAAAAGCAGTTGAACACTTTAAGTGAGGTTTAATGGTCTATTCTAATAGGAACATGGAAGATAGTAGTGCTAAGTGCAAAATAGATTTTAATGGCCTAGCTCAAAAAATTTCAGATGGGAAGAATATTAGTAAGTGACCTACAGACTAACTTTCTGATATTATGGCAAAGAAAATGGCTACTTTTCTATTCTTGTCCTAAATATCTGCCTGATTATAAATAAAATAATTTTAGATTAATGTCATTGACAAAGGAGAGTTTAAGGTAGTTTAGTATCGATAGCTTAGTAAAGATAGTTAAGATAGTTTAGTAGGTTGTGTTAGTGGCCACTCTATGCCATTATAATGAGACTATTTTAATGAAAAGGATCAAATTGAGCAAAGAAAGAAGCAAAGTATTTAGTTTGTATAATAAAGGAACAACTGAAAGTGTGATGTAGCTAAGTCCCTTGTCAAGGAGATAAAAGTTTAAAGAAAATATTAATGAGGAATTGAATAAAGAAAATAGTAACCTCAGGCAAGGACCCTATCCACCCCAAACATGCTTTCAATTTTGAAAAGGAAATAAAGAAAAGCTTAAGCATTTAAGAAGACCATCAACAACAGAAAGCTGATGCAGATGCTACTGAAGAATGGTGCTAAGTTCTAAACTCATCAAACAGCAGACTTTGCCAGTGTCAGCCACAGGGTTCTAACTTTAAAGCCAAGAAATGAGTTATTAAATGTCTGTTCACAGCCAAAGGAATCCACTGAGGCCAGACCAGTGTCAGGGGTGTACATGCTTGGATGCCCAGAAAGGCCAAAGAGTGAAGTTTTGAAAATAAAGCATGGGTGGTGTAGGAAACACCACAGTGTTGGAGATTCCAGAATGGTGGTTACCTACCAAGAAAAGCCACAGACCATGTGTGGTATAGAAATGGCTCAGGAGAGAGTAGTATGCTGCTCTCAACAAAGCTGAAAGAAGTTGGAGATCTGAGGAGTCCTTTGACATCGGCCATCATTGGGAAGAGAGGCTCTTTGGTATTGCAAACTTTATATGCCCCAGTACAGGGGAACACGAGGGCCAAGAAGTAGGAGTGGGTGGGTAGGAGAGTAGGGCGGGTGGAGTATATAGGGAACTTTCGGGATAGCATTTGAAATGTAAATAAAGAAAATGTCTAATAAAAAAACTGAAAAAAATAAACATGCACATTTTGGAGATTGCCTTGCTGGCTTTCAGACTTTCTCTGGTTCAGTATTTTCTCCACTACGCTACCACTCCTCTTTTATCACGGCTTATTGTGTATCAGAAGTTCATGAGTGGTTTTCTGATTTTAATTTTACAAGAGATTACCATGAGTTATGAAGAATTTGAACTTTGGACTTTTAAATAGTGTTGAGAATACAAAAGCCTATGGGGACCTTTGAAGTTAGATTGAATAAATGTTTGCATTATGATATGGCTATAAGCCTATGGGGAGAAGGGAGTAGAATGTGGTGGTTTGAATAAAAATGAACACTCCCCACCCCATAGGCTCATATTTGATGCTTAGTCACAGGGAGTAGGACTCTTTGATAGGATTAGAAAAATTAGGAGGTGTGGCCTTTTTGTAGGAAGTACATCATAGAGGTTGGACTTTGAGGATGCAAAAGCCCATAGGAGGCCCAGTTTCTCCAGTTCTCTCTCTCTCTCTCTCTCTCTCTCTCTCTCTCTCTCTCTCTCTCTCTCTCTCTCTCTCTCTCTCTCTCTCTCTCTCTCTCCCCCTCCCTCCCCATCAGATCAGATCCACTACTGACCCAATACTGTGTGTGTCACCATGCTTTCCATCATAATAATGGACCCAAACTCTAAAAGAGCAGCAGCAGGCTTAGCAATAAATGATGATATCTCAGGTTATTGAAGATAGAGGTGCTGATCAGACCAGAAACTTCATTGGTGCACATAGGAATTAGTGAAAACACTTAGAACATTTTGTAACGTGAGAATCTGAACACACATGTGTACTATATCTAAGAAATCCTTCAGCATTTTCAAAGAGGAATGTCTACCCCTATGCCTTTATGTATTTATGAATATCTTGTATATATTCTGTCTCTGTTTAGTTACATGAGGACATATGACAAACTGACTATTAATTTGTACTCTCAATTGTCATGTCTGTCATATCTATGCATGTATCTATTTATATGTCTTTTTACTTTTACCAGTTTATTTTCATGATAATTGTTGCTGAATCATTTGAGTGTAAGGTTTATATGTAATACTTATTGCAAGCATTTAGCTGTATATTTCTTTAAAGAATAAGACATTCTATATACCCACAGAAATTTAAATATAGGAGAGTGTTTTGGAGGATAGTCACAGTTATGCAAATGTCCTCCAGTTTGCTGATCCTAGAGAATAATGAAACACTGGATAGTGGGGTGAAGGGACTTTGCCAGTGAGGCCAAGGTTCCAAGTAGTTGGCCTTTACATAGGAAAATAATCCAGCTAGAAATGAGTCCAGGTTGAAAAAAGTTTATAGAGCAATAGAGATATGCATACAGTTTGCTTTTTGACACTCTCTAATGATGGAGGAAGTCACTTGAGTGGTATTCAGGTACTTTCTGATACCTGAAGACCAAAGGCAGCTCAAAGAAAGACTACAAGTGAATGGGAATCCAGTCCCATGAGAACAAAGAACTGTATTCTCTTAATAAAGAACTAGAGGTAGCTTTACCAAGGTACCCACATAGAGATAAAAGCTGGCCAGTCACTTCATTGTAGCCTTACACAATCCTGAGGAGAGAATTGATCCATGCTGTTCACACACTGTGACTTTTAGAGCTATGAGCCAGTGAGCAGCTATTGTTCTTTTCAATAAATTTATGATAATTTGTTGCACACAAAGAGGACAGAAAGACAGTCCCATGTCATCATCTTACCTATAGGCTATATTCAAATATCTCCAACAATATCTTTTTGGTTATGTAAAAGGCCATTTCCAGTATGGATCTATTTTGTTTTTTCCAATTAGTTGTTAAGCTGTTTTAACAGTTTAGCTGGCCCCAGAAAAGGGAGGGGGAACAACAAAGGACAAAACAACTCACCACAAAGGACTATGATTCAGTTAAGCATTAGAACTGGCCTTGAATTTCCATCTCCAGCATTTCCTTAAGAGATGCTCAGCCTTCTGGGCCCCTCTGGAGAGGCATTGATGTACTGCCATGCTCATAGCCACCAGTCAATATATTTTCTTTTTCATGAATGTGACCGTTTTGAACATTGCAACCCAGGTACTTAGTAAAATGCCTCTCATTAAGTCCTCCATGATGATTCCTCCAACCTAGATACAGGTGATGGTTTCATTTTATTTGTTTGGGTAGAAAATAGGTGGGGACCAGTGTCTAGTTAGCTAGGAGGCTATGCATTTCCCTGATTGTCATTTGGTGGTCAGAATGCTTGGTTTTTCTCACTGATAAGTGGATATTAGCATAGAAACTTAGAATACACAAGATATAAGATACAATTTGCTAAACACATGAAACTCAAGAAGAACAAAGACCAAAGTGTGGACACTGCCCCTTCTTAGAATTGGGAACAAAACACCCATGGAAGGAGTTACAGAAACAAAGTTTGGAGCAGAGATGAAAGGATGGACCATGTAGAGACTGCCATATCTGGGGATCCATCCCATAATCAGCCTCCAAACGCTGACACCATTGCATACACTAGCAAGAGTTTGCTGAAAGGACCCATATAGAGCTGTCTCTTGTGAGACTAATGCTGGGGCCTAGCAAACACAGAAGTGGATGTTCACAGTCAGCTATTGGATGGATTACAGGGCACCCAATGGAGGAGCTAGAGAAAGTAACCAAGAAGCTAAAGGGATCTGCAATCCGATAGGTGGAACAACAATATGAACTACCCAGTACTCCCCAGAGCTTGGTTTTTCTCTTAGGGAAATTGTTAACTTGGATCACATTTTTATGGTAGATCCTGCCAGTTTTCCTTTGCTATAAAAATTGCTGTTTTATACTTTTTAATTATTTTGTGGAGATTTTATGATATTCTATGAAATATGCTGTTTCTCATTAAGCTTTTTGTTAGTACTTAGGGCTCACTGGTGAGTCTTACCTAAATCAATTATTCATAAATTCCAAATGATTTTTTTTATTTCACCATTTCTATCCAGTTTAGTTTAGAATGAAGTTCTATTGCATGAAACAATTGTATTTTATTTCATTAATTTATACTAGTATAAGTGAGTAAATCTTGATGTTTTATATTATAATTTTAACCTATATCATGCTAATATTTAATATTAAGTTAATAATACTAGTTATTTCTAAATTTTTTCTTTTGTTTTCTGAAAAAGAATTTGTGGACAGAAGCTGTGTCTGTGAAGTCTGAGTCATTCCCATAACTGTTCTGATATGAAGAAATATCTTACCTTATCTTAGATAGCTCATCCCCACTGAAAAGCCATTGTTTATATATCTCTGTGTTGGGATTACCATCCTGTGAGTCGTAGACAAAAATATATGGGACCTATTACTCTAGTTCACTAGCTTTCTTTAGCCTAGGATGCTGGATGTTCAGTTGTTACCAGTGAAAGTCTGGTCAGAGACAGGAGAACCTGGTAGGAAACAATGTCATTGGGAATGTTTCTTGATTCTACCATACATGGTTAGTGGACACCTGGTTGGCTGGGTTACTAAACATAGCAGAATCAATAGCCAGTTTGCTTCCATTGCTCTCAAGAAACATGATTTTTTCAGTGATCATTTGCTATAAGTCAGCACTCACTGTAGTATTTATCCCACCAGAGCATATAGACACAGTGGCTCCCTGTATATTGGAAATTAGACTTACAACCCACTCCTCTACTCCTCTACCCCTTGTCTTTAAGGGACTCTTCCATCTGGACATTGATAGCATCACTTAGAGCTTGAATGGTAGGTTGTTAGGACCATTATCTGGGTGTTGTTTTCATTTCTTGATGTGTGAACAGTAAACTGCACATTCATAAAAAGACACTTGACTTTCTGCTTGTCTGTCTCAAGTAAGTTATATTCCAAATATTATCATGTTATATTTTTAACTATATTTCTTCTAGTTTCATTTCCATTGACTGTGGTCTAAAACTCTGACCATAAGCATCTCAGAAGAGGAAGGGTTTCCTTTACTTTACTACTCTTTGTTACCTAGTAGATCATTTCAGGCAATCAGAACACAAACTGGGGCAGTCAGTCCTATCACATGCACAGGCAACAGCAGAGAGGAGTGAATGCACCATGTTGCCTACTTAATTGCACCAAATTAGCTATCTTCTGACTTATATAGTTCAGGACCCACTCTATAAGATGGTGCCCCATCCAAAGGACTGGTCTTCCTCCATCAATTAACATTTAAAAAATCTGCCATAACTATGCCCACAAACAAACTTGACCTCAGTAATTTCTTATTAAGACTCTCTATGTAGATAGTAGATTGTATAAAATTGACAATTACAACAAAGAAAAGTATACTTGTTGATCTATTGAGTATAAAATGGATGTAGTCAGATGGATAAGTGTGGATTTGCATGCCACAGCATACGTGAGCAGGCTTATAGGACATGGTTCTCTCCTACTATCCCACAAAATAGAAACAGAAGGGATACTACCTAATTCATCCTATGAAGCCACAGTTACTCTGATACCTAAACCACACAAAGGCCCAACAAAGAAAGAGTATTTCAAGCTGAAATCACTTACGAATATCAACAAAAAATACTCAATATAATTCTCACAAACCTAATCAGAAACCACAACAGAACCATCATTCACCACGATAAAGTAGGTTTCATCCCAGCGATGCAGGGATGGTTCAATATATGAACATCTATCAACAAAATACACTATATAAACAAACTCAAGGAACAAAAGGCACATGCTCATTTCATTAGATACTGAAAAAGCCTTAAAAAAATATGATATCCCTTCATCCTAAAAGTATTGGAGAGATTAGGAATTCATGGCACATACCTAAACATCGTAAAAGCAGTATATAGCAAATCAACAGCCAATGTCAAATTAAATGGAAAGAAAATGAAAGAAGTTCCTCTAAAATCTGGGTCAAGTTGCCCACTCTCTCCCAATCTATTCAGTATATTATTTGGAGTTCTAAAAAGAACAATAAAAAACAAATGAGATTAAGGGGACACAAATTGGCAAAGAAGAAGTCAGGGTATTGATATTTGCAGATGATTGGATAGTATACATAAGCAATTCCCCAAGATTTCATCAGAGAACTCCTACAGCTGATAAATAACTTCAGCAATGTGGCAGGATATGAAATCAACTCAAACAAACCAGTAGCTTTCCTATATACAAATGGTAACAGGTTGGGAAAAAATTAGGGAAACAACACCCTTTATAATAGCCACAAATAGTACAAAATATCTTGGTCTAACTCTCACCAAGCAAGTGAAAAATCTCTATGACAAGAACTTCAAATCTCTGAAGAAGGAAATCAAAGAAAACCTCAGAAAATGGAAACGTCTCCCATGCTCATAGAATGGTAGCATTAACATAGTAAATGGTAAATAGTAAATGGCCGTTTTACCACAAGCAATCTACAGATTCAATGCAATCCCTATAAATTTCTAACACAATTCTTCAAAGACATGGAAAGAGCCATTCTCAATTTCATATAGAAAAGCAAAAAACCCAGGTTAGTTAAAACAATTCTTAACAATAAAAGAACTTCTAGGGGAAAATTACCATTCCTGATCTCAAGCTATACTACAGAGCAATAGTGATAAAAACTGCATGGTAAAGAAAAAGACATGATAAAAACAGACAGATAGATCAATAGAATAGAATTGAAGACCCAGAAATAAAATAATAAAACCATACTCTTATGGACATTTGATTTTTAACAATGAGGCAAAAAATATACAATGGACAAAAGAAAGCATCTTCATTAAATAGAGCTGGTCTAACTTGCAGTCAGTATGTAGATAAATGATAATAGATCCATATTTATCACCTTGCACAAAGATCAAGTCCAAATAGATCAAGGATGTAAAACCAGACTGTACTGGCTAGTTTTGTGTCAACTTGACACAGCTGGAGTTATCACAGAGAAAGGAGCTTCAGTTGAGGAAATGCCTCCATGAGATCCAACTCTAAGGAATTTTCTCAATTAGTGATCAAGGGGGAAAGGCCCCTTGTGGGTGGGACCATCTCTGTGCTGGTAGTCTTGGTTCTATAAGAGAGCAGGCTGAGCAAGCCAGGAGTAGCAAACCAGTAAAGAACATCCCTCCATGGCCTCTGCATCAGCTCCTGCTTCCTGACCTTTTTGAGTTCCAGTCCTGACTTCCTTGGTGATGAACAGCAGTATGGAAGTGTAAGCCGAATAAATCCTTCCCTCCCCAACTCGCTTCTTGGTCATGATGTTTATGCAGGAATAGAAACCCTGACTAAGACACAGACACACTGAATGTAATAGAAGAGAAAATGGGAAAGAGGCTCGAATTCATTGGCACTCGAGAAAATTTCCTGAGCAGAACACCAATGGCTCAGGCTCTAAGATCAACAATTGATAAATGGGACCATATAAAACTGAAAAGCTTCTGTAAGGCAAAAGATTTTGTCAGTAGGACAAGTCAGCAGTCTACAGATTGGGAAAATATCTTCACTAACCCTACATGCAATAGAGGGCTAATATCCAAAATATTTAAAGAAGTTAACCTCAAAAATTCCAAATAACTCAATTTTTAAGTGAGATAGAGAGCTAAACAGAGATTTAACAACAAAATAATCTTGAATGGCCGAGAAGCACCTAAAGAAATGTTCAAAGTACTCAGGGAAATGCAAATCTAAATGACCGTAAGATTCAACTTACATCCATCAGAATGACTAAGGTAAAAAACTCAAGTGACAATATGTACTGTTGAGAATGGGGTTGAATTGGGGGAAGGATTGGAGAAGCTGAAGGGGAAGGCAACCTTATAGGAAGACCAGCAGTCTCAACTAACTTAGACCCCAGGGAGCTCTGAGAGACTGAGCCATCAATGAGGCAGCATACATGGGCTCTTCTAAGTCACAGGGAACATAGCTAGAAGAGGACTGCCTGGTCTGGTCTCAGGGAGGAGAAGATGTTCATGATCCTTGAGAGACTTGAGGCCACATAGAAGGGATAAGACTGATGATGGGTCAAGAAGGAGGAGGAATGGGATGGAGGACTGTGGGAGGGGGAGCTAGAATGGAGGCAACAGCTGGAATATAAATAAATAAAATGATTTTTAAAATTAAATAAAACTAAATTACAAAATGAACAATACCTTCACCTAGCATTATGGCTGTTGAAACACAATAGTATGGTATTTCAGAACCTATTCTCCGTCTGAATTTTTAACTTTAGAATTTATTGTAAATGAATATTTGCTTATCTCCTTTGGAGAACAGAGAGGGCATATTAGTTTCATAACTAGCTAGTATTGTTGTCCTTAAATCCTATACTGAAATATGCTTAAAGCCTTTTGGAACCATCAAAAGTCCAACTTGTCTCTACTGACTCAATTTCTAACAAGTATGCTCTGGCATTTATACTACCTGTAACATAGTGAATTAGAAACCATGCTACCTTCTCAGAGCTAGAAATTGCATTTCTAGATTAAAAAAAAATGTGGAGGAGAGAACCAATCATAGGAATGCAAAGAAAGATACAAGAAGGGTATATAAATGTATACTTAAAAGACACACACACACAAACACACACACACACACACACACACACATTTATATATTAGATGATTATCTAGATGTGTAAGTTTGTCTACATAATGTTATACATAGAAGAAATTAAATACATCTTGTAATATTGAATATATTGTAAAATATAATGTACTGTGTGTACATGTATATGTCACAGATATTGTTGCTGTCAATCAGCTTAGGATTTAAGGGGTAATCATGGACCACAAGCTAGTGGACATCTCTGGGGCATGCTATGCAACCAAAGGAAAGATAAGAGCTTTGGCAGTTGTTCTTAGGCCTTGATCTTTCTAAAATATCTAAAAATGTGGAGAGAGGAAAAAAAAAACTAGTACTTAGAGTCCTATTCGTAGGATAAGAGAGAGAAACTAACTGCTAGTTTTCATCGGCTCATGAGACATGTTTTCACATTCCTTATACATTGATGTGTGTATGTGTATGGGGGAGGTTGTTGATATTATTATTCTCTTTACATTATTTAAACATTTTGATGGTTTCCACATTTAAGACCACTGGTTTCAAGCATTTTTTTTTATCCTTTCTCCATTCTTGGACATAATACTATATGTTATTTAAAAAGTTCTCTTCTGTGTCTGTTTTGGATTTATATAATTTCTCTTGAGATAACTAACATTAGGTGCTTGGGCAAAGAGCCAGATGATCAACATCTTTAGAGCTCTGGAAGCTGTGTAAAACCAAACAGCTTGTGAGAAATTCTTAAAACTTGAGAAGACAATGACCTTCTGCAAGGAGATTAGGGTTTTAAACAGCAATTTTAAGAAGGAAATCTTTATTCAAATAAGATTTGGAATAACTGAATGCTTTATTACTTGTAAAAACTTGTACATTTATGCACGAGTCACAATAAATTTTAAACTGGTGATTGTAAATTTTACTTTTGATTCATGAGGTTATGTAAATGTTTATGTTTATGGAGAAGAAACCAATCCAAGATCAAATAGAACATAAGTTCTTCATTTTGTTTCAACATTTATTTTTTATTAGATATTGTCTTTATATACATTTCAAATGCTATCCGGAAAGTTCCCTATACCCTCCACCTGCCCTGCTCCCCTACCCACCCACTCCCACTTCTTTGCCCTGGCATTCCCCTGTACCGGGGCATATAAAGATTGCAATACCAAGGGGCCTCTCTTCCCAGTGATGGCCAACTAGGCCATCTTCTGCTACATATGCAGATAGAGATACAAGCTCTGGGGTACTGGTTAGTTCATATTGTTGTTCCATCTATAGGGTTGCAGACCCCTTCAGCTCCTTGGGTACTTTCTCTAGCTTCTCCATTGGGGGATCTGTGTTCCATCTTATAGATGACTGTGAGCATCCACTTCTGTATTTGCCAAGCACTGGCATAGCCTCATAGGAGACAGCTATAACAGGGTCCCTTCAGAAATTTTTTCTGGCATATGCAATAGTGTCTGGGTTTGGTGGCTGATTATGGGATGGATCGCTGGGTGGGTAGTCTCTGGATAGTCCATCCTTTCATCTTAGCTCCAAACTTTGTCTCTGTAACTCCTTTCATGGGTATTTTGTTCCCTCTTCTAAGGAGGAATGAAGTATCCACACTTTGTTCTTCCTTCTTCTTGAGTTTCATTTGCTTTGCAAATTGTATCTTGGGTATTCTAAGTTTCTGGGCTAATATATACTTATCAGTGAATGCATATCCTGTGTGTTCTTTTGTGATTGGGTTACCTCACTCAGGATAATATCCCCCAGATCCATCCATTTCCCTAAGAAATACATAAATTCATTGTTTTTAATAGTTGAGTAGTACTCAATTGTGTAAATATACCACATTTCCTGTTTCCATTTTTCTGTTGAGGGACATCTGGTTCTTTCCAGCTTCTGGCTATTATAAATAAGGCTACTATGACCATAGTGGAGCATGTGTCCTTATTGCACTTTGGAACGTCATCTGTGTATATGCCCAGGAGAGTAATTGCTGGATCTTCAAGCAGTACTATGTCCAATTTTCTGAGAAACCACCAAACTGATTTCCAGAGTGTTTGTACCAGCTTGCAATTTCACCAGCAACGGAAGAGTATTCCTCTTTCTCCACATCCTTGCCAGCATCTGCTGTCACCTAAAGGTTTGATCCTAGCCATTCTGACTGGTGTGAGGTGAAATTTCAGGGTTGTTTTCATTTGCATTTCCCTGATGATTAAGGAGGTTGAAAAATTTTTCAGGTGTTTCTCAGCCATTCATTATTCCTCAGTTTAGAATTCTTTGTTTAGCTCTGCACCCCATTTTTTAATAGAGTTATTTGATTTTCCGGAATCCAGCTTCGTGGGTTCTTTGTATATATTGGATATTATTCCCATATCATGTTTAGTATTGGAAAAGATCCTTTCCCAATCTGTTGGTGGCCTTTTTGTCTTATTGACAGTGTCTTTTGCCTTACAGAAACTTTGCAATTTTATGAGGTCCCGTTTGTCAATTCTCGATCTTACAGCACAAGCCATTGCTGTTCTGTTCAGAAATTTTCCCCCTGTGCCCATATCTTCAAGGCTTTTCCCCACTTTCTCCTCTATAAATTTCAGTGTCTCTAGTTTTATGTGGAGTTCCTTGATACACTTGGACTTTAGTTTTGTACAAGGAGATAAGAATGGATCAATTTGCATTCTTCTACATGATAACCACCAGTTATGCCAGCACCATTTGTTGAAAATGCTGTCTTTTTTCCACTGGATGGTTTTAGCTCCCTTGTCAAAGATCAAGTGACCATAGGTGTGTGAGTGCATTTCTGGATATTTAGTTCTATTCCATTGTTCTACCTGTCTGTCACTGTACCAGTACCATGCAGTTTTTATCACAATTGCTCTGTAGTACAGCTTGAGGTCAGGCATGGTGATTCCACCAGAGGTTGTTTTATTTTTGAGAATAGTTTTTGCTATCCTAGGTTTATTGCTATTCCAGATGAATTTGCAAATTTTCCTTTTAAAGGGACAACCTTTTAATTGGGACTGACTCAGATTTTCTGTCCATTATCATCAAGGCAAGAACAGGACACCACTCAGGTAGGAATGGTACAGGAGGAGATGAGAGTTCTACATCTTCATCGGAAGTCTGCTAGCAGAATACTCACTTCTAGGCAGTTAGGATGAGGGTCTTAAAGCCCACACACACAGTGATACACCTACTCCAACAAAGCCACAATCCAAATAGTGCCTGTCCTTGGGACAAGCATATACAATCCATCACACTTTGGTTGTAACTAGTAGCTGCCAAACTGAAATTAAAACCCACTCTATAGGATGGAAATTGTGCTTGACAGTAGAAAACCAGCCGGTACCCAGGACTGGTAAAATCACTGTCTTAGAAGAGAGCATGGTACTGTCACTTTACTAGACTAACATATTTCCTAACTGCATTCTAAAATATATCCTATAGCCACAGGTGCATGTAACAATGGACTTCCATCAAAAAAGCTTACCTCTACAACTAATGGAAACATTTACAGAAAAACATGACAGGACACATTGCAGATATCAGCACATTATCAATACACCAGCCTGAGCAAATACATCTGTAGCACAGCATCTGCACCTAAGGTTCAGGACACTTTAAGAAAGATCCATCAATTGCATTGATTTTAAGAGCCAGAGTATGAGGAAGTTGGCTGTGAGACTGTGTATCTTAGGAAACAGACTGGATCCTACCTAAAAAATACCTGAGAAATGAAAATACTCATAGACCATCGAACATGGAAGGGAAATCTCATGGAGACGTAACTAGACAAACAAATATAGGCAGCTAATGACTCTTGAGAGAAAAACATTAAGCCTCCCCTCAGCTTGAGCTCCACAAGTAGTGATCCAATAAAAATGGCCATTCATATACACGCTCAGTATATGGTACTTATGTATTTATGAATATATAAATATATATCAATAATAATAAAATAAAATGGTGATGTCATTATGAAAAAGTAGGTAGGCATGGGAGGGTTTGATGGGAGAAATAATAGAGATTAGAAGGAGCAAAGAAAAGAAGGGGGGTGATGTAGTTAAAATTTAATTAAATATTTAATTATAAGACAATTTCCAAGAAATAGAAAGAGTAGTGTTACCCACTTAGAGCTAACTTTCCTCCCTCCGGTTCGTCTCCTTCTTGGAGACCGTTCTCACCATATTTCACCAAAGAATCTTAAAAGTAACTGACACTGCTCAAAAGTCATCTTTCCTAGAGCAAGCATCTTAAACCAGTTTACTAACAGCATTTTAAGTCATATTGGATAGTTTGTGATATCATGAAATGGTAACAATCACTTCTCATAACAGATGTTAAATTCTACCTGTTGAATGATTTCTGATCTTTCAGAAATGTTCTCATATTTCAAGAGCATTTTTGTTTCACTTGAGTCACCTAGTTTGTGACTAATACCTACACAAGTATCAATTTGTTTTTAAACAAATTAAGGGTAATTTTAGGTCTCAATTAGATAAATTAAAGAATATCTTATGAGTTCATAAGGTGCTTCATGAGGTTGCTTATGAAGAAACTAACAAATTTTTTAAATGAATTGGGAGACTTGTACTCAATGCAGTAAGCCTCAACTAAACAGAACCTAAATAGAAATGGTTAATTTTTTATTTAGCCTTAAGCTAATACTTATTGCTTCTATTGCCTTTAGATCACAAAACTTGATCACCTACAGACACTGGATGCCAAGATGTACACAACTACTCTTCCTACCTCCCTAATGCTCTGTCTTGTGGTTTTAAGCAGAATCTTATCATGGGCTTCCAACGCTCTGATTCCTTTGGTCTTGAAAAGAGATACGTGTTCAACGTCTCAACCTCTATCATCAAGGTGGTCTGTAGTGGGACTTGTCAGTCTCTGTGAATGTCACCAGTCCTTCAGTGCACCCTCTCATATATGGGTTTATCTATTTATGCACTCAGTGGATTCTGTCTCTGAAAAATTTTAACTAATACATAAATTTATTTTGGACTTAGTAATTAGAACAAGCAGATAAAAACTGCCAAATTGCTGAACTACAGGAATACATAGGGAATTGGAAAAGCATTACATAGTCATGACTGAGTATATTAACGGATATATAATATACACAAATTATAACTCTATCTCTGAACTGTTCATATATTACTCTCAAATGAAAAATCAATACTTCTAGTATTTACCATGCAACACTTAACTATCAGATGATGACTACTATTGTCTAAGTCTTTGAAAAACATAATTTATGCTAATAATAAATATTGAAACTGAAAGTCTTGCAAAATATAAAATGTCTACCTCATCTAATGAATTGCTATTAAAACATTACTGTTTTGTCTCACATTAAAAACACTGCCTCTATTAATATTCAAATAGGTTTAAATAAACATTTAATTAGCAACTAAAAGCCAATACTTTCTTCTGAAATACCTATTTGTAAAAAGTGAGGATTTCATGTGAATAAGTTACTCTATGTATCTATACATCTATGCATCGTATGTATGTATATATGTATGTATGTATGTATCTATCTATATATCTATATCTATCTATATATATATATTATCTACCAATCTATCATCTACCAATCTATCATCTTTCTACCTATCTATTGTTTTAAAGGTATCTAATACTTAAGGCATATCCATTAGTATATTTATTTACTCTCATCACAGTACATGTGGTGGGACAGAGATACATATTACATATATATATATAATGGAATGTTGATATTCTAGGGGAAAGGTTGTCAGTTTCAGTAAAATGGGTGAAATTGAAAACATAATATAAAGCAAAATGAACCACATGCAGAAAGACAATCTGTATGTACTTATTCTTATATGTGGAAATTCAGAATTAATTTTAAAATAGAATTGTCCTTAGATTGAGTAAGATGTAAGAGAAGAAGATTATAGGTTGTTTGGTTGGAATTAATCAGTGCAGACAAGATGCATATATGTAAACACCAAATTGAACACCATTAATACACAAATTTAATTTCTAGTAGTAAAAAACACATTAATAAGAATATAATGAGCATAAGATGTGCCTCTTTGAAGAAATCAATATTAAAATTCTTTCAAGAAAAATATTATATTCATGAGAAGGAAGATATAATGAATTATCTGCTTCTTTTATGCTAATTTCTGATTTTATTTCATATTCTTGTATTCAAAATATCGATGTTCATATTTTCCTTCTTGCTTGTATATATTTTTATGCTGTACAATTAAATTTTCTGTTTCAATATAAACTTTTGATATGAAATAGTTAATTGATAACATTATGCTGATTTTACAGGCACCTTACTTCAGTAACTTGTCATTTCTTTGGTAGATAATCTACACAGATAATTGATAATTCTAATTTTTTGAGTAACCATGTGAATTTCTTAGTGATAATTTTAAAGTTGAACTTAATAGATAGTTGGCTGTGATGGCATATGCCTTTAATCTCAGAACTCACGAGGCAGAAGCAGATGGATCTCTCTGGTTTCCAGGTCACTCTGACATACACAGTGAGTTCCAGGGCAACCTGGGTTATAGGGAAAGATCTGACCTCTTCTCTGATATTGGTCTGAATATTCTCCTCTTTTCCTGATGAGTTTCTTTTAATCAAACCTTTTAAGTACTGAACTTTAACTTTATTAAAGATGCCCCTGCATATTAATTTCCTCTTCCATTAATACATACCTCATTTTATATTTCCTTTATTGTATTTTGATATTTAATTTCCTACTTTTCTCTTAATTTATTAAGATTTTATATATATACATATATATATGCATGCTTTTCTTAAATACTGAAATGTTATATATATATACACATTCTATATCTATATCTATATCTATATCTATATCTATATCTATATCTATATCTATATCTATATCTATATCTATATCTATCTATGCTTTTCTTAAAAAACTGAAATGTTCATCAAAGCCATAAGTTTCCTCTTATATGACATTTTTGAGTCTGATACATAGTGATTTATTATGATTAATCTAAACAAAAATCATTTCCATTTTATTTCATTTTGATCTATGGCTTATTTAGAGGTACATTTCTTAATTTTAAGACTGTGACACTTTTGCTATCATTTTGTGTTTGATTAATAGCTTAATTTATTTTATCCATAAAACATACACTATAATTATTTCCTTTATAATTAATTGGGACCTGCTTTGTTGAAAAGCATAAAATCAATTTTTTAAAAGTCTCATTGAAAATTTAAACTACTACACATTCTACTTTTTATATGTGTTTAATGTTTCCTTGCATATCAAGATGTCAGTTATTCTAATGAGATTTTAGAATTTTTCTTGTTACCTTTTTGTCTAATTTTCTCTTATTTGGAGATACCTCTTAAATTATCTCAATGAGATGATAAATATAAACTTTTAGTTCTAAAACTATTTTTTCAAACATATATTTATATATATGAATTGAAGCAGTTCACGTTAGTCTTTGTTTACATATGTTCTGTTTACAAGTTCTCTCTTTATCCTTTAGAATGATGAGAGATTGACAGATCCTGTTATCTTAGTTTTTTTTTTTTTGATTCCCTAACATTTTTTGTCCTTAGTAAAGTTATTAGTGTATCCTGTCTAAATAATCAACTATTCAATTTTCAGTATGCTTCTGGCTTGATTTTTTACAATGTAAGCAATGTGGAAGAATTTAAAGTCTTCTATCTTTCCCACAACGTCTCTGTCATTGCAGTCTTATATTTAATTTGATGGATACTCTTGCTTACTGGTTACACAGTTTTTATTTATTTAGATATATTCTCTATATTTCTCCAAGTTCCAAAAAATAATTTATTTATGTTTGTACAATTTTTATGCTTGCTTGTGTGTGTTTCCTTTAGTATGCTTCTCTTGGGGATGTGTTCTCATAACTTTAATTTATCTAAAATGTCTTTATTGACTTTTGGCATTCATCATCAATTTGCTGAAGAAAGATTTATGTATAATAAATCACATTTATTTAAAATGTATGACAGTGTGCTAACAAGAAGGGAAACTCATGAAATCAGCAGCAGAAGAAAAATATAAAATCTTTAAGCACTCTTCTCCCCACATCCCTCCTATGCCTTTACCCATTCCTTGTCCCTGGGCCTTAAGAACCTCTGATTTGCTCACTCTGCTTTATGTTGTTACTCTACGTGCATCATAGATTATACTCTATGCTTTCTATTACCTGTACTGCTAGTACTATTCCCAACACATAAGTCAATAAAAGCACTGTTGCATGTGAAATTTATTTTTCTTTAAGAAGGATAAACTTCAGAATGTATATTAATCTGTGACATTTTAAAATATATTTTACAATAAACATTGTTAATAATACAGGTTATGGATCTTATCCACTTAATATTTCACAGAAAACTATCTAACAATTATTTACATGGGTTTCCAGTATTCATAAGTGTAGAATAAAATCTATGAACTCTTAAAAATTTCAAGAAACATAAAAAGAAATATGCACTTAAAATAGGCATATTAAATACAGTTTAAGATCCAGTGTGTTATTGATTATTTTAACAAGAAACAATTCCTTAATAATTAGAGCACAAATATAAATATCATAGCTACTTATAATATTTATTAGGAGCAAATTGGCTTCAATATCACTACAAAATAATCTTGGGGCTGAAGATGGCTCAGCAGTTAAGAGCATTGTTTGTTTTTCCGCAGTACTAGGATTGACTCCTAGCACCCACTTGTGTATTTCTGGGATAATGATGCCTTCTTCTACCCTCCATATGCATGAGGTACAGATGATAAGCAGGTTTACATGAAGTCAGAAGATACTCATCAATAAAATGTAAATACCCAGACAAATACATAGGGCTATTTCCAAGATAAGGGGACTTAGGGAGAAATAAGAAGAAAAATAGCAGGATTCAAGTAATGTGATCAGGAGAATAGAAAAAAAAGGGGTTGCTCTTTCGATAAGAATACCAATGTAAATACAGAAAAGCATGGGAAGAGAGTAACAGGAGTGGAAGGATAAAAGTTACCTGATGGTACTAGAATGAAAAGAGATGGTTTTCTTCGGGAGGGAGGAGGAGGGAGGGAGAAAGTGATAAATACAGAAGTTGGAAGGGTGATAAAAGAGACTAGCGCGATCTAATAGAGGAAATAGGAAAATAGGTCGTCCTTAGGCGGGGGGTTGGGGGAGTAGATAAAATAAAAAGACAGATGGCTCCTCCATTGGGGAATCTTGTGCTCAGTCCAATGGTTGGCTGAGAACATCCACCTCTGTATTTGCCAGGCACTGGCAGAGCTTCTCAAGAGGCAGCTATATCAGGCTCCTGTCATCAAACACTTGTTGGCATCCACAATAGTGTCTGGGTTTTGGTAACTGTATATGGTATGGATCCCCACTGAACAGAGCACAGGGTCCCCAATGGAGGATCTAGAGAAAGAACCCAAGGAACTGAAGGAGTTTGCAGCCCCATAGGAGGAACAACAATATGAACAAACCAGTAGCCCCAGAGTTCCCAGGTACTAAACCACCAACCAAAGAGTACACATGAAGGGACCCATGGCTACAGCCGCATATGTATCAAAGGATGGCCTTGTCAGACAGCAATGAGAGGAGAGTCCCTTGGTCCTGTGAAGGCTCAATATCCCATTGTAGGGGAATGCCAGGACAGGGAAGCATGGCTAGGTGGATTGATGAGTAGGGGAACCGGGGTAGGTGGGGTACGGGGTTTTCAGAGAAGAATCCAGAAAAGGGGATAACATTTGAAATGTAAATAAAGAAAATAATCTAACTAAAAATACAGATGTCTGAAAAGGCCTCAATGAATCACTCTGTGAATTATTTCCCTTTAAAAAACAGTTTATGGAATTCAATATATGGATGTATATATCGTATTTTTAATGGGCTCTTGAAAGCATTCCCTCCAAAAGCCAAAGACCACTTTACAAAACTATAAGTACCAGATATAAGAAGACCTCTTTTGAGTTGTTGGTAAAGGTTGTGCAGGAGACTCCCAAAAATGTCTAAAACATCCTATTGCTCTTCCCTTGGTTAACCACCAGAACTGGATTTAAGTCCCTACTGAAAAAGAGAGCCTGCACTTCAGACACAGGTGCCAGAATTTCCTGAGCTAGAATTAGGCTAAATGTCACTTCCCTGAGGTCTAACCTTAATGGTACCACAAAGCACAATGTGAGCTTCCAGAGAAAAGAGGCAATTGTTGGTGTTGCATAGCTATGATGCCCATGAACCACATCAATGTAGAAAGATAATCCTATGGATGCAGTAGTGGCACACATATCTTGATAGTAACCAGTGACTCTCATTGAACTTAAGATCTATTCAAATATCATGATACCATGTCTAGTACTGGAACCTAGATAGCTGCTCATTGCCAGGAAGATCAGGCGTACTGGAAAATCTATAACCATTAGTTTAATAAACCAGTAAAATCATTACCAACAATCTATGAATATTTGTCCTTATCCCCAGAAATAAGGATAATCAGACCCCCTCATAAAACAAATACTTCCTTGTACCAGGCAAAGACCATTATTAGAAAACAGAACCAATCAATATCTAGAAATGTGAAGCTCAGTCCCATTGTATACATCTATAAAACTTTTCCACACACACAGCTCAGAGAACAGAGCAGAAAGGAACATAGAAAAAGCAAGAGAATCGGGAAGTTTGCCATGATATTTTGTCTCCTCTTAACATCAGTAGCTATGCTCATCAAGCCTCACCCACATGGCCGACCAGACATGATCTGATCAAAGCTGAAACCAGTAAACATGCCAGACTGCATAGGGACAAGCCCATGAAGACTCGGCTCTACTTAAAGAACTACAGCTAGTGGAGTAAAGCTGGGAGTGTCAGCTCTAAAAACATTGAAAAGCAATATTATATTTATGTGACAAGCTTTTTGTTCAGAGATATCTTTTTTTTATTAGATATTTTCTTTATTTACATTTCAAATGCTATCCTGAAGGTCCCCTATACCCTCCCCCCCCCCTGCCCTGCTACCCAACCCACCCACTCCCACTTCTTGGTCCTGGTATTCCCCTGTACTGGGGCATATAAAGTTTGCAAGACAAAGGGGCCTCTTTTCCCAATGATGGCCAACTAGGCCATCTTCTGCTACATGTGCACCAAGCTCTGGAGGTACTGGTTAGTTCATATGGTTGTTCCACCTATAGGGTTGCAGACTCCTTCAGCTCCTTGCATACTTTCTCTAGCTCCTCCATTGGGGACCCTGTGCTCCATCCAATAGATGACTGTGAGCATCCACAAGTTATATAGAAATATATAAGTGTGTACAATATATACTTGTATGCAATAATGATTAATACAAAAGAGGATTTGAAGGAAAACTGGGAAGGATATAGATGGGTATTTGGAGAGAGGAAAGAGAAAGAAGAAACCTTACCTTATAATCTCAGAAGTAAACAAGAATTATATATTTTTAAAATTAAAGAAATTAATAGTATCTACAATTTTGTTTTCATAATAAACAACAAAATATAGTTGAGTTGCAATACATGTAATGACAACTTTTGTGTGAAAACTTCACTGAATATTATTATATTTACACAAACATTTATCCATATTTTTTTGAGACAGGGTTTCTCTGTGTAGCCCTGGCTGTCCTGGAACTCATTTTGTAGACCAGGCTGGCCTCGAAATCAGAAATCTGCCTCTCTCTGCCTCCCGAGTGCTGGGATTAAAGGCGTGCACCACCACCACCCAGCTATCCATATATTCTATGTTATAAAATCTATTAGATGGTAAATACTTATTGGTAAACAAAGCAGACAGTAATGCCTGTTTCCAAGACATTTACATTCAAACAAAAAGACACTGATAGTAAATATGAGATAGATTATATAAGTATTTTAAAAGGTAAAATATATAAAATGCAGAGAACATAGAAAAAATGATTTAAGTGAAATGGTTGATCTATGAAGAAAATTAATAAGTTTAAGAGATAGATTTTATTTTCACTATAAATTTGTAATAGTGAAGAAATGAAATTACATATGTATATATTAGTTTGTATGGCTTTCAATACAGAGTATCGGACTATCTATGCAGATCAGCATATCAATATTAAAACTTTCCCATGCTAAGAAGCAAATAATTGGGATGGTATCAGGAAAGTACTTGGTTAAAGGTATCTGGCATATTTCTCTTCCAAAAAACAAGAAATAAATATGATAAAAGCAGAAATCACCTTATAGGAGTGGTTGAAGTTCATGCACAGAATGCAGAGTGGAGATGGCTGAGGCTACACAGATTTTTGAAATGTGCAATAGCAGTGTTGAAAAGGAAATGATGCACGTTGCATATATAGTACCATCTGTTCAGTTAAAAAGAAACAAGGAAGCATGAAAGTTTCCTTCAGGGAGTGAAAGCAAGCAAGGCACTCTCAGGTCCCCATCAATACCATTAGGTATAAAACCTTATGTATAACCTGCTGCTGATGCATGTGGGTCCTTTACAGCATGAATAAGAGTCTTTGGGGTAAACAAACAACCATGCCCAGCAGCTCTGATAAAATTACATATGAATTAACCAAGTTGCATGGCTAGAGAATTTAAAATAACGCAAACAATAGTTTTAAGAAAACTAAAAAAGAGCCCAGCGGTGTTAGTGCATGCCTTTAATCCCAGCTTTTGGGAGGCAGAGGCAGGCAGATTTCTGAGTTCGAGGCCAGCCTGGTCTACAAAGTGAGTTCCAGGACTCCAGGACAGCCAGGGATATACAGAGAAACCCCGCCTCGGAAAAAAAGAAAAGAAAAGAAAAGAAAAGAAAAGAAAAGAAGAGGAAAGAAAAGAAAAGAAAAGAAAAAAAGAAAAGAAAAGAGAAGAGAAAGAAAACTAAAAAAGACATAAAGGAACAAACACAGTTAATGATCAGAAGAATAAATAGGTAAGGAAACTTCCAGTATAGAAGGAAGAGGAGGAGGAAGAGAGCAGGGAGAACACACACACAACACACACACACACAACACACACACACACACACACACACACACACACACACACACACACATACACACACACACACACACACACACACACACACAGGACATCTATTCAGCTATAAAACATGATATTCTGTCATTTTGCTGCATGATGTATAGGATGAAAGTAATTTTTTATGGGGAAAAATCAGGCATAGAAAGGGAATTATTGCCTGTTTTCATTGATATTTAGAGGGCAGAAGCTCAGATTTCATAAGTAGAATTTTGACCACCAGTGGTTCTAATAGAAAAGCATCAGCAGATAGCTAGATTTCAATGAAGAAACAAAGTTGCATGGGGAGACAGTGTTTTGGTCATTTTTGTTTTTGTTTTCTAGTACTATAGAATGAACACAGGGCCTTTGCACATGCTGGACAGATACTCTGCAATTGACCTCTATCTCCAGGCTAGGAGAAACAACTTCTTGTCTTCCATGGCAATGAGTACTGACCTTAGTTTGTGTCAATAGATGATATTCTGTAAAGAAATAACAAGAGATATTTTGAAGCTTCATAACACAAATGAAACATAAATATTTAAGGAAATGTTAATTATACAATTTAAAAGTTAAATATGTATCCAAAGATCAATCTGTACACTGAAAGTTGACACAATAAAATAATTTTATTTTATGTGAAAAGAGGAAAATACATCGAATAAGCAGCATAAAACACAAAAAAGCTATATAATATTTTGCAATTAACTAGTATATATAAATATTAAAGAACAATCAAATGCAGATAGTTATATCAAGGAAACAAAACACTTAAAATATACAAATAAATTTGGACATATAAGTGAACTGATACTTGACAAATTTATATGGAATTTGGATGCAATGGACGTTAGTAATCTAACATGCATTGAATATGTCTTGTTTTGACATTATGTGGAGAATAAGGAAATATGGTATAGATATTATCATCCTTTTATGGTAAACTGGCTCAAAATCATTCAAATTGTCGAACAACTTTGACAATACTGAATATGTCCAATAATTTTTAAAAAATGAAATAGTGTCACATTTTGCTAAACCTTGGCTATGAATACTTTTCACAAAATTATAGTATAAATTCATTTTTATTTATATAGTTATGTCTATGTTAATATGGAACATTGACAAGTGCTCACTTTTTATCCATATCTCAAGCAAACTAACATATTTCCACTTAAAAGAAAAGAGAATTAGCCTTATTTCACATAAATTTTAACTCTGAACACTTTGTGGCCAGCTGCCCATACATAACCACTGCAGCTGTCACCAACTTCATAGAAAATATTCTGTGAATTCTGTATGAAAACCATATATCAAGTGAACACGTAAATGTCCTCATTATTCATGAATGAGACAGCACCCCAAGTGTACCCAGTATTAAATTGCTTTTGAGCCATCTATAATCTCTAGAAATGTCTTCTTTCAAAATGCATTTTGCAGGGAAAGCCAATTTGAATTCTGTATTGACTACAGCTACACAAAAGTGACCTTGTCCCTTGAAATAAAACTACTATATTTAAGAAACAAAACCCAGGAATTCTCTGCATGTCACTGCAGAAAAATAGAGGTTGCCTGCTTGGTACTTTTCTGAATTATGATGTTGAAAACTCAGTCGTTTGTTAAAAATAGACGCTTGTTCTGTCTCAAACAAAAACAACATACTTGAAAGAGCAGCACAGGAAAACACGAAATGTGTCACAGGCAGAATTTGGCTACAATGAGTTTAATTGGATTGTGTGCGGGGGAGGGGAAGTAAAAAAAAAAGAAAGAAAAGAAAGAGGAGAGAAAGAAAGAAAGAAAGAAAGAAAGAAAGAAAGAAAGAAAGAAAGAAAGAAAGAAAGAAAGAAAGAAAGAAAGAAGAAAGAGAAAAGAAACACTCACCAGAAGCCAGCAAGAATGGAGCAAATTGCTGAAAGGTAATCAGGCTGGGGTATTCTTGAAGGAACACAAGTATTTGTAGGCAGAATCTACAGTCACCAGTTGTTGGTCCCATTTAGCAAAATGAATTGTCCTAAATAGTATCTCCAAGGTACACTTAGCAAGATCTACATTTAAAATACTAACACCTATGACTGAGTATAGCTGACCCAATCCTACCTTGTGTTTTCTATGATGCTAAAGCTGAGATTTCACTACCCACCATATATGTACTCAACTGCTTTCACAAAGGTATGCTTTAAAATGATCATTAACTGCTTAATTTATGTGAAGTGCCATAGTAATGGAAAGAGTAGAATTATTCCAATTGCTTCTGAAATATTTAAATGTAGGATCCTACTGAACTCATTCTGATAGTCATGTAAAGGTACCTTAATAAATATTAATAAATCCACCTAGTTTTAAACTGATAGCTGATAGCCTTGGAGATGAAATAGAGTTGGTAGGATGTAATATGTTTTGTTTCTGTTGATTACTATCAAGGCAAACAACAGGAATGAAAGCATATGATCATTGACTTTGTGTACCTTGTTTGAAGTTGTTTTGGTGACTGATGCTATTAGTGGTACGTCAAACAATTACTTTTTAAAATTGTGATCTTCATTCAGGAAATACATTCCAAGATAGGTGAATTTAAATGAAAATAAGTAATAGTGAGTGCAACATGAAGGATAAGAAACAGAAATTTTTAAGTCTAAAATGAAAACATTAAAAATTTATGTCACAAAATCACTGCAGGTAAACAACTATTTTCATTCAAATCAGATGAGAAAGGCATATTGAGCCTGGCCGACCTGGGTGACTGTGACAAAGCTCCATGCCTACCACTTATGATCAAAGAGACCACAATATTTTCCTCATTTTCCTCCTTTATAATTGACTATGTAAACCTACTATATTCTACAATGACCTTTCAGAGTGTTTAGTTAGTCATTTTACAGAAGAAATTTCTAGGTATAGGTAATTTTGTTTTAACCAAAGTGGTTCCATTTTCTCTTTATTTTGTTCTGTACTTGGCGAAATTGAATACATCTAGGAAAATACGTGAGTACTTAGAGTAAAAATTTTAAAATAAGTAATATCCTTGTGAGGATAATTTTTATTGCTGAAAGTATTTCAAATACATAAAAATGTAAGTAATTATAATGGCCATTTCCAGTGAGTCTCAGAAATATGGAACTTTAAAGAACAAAACTACTCAAAATTATTGATTTTTCAGATTTTCCAAATTTTCCCTATGGCTTTATTATTGAGGTGATAAAATGAAAATTACATAAATGTCTACCATTTCTATAAGAGTAAATGATTGTATCTTAAAACTAGTTCTTGAAAAGAGGACATGGGGACTTTTCCCAACATGGGGATGATGCCATGACGTCAGTTTTGATCCTTGTGAAGGTCACAAAAGATGTTCTTCATTTCATTTATAAAGAACACACTGATTCTTTAAATAGAAGCTATTTGGAAGCTAATTTGGCAGCTCAATTATTTGCTTCTGTTGCTACATATATATGTGTGTGTGTGCGTGTGCGTGCGTGTGTGTGCGTGTGTGCTGGAATATATAAATATGGGTGTATGTTTCCATCTATTGCCTTGCAAATTTCATAATTTCATGGTTTCATGTTTTTCATGATTGAGTAATACTCTATATTTTTCATGTATCACATTTTCTTTATTCATTATTTGGTTGAGTGACACTTAGCTCTTTTCCAGTTTTGATTGTTATGAATAATAAACATAGCTGGGGAAGTGTCCTTGTGGTAGGACAAAGGGACCTTGTATTAGGATAAAGTGCCCAGGAGTGGTGTGGGTCTTGAGGTGGAATGAGTCCCATCTTCCTGAGGCTCACCACAGTTTTACCTAGTGGTTGTTTGAATATTCATTCCCATGAGAAACGAATGTCTGTTCTCCTTGCACCACATTCGCTCCAACTTGAGCTGTCATTTGCTTTATTGATCTTAGCCATTCTGACATATGTAAGATGAAATCATAAATTACCTTTGATTTGCGTTTCTCTGTCTAAATATACTGAACAATTTTGAAGTTTTTCAGCCATTTGTGTTTTCTCTCAAGAATTCTCTGTTTAGATCTGTATTTCATTATTAGAATAAAGTTATTGTTTTGTTGATATTGGGTTGTATTACATATATATTGGATATGAGTCCCCATTGGATTTGTCATTATTAAAAAACATTTTTCCATTCTGAGGTCTGATGCTTTTGACTGAATGACAGTGCCCTTGGCTGTGCAGAAGCTTCTCAATTTCAAGAAATTTCATTAATTGTTGATCTTAGTGCCTGTGCTAATTGTGTTCTGTTTGAAAATATTTTTCTTGTGAAAATGAATTTTTCATTTCTCTTCTCTCAAGTTCAGTGTATCTCGTTTGATGATGAGGTCTTCAATCCATTTTGATGCAAGTTTTGTGCAGGTTGATGAATACTATTCTATTTGGACTCTTCAACATGCAACCATCCTGTTTGGACTATCTCTATTTGGAATTGGTGCTCTCTTTTCTGCAGTGTGTGTTTCTAGCTTCTTTGTTTAAAAAAGGAATTGTTTGCAGATGTGTTGCTCTTAAATTTTATCCCACTGATCACTATGCCAGTTTTTGTGCCAATGCAATGTTGATTTATTTTTATAGCCTTGAAATTGAGGATAGTGATTCCTTGATTATCCAAGATTATTTTAGCTAACCTGGTTTGCTGCTTGTTGTTTTGGGTGTTTTCATGATTCCTTATGAACCTGAGAGTGTCCTTTCAATTTCCCTGAAGAATTGCATTGTAATATTGATGGAGATGTCATTGAATCTGTGGATTGATTTTGCTGGGATGACCATTTTTATTACATTAATCTTACTGAACCATGAGCATGGAACATCTTTCCATCTATGTAAATCTTCCGCAGTTTTTTTCTTCAGAGCTTGGAAGTTTTACAATATAAGAGTTTTGCTTGCCTTTTAGAGTTGCCTGAAAATATTTTATATTATCTGAGGCTATGGGAACAGGTGGTGTTCCCACAATTTGTTTTGAGTTCATTTGGGACTTGTATATTTGAGCTACTGGGTTTTGTGAGTTATTTTTTTTTTGTCAGCTATTTTAGTCAAAGTATTTATTAGCAATAGGAGTTCACAGGTGACAAATTTAAGGTCATTTATGGATACTATCATATGATCTGCAAATAAAGATACTTTGATTTTTTTTTCCCTTCCAGTTTTTAATCCCACAATCCTCCTAGTATTATTGCTTTAGCTAAGACGTGAAGTTCTCTCTCTCTCTCTCTCTCTCTCTCTCTCTCTCTCTCTCTCTCTCTCTCTCTCTCTCTCTCCCCACACACACTTTTATTGGATATTTTCTTTATTTACATTTCAAATGTTATCCCCTTTTCTGGTTCCCCACTACCAGAAACCCCCTCTCCCATCCCACCTGACTTCTACGAGGGTGTTCACCCACCCACCCTCTCCTGCCTCCCTGCTCTTGAATTCTCCTACACCAAGCCTTCACAGAACCAAGGGCCTCTCCTCCCATTGATGCCTGATAAGGTTATACTCTGGTACATATACAGTTGGAGCCATGGGTCCCTCCATGTGTACTCTTTGGTTGGTGGTTTAGTCCCTGGGAGCTCTGGGGGGTATGATTGATTATTCTTCTTCTTCCTATGGGTTTGCAAACACCTTCAGCTCTTTCAGTCCTTTCTCTAACTCCTCCATTGGGGACTCTGTTGGGGACCCCATTTTCAGTCCAATGGTTGTCTGAGAGAATCTGCCTCTGTATTTGTCAGGCTCTGGTAGAGCTTTTCGGGAGACAGCTATAACAAGTACTCTATTGAATAGGTATGGAGATAGTTGACAACTTTGAATTGTTCGTGTTATTAGAGGAGTTGCCTTGAGTTTCTCTCCATTTATGCGATGTTTGCTACATGCTTCCTGCAACTGCCTTTATTATGCTTAGATATTTTCCTTACATCGTTAATATCTAAATGATTTTTGGCCGGAAGTAGTGTTGGACTTTATCAAAGGCCTTTTCTGTATCTAATAAGATGATCATGTGATATTTGTCTTTTAGTTTATTTATAAGGTAGATAACATTTACTTATTTTAATATATTGATCTATCCCCAAAACCCTGAAAGGAAGTCAACTTGATCATTGTAAATGACTGTTTGATGTGTTCTTAGATTAAATTTGCAAGTAATTTATTGAAATGTTTCGCATCTATGTTCATAAAGGAAATGAGTCTGTAATTCTATTTCTTTGGTGAGTCTCTGTGTGGTTTGGAGATCAGAGTAACTTTAGCCTCATAAAAATGAATTGTGAAGGGATTCTTCTATTTGTGTTTCTGTAATAATTTGAGGAGTATTGAAATTAACTCTTCTTTGCCACTCTGAAAGAATTATTCACATAAAATTTTCTGGCCCGTGACTTGTCTATTGCATAAAGGCTTATAGATTTATAAATTACTTTTCTGAACTTAATTTAAATTTGGTAGTTTGTATATATCAAGAAAATAGCAGTACAGATTATTAAAATATATCATTATGACTTTGTATTTCTTTGGTGTCTGTTTTTATGTTCCACTTGTCATTTCTAGTTATGTTCATTTGGGTATTATCTCTGCTATTATTAGTTAACTTGGATAAAGTTTTATCAATCTTATTGACATTCTTAAAGGAGGCAACTCGTTAATTCATTGACTCTTTATATTGTTTGTTTCTCTTTTATTGATTTCAGACTTCAATTTGATTATTTCTAGCCATCTATATTTTTCAGGTTTGATTTTATTTTCTTTTTAAAAACAGGTGTTTTCTCATACAATACGAAACAGATGTGTTATTAAGTTACTAGTATGAGATGTCTAAAGAAATATTTTCACACTCCTTTATTACTTATCTCTTATAATTGCTTTCGTTTTGTTCCATAAGATTAAGTATGGTGTGTATGCATTTTCATTCACTTCTAGAAATTCCTTAATTTTTCTCTTGACACAATTTTTTAATTAGGTAGAGAGTTGTTGAACTTTTTGTTGAAAGATTTCTATTTTTATGTTGCTGTTACATTTTTCACCTATAAAATATCCAGTTTAAATGTGAGGTGGTCAGATAGGAAGCAATATGTATATGTTACATTAAAGTTCTGTCTATACTTGCTTTTGTCCAAGTATATATTCAATTTTTGTGAAACCCCCATAAGGTGCAAAGAAGAAAATATATTATTTTGTATTTAAATGTGAAATTCTGTAAACATTACTTATGTTCATTTGGTTTATAACAATAGTTCAAAAAATAATAGTTTCATTAATTGTTTTTAGTTTTTGTCTGAATATGTTGTACTAGTGGTGATAATGCATATTTAAATTTTGCTTCATCTTACTATATTTTATTTTGTCTTGTTTGGTTGTTGCTTCCTAGATGTCTGTTCTTTTCTAATGTGGAACAGATTGGGAGTAAATTATGAGGGGAGGAGTGCTGAGAAAGAACTGGGAAGAGTAGAGGGAGGGGAAACTATAGTCAGACTGCATTGCATGAGAAAAGAATGCACTTTCAATAACAACAACAACAAAAAAATGATTTCCCCAATCAGTATGTGAGGATCATGTGGAATTTAAGCTGTTGCAATGTTTCCTTTATGAGCCTGGGATCCTTTGTGTATGGTTCACAAATGTCAAGAAGCACAGTGTCCTCTTTGTGGATTTTTTTTCCCTTAATGTGTATGTAGTGTCCTTCCCTATCTCTTCTGATTAGATTTGATTTGAAATCTATTTTGTCAGATATGAAAAAGGCTACATTAGCTTGCTTTTTATCTCAGTTTCCTCAGAATATAATTTTCCCCATTTTTATATCCCAAAGTAATATCTAACCTTGTCATTATATTTCTTGGGTAGAGAACATGCAAAGATCCATTCTGTTAGGTTGCATCTTTTACTGGAGATTGGAGACCTTTGACATTGAGATATATCAATGAGCAGTACTTACTGACCTTTATTTTGTTGGCTTTGGGGTGGTCTTGGTGATGGTGGTAGTGGTGGTGGTGGTGGTTCTAGTGGTAGTGGTGCTGGTCATGAAGGTCCTGGTGGTGGTAGGTGTGTGTGTATGGAGGGGGGGTGTATTTTCACTCATTTGATTTGTTTTTCTAGGAATTTTTTTCTTGTGTCTTCTTGCGTGTGATAAATATCTTTACATTGGGGCTTTCCGTCTAATAACATCTCTGGGTCTGATATTGTAGATATATATTATTTAAGCTTTGCTTTATAATGAAAATTCTTATTTTTTCCATCTAATATGATTGAAAGTTTTTCTGAGTGTAGTAGTTTGGGCTGGAGTCTGTGGTCTCTTTTAATGTGTAGAACAACCATTCTGGCCCTACTTTCTTTGAAAATCTCCATTGTTAATTGCTATTTTAATAGTCTGGCATTATGTTACATGATTTTCTTTTCTCTTGCAGCTTATAATATTCCTTCTTGTTTTTGTATATTTAGTGGTTTTACTATTTTTTGCTTTTGCTTAAGAGATTTTGCTCTTACATAGTCTATTTGATGTAGTGTATGCTTGATAGACATCTCCTTTAAAGAAGGGAAATTTCCTTCTGTGGTTTAATTGAATATCTGTTCTTTGCATTTGAATTCAGTTTCTTCTTTTTCTATACCTGTTATTCTTAGATTTGGTCTTTTCATAGTGTCTTGTGTTTTCTGGAGGTTTTATTCCAAGTATTTTTTACTTAAGATTTTATTTGACTGAGATATTAATTTCTTCTCTTGCGCCTTCAATATGTGAATTCTCTCTTCAATCTCTTTTATTCTGTTGGCTTGCCCCTGAAGTTTCTGTTAAAGTTTGTAAATTTTTCGTTTCCATATTTTTCTCAGTTTGGGCTTCTTTATTGATTCAACTTTCACTTTCATATCTTGAACTTTTAAAATTGTTTCCTTATATTCTTTGCTAGTATGTTGAGTTATCTTTAAGGACCTCTAATCATATTTATCAAGGATATTTAAGACCTATCTCTTGTGCTCCAGCTATATTGTGATACTTAGGCCCTTCTGCAGTAGGGTTACTTGGCTCTAGGGGAGACATATTGTGTTGTCTGCTATTAATTATGTTTTTATCTTTGTGTCTAGACATCTGGGTTTGGGGAGATACATGGTCTTTCTTTGTTGTGTGGGCATTTATTTCCTTGTTTTCTGTAACCCTCTCTGGATTTTAGGAGAGTATGGTGGTTATATATTGCCTGGAGAAAATTCGTCTTAGTTACTGATATGTGGGGCCACTTCTAATTCCAGATCAAATTTCTTTCTAGGTACTTGGAGCTGACACTTAAGAGTGGGGATGTACTGCAAGTCAGTGTGTGTATGTGTGTGTGTGTGTGTGAGAGAGAGAGAGAGAGAGAGAGAGAGAGAGAGAGAGAGAGAGAGAGAGAGAGAGAGAGTGGGTGGTTGCTGAAGAGGATCACAGAAGAAAGGAAAATGATTATAATGCATTATAAGTACATTATAGCAGAATATGCTTATTAATAGACTTGGAATGGGGCATAGAATAAAGAGAGACTACAACATATGTTCTGCTACAGACCCCGGGATGACACTAGTGGACTGTATATGGAGGAGAAGAGGGAGAGTAAAGATCTGAAATTTGCATTCTCAGACTGCCTACTTGCTTCTCTGAAAGTCTTGATTTTGAGGTTGCATAGAAAGAGTGAGAAGGTCAGGACTGATATAACAAGAAGAGCAGGGAGTAAAGTTAGAGGGGAATATGTAAGTGATCTCCTGGAGATGGGTTAAGAGAAGAGAAAGAGGTCACAGCAGATGGACTGCTATAGAGATAGGGATGAGACTGGAAGTTTGGACTTGGAAGAACAAAAACATATTCATCTGCATCAAAGGCTTCCCTACCTGCTTCTCTGGCCAGAAAGACCTGTGGGTTCCCAGGACATCCCTTTTGTAATTGGGGGATGGATAAAGCAATGAGTGGGTTAAAGAATCTTTTGGGGGATATCTTTGTGATCCATTGGTGGAAGGAAAGAAAGGAAAGACTACAGCAGGTGTTCCGCTATGGCACTAAGAATGAGTCTAAGGGATTGGATTTGGAGGGGAGAAGTGAGGTTCTTCAGTTAGATAACTTGCCTCTTTGGCTAGAGCATAGGTTCCCAGGCAATGGTTTCTACAGATAGAGGCTCAGATAAACCAGTGTGCAGAAGTTAGGAAGGTTGGGTAGAGGGGTCTATGTGATCTGTTGGATAGAAGGCAGAGAGGAAGAGGGAGGATGCATCAAGTGATCTGCAACAGAATTAGGGAAGAGACTAGGAGAATGGATTCAGAGGACTGGGAAGAGAGATGAAGATGTGCAGTTAGAATTCATGCTTCCCTGGCTTGAGTACGTGAAAATAACATCTTCAGTTTTCATATACATTTGGAATTGATTTCTTGTGAGAATTGTTAAAGTCATGTTACCAATCAGCCAGCAAGTTTCAAGTTTAAAAACAGAACCACTTAACTGTACAAAGCCTGAACTTATTAAAAACAAATTATAGTTAATGATGCACAGAAATCACAAAATTATTTAGTATGTAGCTTTAACAAGCTTAGTTATTGATGAATGCAAAAGTTTCGGGCATATTCATTACTTAGTTTGCAATCAATCTAGTGTTTTTCAAAATCATTAACAAAAATTAATAATTGCATTTTTACTACTTTTAATTAATCATTGATTTATTTTGAGAAATGTTTGATTTGGAGAACTAACGATCTTCCCCTTGATTTTTTTGAAAAACTATCCATTGACTTTAGTGATGATTGTTTGTTTGTTTACTTCTCAGGGTAACCAAAAGCCCTGAAGTTAGAGAATTAGGGGACAACAAAGAATAAAATAGAATACTACTTACTAATTAAGAAAACAGGATAATTCATTTTGCCTAATTATGAAACGGGTATTACATGTAGCATGAAAGGAGGATTGGAAACTAAATGAAACCAATTTCCATTAATTATTAAATTAAGGAGATTATTATAAATATTTCACTAGAAAAATCAGTAAAATTATGAAACCTGGTGGATCAAGAACTACATATAATGAGTAATCGGTATAGTATGAAAATACAAAGGCTAAAATGAAGGAGAATAAGACAAGAAGACAAAGGATTAAAGGGTGAAAGGGTATCTCTTCTCAGTGGTCTCATGCTGCCCATCACCTTTGCACATTCCCATTCTGTTTTGCATGTTACAATTAATCAGCTAGTCATATTCATGTGGGCATGTGGGAGCATGCTTGCATGTGTGTACTCCTGTGTACATGTGTGTTTGTGGCTTGTCTTTCAATTTCTGGTGCAAAACACCAAGATTCTTAAAAACTTTTGCTTTACATTTTAGTGTATTGAGCATATTTACTAATACTATGCTTCTGCACACTCCCACACAGGCATACTTTACTATCTTGTGTTATAAAGAACCATTCATCATCACTAAGGTGATGCACTCAAGTGTCAAATCTCTCCTTATGTCTAGTTGTATTTTGATGGACTAGTTATGAAAATAGCATTCAAAACTAATATGCCACATTTGCATAAGAATAATAAAAACAATAATCAAATACTGAGGCTGCCATGGTGATTCAAGTTAAGACCTTATATTACTCTTAAAGAGAATTCAAGTTCAACTATCAGCATCTTTGTTAGAAAGCTCACAAACACCTGTAACTCCAGCTCCAGGAGTCTTTGAGGTCTCTGAATCTCATGATTATCTGTATTTGTGAACCCAAACACAAAACATGCACAGAATTTAAAAGCGAATATTTTGGAATCATAAAATCCCAGCAATATGATTACCTAACAATGACATGTAAAATGGTCACGCAAATGTGGTTAGAAGAAGATATTATATCTGGTTCTACCCCTAGATGAAGATTGTAAACAACAATGGCTGCTGAGATATAAAGAATCAAGAATCATCTTTCTTCAAGAATATTTTTCCTGATAGATTATCCTAAGATGTAAACTCTAGACACTTGTAATTAGAGGCAATACTAAATAATGCAGCAGTGTGTGTGTGTGTGTGTTTGTGCATGTCTATAAAAGCATATGTGTGTGTATGAGAGATAGATAAAATGCATGTTTACCATCTTGTTCTGAAAAAAATGCTATAAATATGCTACTGTTAGATTTTTCCATATAAAGGAAGATACTGGCTCTCTCTTCTTTAAGAAATGTTAAAGTTCAGCAGTAAATTTCAATATGGCTTCATTTTGATGTTTTCATATTTGTACAGAGTATACTGTAATAGGAGTCACCTTGTTATTTTACTTATTGCATATAATATGAATGAAAATAAGCACCAGTAAAAAATAATTTTCCAAAAATAATCCAATCTCTGTTAGTTTTCAATGGCAAACAAAAAATAGCAACAAAAAAGTAAAAACTAAATAGATTGATCAAATGAATAGTAAGGGATGGAAGTTTGGGTTGAAGGTGTAGAAGGTTTGGTTTCTCCCCAAACCTTTCTGTTCTTCGTTTGCTGCTGGCCATTTCCTTACTGTATCTTCACATAGTCAGACATGGGTATGCCATATGTTCCTACATTCTTCATATAAAAGGACATTTGCTTACTACCTTCATTAACTCCACATCTCCTTATTTATTCTATTACTAATTTCAGTAACTTTGAATGGCTACAAAACATGAGTTTAAGTGTCACAGTTACTTTGAAAAACTCTGTAGATATTTTTATTACATATAATATATTAATGATATGTTATACTAACATTATATTATTACAAAAATTTAACTTTAAGTATAGAATTATTTTCAGCTCTATATTTATATTATATATAACTATATATAATAACAATGTCATCGTATATTGTTTATTGGAAAATTTGAGATGCAATGGTTAAGTGAGTCATAAAGTTAGAGCAGGTGGGTTTCACTCTTCGAATGAAGACAATCTGAAACATAATATTATGAAGAAGCATATTTTTACCTCATGAAGTTTGGTTGATTATTTGAATTGATCCAAACTAGGTGTTTGGATCTCTGGATGAGGCTTCATCCAGAGAAGCTGGAATTGTGCTTGAATGGACAGTGAGATGATGGACTGGCCAGGACTCTGATAGAGTCCATGTAATGAATAGGGTCAATAAGTTATCTGTCCATATGGTGACTGGTCACTCAGAACCTGACTCAAAGTTATTCATCTTATGTGTAATCTCTAGTTACTTCAAATGGGCCGATATCCTGTTTATTAAAACTAGTTTTACAAATAAGCCAGATTAAAAATGAACAGTTGTTTAATTATATTCTATTATTATAACACTAACAATGGTAACTGCATTTTTAATAGACTACCTACAGTCAGCAAGCAGGCAGCCTGATCTAACTGCTATGCCAAGATTGCAGTCTTTACATTAATGCAATTATCTTTCTCAAGGACTTGGGAATGATAAATGTATTATTGCATTCTGCTGGCTTCTCACATAATGAACCTATTACTTTAACCAACTCCCTGAACTTCAAGTTGCCAGTGTCAACATTAAGTGGAGATAATAAACTGAAAATATAGCTATCAGGATATTATCAATCCAATTATACTAATTTTCTAAAAATATAACCGTAGAAAACAAATGTCTGTGTTCAAAGCTCTCATGATTTCAAAACAAAATTATCATCTTACTATTAGGAAGTACTTCAGTTTACTACACCTTTTATTTATTTATTTTTTTACCTGCTATTCCTTTATAATCAAAAATGTTATGTATTATCTTAAAGAAGATTCAATTTGGGGATAAAAATGAGTTGGCTCTTCATTTGAAACTTTATTAAATGTTTATTTTAAATAATTAAACTCTCTGTGAGTGTGTGTGTCTGTGTGTATGTGTGTATGTGTGTGTGTGCATGTGTGTATGCGTGGTATATGCAATATGCATGTGTGTGTACAGGTATATCTGACTTAACAGTGCATACTTCTGTGAAGGCCAGAAGTTAAGGTTTGTTTTTTTTTTTTTTTTCTTAAATTTGTATATACTAGTCAGGCTTTCTGGAGTATCTTTACCCTAGTAACTACCTGTTACCCAACACTGAGGTTAAAAGTGCCTGCCATAAAATTTGGCTTTTATGTGGGTGCTAGAGTTCTAAACTCAAGTTATCGTGCTTATAAAACAAGCACCTTATGCACTGAGCCATATTTCCTAACCTACCTGTTGTTTTATCATTATTTGAAAATATATTAATATCATGACTCAAAAGTTATAGACATATATGACCAGTCTTTGAAGATCATGTAATTTCTGAGAATGAGAAGTAAATTTTAAGTTCCCTAAACTTCCTGCGAATTCCTCATGTATTCTTAAAATAATACTGAAAAAAATCCATTGTTATCATAATATCCTCTGTTCATGATGGCACCTGGTGCTGTCAACATGTAAAACTGATGCAGAACTGTCACTTGCAATATGAAGCCACAGAAACTTTAATCAATTTCCTTGCGTTCATTTCTCTATTTGGCCTCTATTCTATATCAATTTTAGCTCTTTACCTATATATTCATATGGTCTGAATATTTAATATGTGAAATAACACAGAGTATAACCCTATGTGTATGTTTCTTCCACTTAGCATAAAAAGATGGTTAAGAGCTAAAATGAAAGATTTTATGAGTTATATTGAAAGAGTTTGTATAAATCATTATTATAACTTATGAAATGCTACTAGTAAATATGTGACTGATCATTATTTCTTTCTCAGTATTATAGAGAATACAGGCTTAAGTTTCACATACTTTAAACTATTATTCATATAAATACATACCCATTAACTCTTATCTATGTACTTTCTGTGTATCTATCAGCTATTATTTATATTTCTATGTCCATAAACTATGTTACAAGACTTTCCAAAGATCAATCCAGTCAATATTCAAATATAAAGAGGAGGTACTCACGAGCCACAGCCCCTACCTGAGGAGCTATTGAATGTTTATGGCTTTTGGGAGAAGAACAGTACATTTTCATTAAAGGTATATCCTTTAGTCTGTTAACCAAATTCCAGTGTGTGTGTGTGGGGGGGGGGGGGCAACAGCCATGTGTTTATGGGTAGCACAGATTAGATCATTGAAACACAGAAAAAGGAAAGGAAACCAAATTTGGAACAGATGGATTGAATCTTGGCAGAATTAGAAAAGATAAGGTAGAAATGATAAAAATACATTTTATACATGAATGAAACTCTCAAAGAACTGATAAAAATATTCAAATAAATTACTTTAAAAAGCTATAATAATGAATCATTTATTTTCAGAAATAAAAATACAATAATAAAATATGAATCAGAAACTTTTAAGAGAAGGCTTATTACTTGATTGGATTCAGTATTCAATAGTAGATCCTTTTTTCTCATTGATTGTGAAATTATTAATAAATATTTCCTTCATTTCCTTTCTTTTCTGAAGTACAGTCTCATTACAGAGCCCAGGGTAAAATCAAACTCGTATTCTTCTTTCCTGAACTTCCTGGATGCTGAGATTTCAAGTGAATGCAACCATAATTTAGCTGAAAATATTGCTTTAGTAAACAAATAAACAAGTGAAAAACAAAGACCATAGATTCACCAGGACCATTCTGTCATCATGGAAACATACCATACAATTTTTCTAAGAATTATATTAGGCTTTGTTTAGCATTACATATATACATATATTATATTTTCTTTAAATAGCAAATAATCTTCAAAAGAAAAGAGAGAATGATAGACAGACAGAGAAACTGGAAGGAAAAGAAATTACTAGCTCAAAAATTTATTTTAATAGATTTTGATAAGCTACACATGTAAATGAAACTCATAAAAGAAGTGATAGGTATAATTTTTCTAAAGAATATACACAATTAATTAAATGTTATTTTCTTACACTCCAATGCCCAGCATAGTTTTTTGCTTTAAGTTAAATGGCATCATAAAATATTTTCCAAATATAAGCCTGTTTACTGAGCTAATAAAGTAATTAGTTTGATTAAACTGATGGTCAACTCAGGCAAACAAATTCTGTCAACACAATCTGTGTTAACATAGGGAATATTTATAATTTAATACAAATTGTGTCCAAATGCAATAATTTATGTAGATGGATTCCTAGCCAGCCATGGCAAACTAAGCAACGGTTTGGAACATGCTTAGAAACCAATTAAAAGATAAAATTGACAAAGATTAAATAAAATAAAACATAGATAAGAACCAGATTCATGTACATTAATTTATTTATGAGATGTACAATTTAATTTGAATCTAAAGACAATAATGATAAAAGAATAATGAGCAGAGACAATGAGGAAGTCCTGGCCGATCAGAGTTGATCCTGACTCTCCACCCATTCTGACCTTCTGAAGACGTTGCAGTCTAGGCAGAAGGGTTTTGTGGGAGCTACTAGGCTAAGAACTTGATTAATTTGGAATATCTAAGTGATTTGATGTAATGAGTAAAGCTACTTCATTATGGGAAATTAGGTAGAAAGAAGTTTCAGTGACAGTGTTTGAGGACTTTACTGACAAGTAATGGTTATGAAGATAATGGAGGGAATCACATGATAAGAAATGAGGTGGCTGGGTTCTGAGCAAAACAAGGATACAGATCATCTCCTAACATTCTAGGTTGAAAAACTACAACCATAATTTACTTTGATATTTTGCCTCAGTGAAACTTAGTGAAAGTCCAGTGGTAAGATATTTTATATGTATAAGATAGATTTGGGTAATTTGTTTGAACAGCTTATTTTTACTAATTTAAGGCCACCACAATAAGAAAATATTGACAGTCACCAGAGAATATGAAAGCTTAGTAGCACCTTATTCAAACCATCAAATGCCTTAGGACATTGCTTCACTTATATTGTGATAACATTATAAATGTAATACGACTTCTCTCCAGAATGAACATTCATAACCCAAACACAGACTGACAAAGACAGAGAGAGTGTACCAACCTAATGAAGGAAAACAATAATGTTCACAAATAAAACTAACTGTATATGGTTGTATCCATGAAAACTTTATATAAAATCATCAATAAAGTGGACACTACAGTAAGTAAATAGATTATTTACTTAATGTAGAGATGTCTAAGAATCAGTGGCAGAGAAATTATGAGAAATATAAAAATGTCCTTACTGGAAAATTCTTTCTCTGACAGAGTGAATTAGCTGGCCTTTTTATTTCTTATTCTTTTTCCTTTTTTTTTTTTTTTTTTGAATTTTTGGGGCCATCAGATAAGGAACCAAAGAAATAAAAGTACAAAAGCTTGATATGGAGTATATAAATAATTAGCACAAACATAGAAACATGAGTAGCAATTATTGTCCTGATTATATAAAAAAAAGTATAAGTGTGGTGGTGATGTGTTGGCTCTGAGATCCCAGTGGATGCGCGCTCGGCTCTGTACTCACCCAAGATCTCTGGATTCATGAATGAATGAAAAGCACATGCGACATTTATATTTAATAGTCTCCTTAACTAGATCAACGGTTGTGTACTTCCAAACTTCCCCACGACTATCACTCATTCCTCTATGATATTTCAGAATAAATACTTGCTAAATCTATATTTTATCTCTGTTACCCTAGACCCAATGGGGGAGTGGCTCCTGGTGCCATATCCCTGGATTCTTATATGTCCGCTTATCTTTAAGTCTGATCACTCTGCTTCCCCTTCAGGGCTAGTCTCCTCTTCCTCTTCCTCTTCCTCTTCCTCTTCCTCTTCCTCTTCCTCTTCCTCTTCCTCTTCCTCTTCCTCCCTTGCCTGGGAATCCTAAAAGTTCCTGCTCTGTCCCTCTGCTCAACTATTGGCCGCTGGCTCTTTATTGATCAATCAAAAACCACCTGGGGACAGGGACTCTCACCATCTGGACACTTAGAATCTTGCGTGAATTTGGAAGCTGAAATAAGATAAAGCATTAGAATCAATCACCAACATACAAAAGCATTCAGTAAAAAGCAACTCCTTAAACTTCTTGTCAATAAATTACAGAATAAGTTACAGAAATAATTTACCATGCCAATAAGTTAAATAAAATAATTTTTCATCAAACATGGACAAGTTACAATGTAGACTGAAGCTCAAATATAGTTAAAGGAAAATTTACAGAGAATATTTTCATTAAAATTAAAATTGATGTTGAAGATATGGTCAGTTTTGGAGCATTTAATAAACATTTTCAAGGTACCATGTTTAAAGTTATGCACTAGAAAAATAATAAACATAAATCAACTTGAGTTTCAAGTAAGAAAATAATAATACGTTTTTCATTATTAGCAACCATAGGTGGATATCTCCTTTAAACATTTCTTAGATGTATTTATTTGGAGCATTTGCCTATGTGTGCATGTGTCTGCCATGTTCTCATGCAGTGGTAACTGATTCTCTCTTTTCCTGTCATCCAGGGATCAGACTCTGGTTCTTAGGGTGGTGGCAAACACCTTCATAAACTGAGCCAACTTTCCAAACCCTTCATCATTATTTTAAAGGTTATTTTGTTCGTTTTTCTTATAGACATTCAGACCATAACCAAAGAAGAAAGATGAAGAGCAAAGATATTTAAAAGGACATTAGTTTCGACGGTAAACTTATATGAAAATTCCAAGGGAATACACTGAATTTTTTATCAAAAATATTCAGTAAAATATCTTACAATAAGGCAGTGGCACCAAAATCAATAAGTTTGCTGATATTGAATATAAGTTTCTAATATTTTGTAACAAAATAAAATCAATAAAATTTACATATTTTGGAAAAACTATATTTCTCATGAACACAGAAGTGGCAAATATATGGAAAGCTGTGTCCTGATTTTCATTTCTGTGCTTAAATGTCACAAGAACAAATTAATTCAGTGTATTTATATGATTCCATCCCTATAATTCTCCTATGGAAAATTTTACTCCTTAGTGATATGTTTTTCAAAAGTAGTCATTATTCCTAAGAGAAGTTATTATTCCTAAGAGAGAGCTATCAAAGGAAACTACAATGAATTTCTTTCTTAGAATATTATAAAGTATACCACACTTTCACACATTCTTAATATGATGTAGGATAAGTGAAAATAACTATCTTCATAAAGACTTTTAGTTTTGGTTAGAAGTAATCTAATTTAAATCTATATATTTGGCATGCTGGATGCTGTGAATGGTGTATGTCTCTTCTATGTGCATATGATGATGTTGGAGTAGTCTATTATGAGGTCACTAGTTTTACATGAAAAACATTCTGTTATAGGAACCAAATCAAATAAAAATTTGAAATTAAAAAAAAAAATCTCCTTTTGGAAATCTCGTTTGACAGCCTCATTCCTGGCAGGGCTTCTTCTGGCTACACCATCTTTCAGAACCAACAATTCCAATAAGGATCTTGGCTCCAGTTGTTGGGGGACTAGTGTGAAGACCAAACTGCAGATTTGCAACAACGAGAACAAGGCTTAACCTGGCTCTGTTGTCTGTCTGTAGACCCTGTTCCCTAACTGGGAGGTCTTGTCTAGCCTCAGTGTGAGAGGATGTACCAAGTCTTGTAGTGACTTGAGATGCCAGCCCAAGGTGGGTTGGGAGCCATGGGGACCTCCCACTTCTCGAGAAAATGGGAAGGGTAGAGTGAGGGTGGGACTGGGAAGAGAGGCAGGACTGTGATTGGGTTGTAAAGTGAATAATTAAATTAATGGAAAAAATAAACTACCAAAGAAAGAGTGTTGGCTCATCAAGTGAAAACATTTTTAACCACTAGACTACCACGTGAGTAGTAGTCTACATACCACCTTGATACCTACATACCATCCTTGATAGTAGACTAAAACTTCCTGTCTCCAAACTGAGCCTCAATTGCTTCCTGATGTTATACTGTACTATCAGAACATTTACAATAATTTTACGTGACTAGGAGTTCTCAATCTTCCTAATGCTGCAACCCTTTAATACAGCTCTTTATGTTGTAGTGACCACCATTGATAAAATTATTTTCATTGCTAGTTCATTGGTGTTATTTGGCTACTCTTATGAGTCATAATGTAAGGATTTGAAAAGGCTACATCAGTGAAAAGATCAGAGTGATGACCCACAAGTTGAGAAATACTACCTTAGTCCATTGCATTGTTATTTTCCTAACCCTTTTCTTCAGAAAGGAGAAGTGAAAATCTCTTTTGTTAGTTTGTAAATTTTGGGTAGCCTACTTTCCAGATTGGATGAGATACAGGATTCCTGAGTTAGTATTAATTAGGAGAAGTTTCTGTGTTTAATCACTTAGTTTTGCAGTGACAAAAATGCTTCTTTCTCTAGTTTACACCATAACGTACTGCTAGATAATTTCCTAAAATCAGAGTCAATGGAAAACTTACCTCATCTCCTTTTCTTTGCAGCTCAATTTTATTGTACTAGAACTTCATCTCTTCATTTGCTGCCCCATCTCGGCAGCTTTCTGACATAATTAAAATTGCACATTTATCAATTGCAGAGATGACAATATCTTTACAATCTGGCTCTGAAGTAAAGCAAGATTGTGATTCAAATGTTAGCTGTACTGAATGAAATGAATTTTAGAGAAGATAATGGATATGCATTTCTATATCTCTACAATGAAACACAAGAAAGCATGTGGATATGTCTTGTGTTTGTCAAAGTATATTTAAGTGTTAATCAAATTCTCTTTGTTTTCGGTTGTGACAGGTAAATCACATAGCTCTGGTCAAACATATATCATGAAGAAACTCCACAGCAGTCTGCTGCCATTCTTAAATGCAACACCAGTATGAATTAATAATAAAATAGCAAATTGCCTCTTATATTTTGTAATTGACTAGTACTGAAAAGTAACCTTTAAGGTACAGACACTTGCTCAAGTATAAATAAAACCATTGATGTATAAGAACCTTAAAATGTAACACTGCCTTTTATATAACTGATTTTTGATGAATTTCCGAAACTGCAGTAATTTTGGCAATTGCTTTGAAATGTCCATGACTAAGTGTTATCTGTATCAGATTATATTTAAATAATCACTATTTATTTATGTGTTTGTATTGAAGAGATTTGAACATATTCATATTTTACATGGGAAACTAGTATTGCATAAAATAGCATATAAACAAATCTAGGAAACTCAGAGTGTTACTATGTTAGGATAGCATATTGCATCCATGCTCTGAACCTGGGGGTATCTTTCTGTTTGCTGTAAAAGCTATTAGCAAGTATTAGAAGGATGTCAAGGGATAGCATTACATGAAGGCTTACTAAAAGCCTACAACTAGAAATAAGGCTGGAACTTTGTCATTTTTTATTCTTTTCTTGTATTGCTTGGAATATTTGCAAAAAAATACTGTTTCATTATTTTTTTTAGTTTGTTTCTACTGAAGTCATATTCCTATGATTATGATACCCCAGTTGGTTCCTTTGGAAATTATAATGATATTAGAAACTGATTATGACTTCTTAATGAGATGTGCTGTTGGACCAGCAAATACACAAGCAATAAAAAGAATATGTTCTCAAGCAAAGTCTTGAGTACTATTAAAGAACAAAGAGAATGGGAAACAAGGAAATACACAGATACAAATAAAAATAATGAGCAATTATATTATGACTCCCAATACCCCCTGCTATTCCCATCAATGCCTCTGCTTCTGCTTTCTCTTCCAAATAATTATGCTTATCTGGGAAATATATCCAGCATGCTCCAAAAACAGCTGTAGCTGCTTTCCAGTAGTAAGTAATTCCTTCTCTTTTAAGTGCACTTCTTCACTGTATTTTCAAACACCAATCATAAGGTTTTACTTTAGGGTCAATTTTAGAATGCATAAATAATTTCAAGAGTTCAAAATTAGGAAACATTCCTATTTCTGAAAGGAAAAATCCTCTAGGAAATGCAGGGGTGTGCTTTGTAGGGCATTTGTTTATAATAAACTGTACTTGAAAGTTTAGTTCTACTGTCTCTGAAATGAACATTCAAATGTTATCTAGGACATAGATTCTAAATGGCCAGCAAACCCACAAATCTGATTGTGACTTCTACCTACAACAAGGAAGCCATATTCATGAAATTTTAATAATATTCTGCTCAAACAAGAGCTTAATAAATTCAGCACCAGTTGAGAGTACAATGTAATTAGGAGAAATCTCAATGGGTTTCACCCGTAGATGAAGAGCTACAAGTACCTAATGATGAAGAGTAGGAAAACTAGTCCTACTCAGGAATGACTATCCTAATTAATTATCCATTACCAAGTTGTTAGCCCAAACTATATACACAAATGAACATTGAACAGAATTATCAGGCTATATTTATAAATTTGTTCATTTACATAAAAATGTCCACTTGTTTCTGCCTCTTTTCCTGCTCTTTCAACACTTTTCTTCCTATTGCATTGATTTGTCCAGCCTCAATGTGAGGGTTTTCACCTTGTCGTGTTATTTCCTGTTGTCATGTTTGTTGCCTTTTGGAGGCCTGTTCTTTTCTGAAGGGGAAAAGAAAAAGAGTAAACTGGGGGAAGGGATTTTGAGAAGTAGCTGAGAGAAATAGAAAGAGGGGAAAATGTAGTTGGGATGTATTGTGTAAGAGAAGATCTATTTTCAATTACATATATATGTATATGTGTATGTGTATGTGTATGTATATGTATATCTCCAATAAAGAAAAGAAGTCCATTACAATGTAAATATTTATTTATATAATATAACACTATGTAGGATATTCTGACCACCTCTCTCCTATGCCATCACTTCCTACACTGTAGATGTGGGATAACAAAAATGGCAATAACGGAATATTAACTCAAAATCAAATGTGTGATGAGTCTAAGCAGCATCATATTGTTTACATGTAATGATTTCACTACAGCCTGGGTTTTCAACACTCAACATATACACTGGAACCTGGGCATGCTGTGCACCATACAATAATGTTGCCTGACACACCTTAGCTAAGATTAGAGATGGTTGTATATTACTAACTACAGTGCATTTAATATGTACACATAACATTTTCTTTACACATAAGGTTTCTGTGTTGATAAACATATCATTGTTTTATTATGAGGAAATGAGGCTTTTAATGCCTTCATAACATTGTTTGTGTTTGTTAGCAATGTCTAATGGTTCTACTCTTCTAGAAAGATCGGCTTTAAAATAGATATTTTAATTGCTGACAATGTTTATAAAGTATTATTAAATGCCTTTTGATTTGTGGTTAGAGCTGAATTTCCAGTAAGTTCTATACTGGTATTAAATAAGGTTTGGTAATGTCAGACTATAAATTTATGCAATGTGACATTATCAGGATAAATTAATAATTGCAAATATAGTTCACCTTTGAATAGTGTTTAGAATGCCCCTATATTGTGAAATACCAAACATTCAGCCAAGGTGGAAAACTTGGGCTGAGAAGTTGTCTCAATGATTAATACTTGTTGTTCTTCTAGATATTCAGGCTATGATTGTGGGTCCTCACTTGGTAGCTCACAATTGTCTATAATCCTAGTTCCTGGGTCATGTACACATGCAGCAAACAAGCACACATTTAGGCAATAGGCACACAAATTAAAAGAATTAAAAAAAATAAAAATAGAGACATAGTTTTAAATTTTAAATACTTTATGTTAAGCATATAAATTAATCCTCAGCTTTAATAAACTGAGTGTTATGTACAATAAAGTATTGTTTTAAAATAGTGTTTTTAAGATTCATTGTCATATATTTTTGATGTAGCTAATTTTTTTCCATGTGTATACAAGGGGACTGGTAAAATGTGTATAGGTAAAAAGAGATTGTGGGTGGAAAAAAATTAAGGAACCTGGTTCTAGATGCTTCAAGAAGCAGAAAAAGGATGTCTGTGTACATGTACATGTTTTTCTTCTTTTATTTCTAAGTTTAATGTCTTGACCTTCTTTTTAAAGTTATGTTATTTTGTGAGAGCCTCCTCTCCATCTCCTCCATCTCCCATTATTTCCCCCTCCCTTCCTCACCTCCAAAGCTTCCCAGATTCCCTGCCTTGATCTTTTTAAAAAATATATTCCTCTTATTATTTTATAATTAAAGCATATAGCATGTGTCTATGTGGAGACATGTTCACTCCAGCAGAGGTGCCCATCAAAGCCAGACACATCAGACCCTTGAGTGCACACCATTTGTGTTCTTTTGTGAATGTTACCTCACTCACGACATTTTCTACTTCCGTTCATTTGCATAAGAAGTTCAAGAAGTTATTTGTTTTTAATAGCTGAGTAGTACTTCATTGTGTAAATGTACCATATTTTCTGTATCCATTCTTCTGTTGAAGGACATCTGGGTACTTTCCAGCTTCTGTCTATTATAAATAAGGCTGCTATGAACATAGTGGAGTATGTCCTTGTTATATGTTGGAACATCTTTTGGGTATATGCCCAGAAGTGGTATAGATGGATTCTCAGAGTGGTTATACCAGCTTGCAATCTCACTAACAATGGAGGATTGTTCCTCTTTGTCCATATCCTCATCAGCATCTGTTGTCACCTGAGATTTTGATATTAGTCATTCTATCTGGTATGATGCAGAATTTCAGGACTGTTTTGATTTGCATTTCCCTGATGACTAAGGATGTTGAACATTTTTTTAGGTGTTTTTCAGACATTCTAATTTCCTCAACTGAGAATCATCTGTTTACTTCTGTTCCTCATTTTTTAATAGGGTTATTTGATTGTCTGGAGTCTAACTTCTTGAGTTCTTTGTATATATTGAATATTAGCCCTCTATTGGATGTAGGATTGGTAAAGATATTTTCACAATCTGCTGGTTGCCTTTTTGTCGTTTTGTTAGTATCCTTTGCCTTACAGAAGCTTTGCAATTTTGTCAGGTCCCATTTGTTAATTCTTGGTCTTAGAGCATAAGCCATTAGTGTTCTGTTCAGGAACTTTTCCCCTGTGCCCATGTATTTGATACACTTCCCTACTTTCTCCTCTATTAGTTTCAGTGTAACTTGTTTCATGTGGAGGTCCTGGATCCAAGAGGACTTGAGCTTTGTACAAGGAAATAAGAATGGATAGGTTTGCATTATTCTATATTATGACTGTCAGTTGAACCAGCACCATTTGTTGAAAAAGCTGTTTTACCCACTGGATGTTTTTAGCTCCTTTGACAAAGATTAAGTGACCATAGGTGTATGGGTTCATATCTGAGTCTTCAATACTGTTACATTGATCTACCTGCCTGTCACTGTACCAATACCACACAGTTTTTAACACAATTGCTCTGTAGTACAGCTTAAGATCAGGGATGGTGATTCCCCTAGAAGTTCTTTTATTGTTCAGAATAGTTTTCACTATCGTGGGTTTTTTGTTATTCCAAATGAATTTGAAAATTGCTCTTTCTAACTCTATGAAGAATTGAGTTGGAATTTGATGAGGATTGCATTGAGTTTGTAGTCTGCTTTTGGCAAGATGGCCATATTTAATATATTATTCCTGACAAATCCATGAGCATGAGAGATCTTTCAATCTTTTGAGGAAGATCTTATTCAATTTCTTTCTTCAGGGACTAGAAGTTCTTATTATACAGATCATTCACTTGTTGGGTTAGATTCACACCAATATACTTTATATTGTTTGTGCCTATTGTAAAGGTTGTCATTCCCCAAAATTCTTTCTCAACCTGTTTATCCTTTGAGTATAGGAAGGCTACTGATTTCTTTGATTTAATTATATATCTGGCCACTTTGCTGAAGTTATTTATAAGGTTTGTAAGTTTTCTGGTGAACTTTTAGGGGCCACTTAGGTACACTATCATATCATCTTCAAATAGTAATATTTTGACTTCTTCCTTTTCCAATTAATACCCCTTTGAACTCCCATTTTTGTTTAATTGCTCTAGCTAGAACTTCAAGTGCTATATTGAATAGATAGCAAGGGAGAGCGAGGACAGCCTTGTCTAGTCTATGATTTTAGTAGGACTATTTCAAGTTTCTTTCCATTTAGTCTGAGGTTGGTTACTAGTTGGATGTATATTGCTTTTACTATGTTTAGGTGTGGGCCTTGAATTCATGATGTTTCCAAGACTTTTAACATGAAGGGAAGTTGATTTTTTTTTCAAAAGCTTTTTAAGCACCTAATGATATGATCATGTGTTTTTTTTTTTTTTTTTCTTTTGAGTTTGTTTATGTAGTGTATTACGTTGATGGATTTCAGTATATTGCATCATCCTGCATCCCTGGGATAAAGCATACTTGATTGTGGTGAATGATAATTTTGATGTGTTCTGGATTCAGTTTGTGAGAATTTTATTGAGTATTTTTGCATTGATATTCATAAGGGAAATTGGTTTGAAGTACTCTTTCTTTGTTGGGTCATTGTGAGCTTTTAGTATCAGCATAACTGTGGCTTCATAGAACAAATTGGGTAGTGTTCCTTCCATTTCTATTTTCTGAAAGAGTTTGAAGAGTATTGGAATTAGGTCTTCTTTGAAGGTCTGACAGCAATCTCCACTAAAACCATCTAGCCCTAGGTTTTTTGTTTTTGTTTTTTTGTTTTTCCGTTTGGCAGTCTTTTAATGACTGTTTCTATTTCTTTAGGGGTTATGAGACTGCTTAGATGGTATATCTCATCCTGATTTAACTTTGGTATTTGGTATCTGTCTAGAAAATTGTCCATTTCATCCAGATTTTCTAGTTGTATTGAATATAGGCTTTTGTAGTAGGATCTGATAATTTTTTAAAATTTCTTCAGTTTCTGTTGTTGAATCTCTTTTATTAACAAAATTTAAAAAAAGAAAAAGCCGGCCTGAGGGAAAAAAAATGTATCTATGCTCAATAGTTCTGTCTGAATTATAGGGCTAAGGAAAAAACCTGTCTCCGTGGGATTCCCTAACTTTTCTTATGCTAAACTGTATCTGGCTAAGACTGTCCTTTCTTATCCTAGTAAACAACTAACTGAAAAGCCTGGGGTCATAGGCTCTGACTTTATGATGCTAATTATTACTGAGTAGGTAACTTTCTAGTTGAATTTTAAGTAGGGCGTTGGAACTCTGGCTAAGTTTGACTGAACAAATTTGAAATACACTATATTAAGAATAACAGTAAGTTGATATTCTTCCCCATTTTTGGATGATAGGTGGGAAACAGGGAGAAGGGGTATGACTGGCTCCGTAGTACAAGGCCAATTGGCTTTTTTATTTTGGGGTGGGAGGCAGCGAAGATAGTACGGTCTCAAATCTCTCTCTGTGCACTCGCCCTTATTTCCTAAAACGAACAGTTTTTCTAGCAGGGCCCTCCCGCCATGTGTCTGATTTTTGGCTGAAACACATGGCAGCTCTCGGCTTTGTAGATAAAGTTTTTTATACCATCTTTATTATCCAACATAAAACATAGAACATTTATTTATACAGACTGGACACAAACATACATGAATTGAACACGAGAACAGATTGGTGCACCGGACATTAGACAAGACACAAAAGGGAACAGAGTACTCCTGCTATAAGGCCCAGAGAGAAATTTCTCTCTGCTTTTTGGGACATTTTCCTCCCTTATGATGCAGTTTTTATTAACTGCGGGCCAATCTGCCTGTTCTTTTTAATAAGCCCTTTCTTTTTCTCACGCCTCATGTAGCTTCGGAGAGCCACGGCCTACCACCTGTTACCCAGCTCCTCACTGCTGAACCTACGTGAACCAGCGCTCGGGTTTAACACTGTCTCAGCTTAGCCCATACCTTCTCCGGTATGAATTTACTTTATCCTTTATTTTATGGAGCTCCGAACCAGCAGTGTCTCTTCCAAAATTTTTTTGCCGTTTCTCAGCCCTACGTTGGGCGCCAATTGTTGTGTCCGGCCAGCAGACCACAACCTGGGTTCTAGCCTGGAAAGGCATTTTGGAAACCTGGAAGAGAAGAGGGGCTAGGTGGCGAGAGAAAGAAATGTAGCCAAGACAGTCATTCTGATCAAAGCTCAAATTTTATTGTTGCGACACTAGTTATGAAGGAAGGGGGAGGGGACCCGATTCCCGCTGAATAATCTCAGGTCCAGTAGAAAGGTGAGCACTGTGTGGCTCCAAACAGCAAAGCAGCAGGTTCCAGCAGTGGGCGTGGCAGAACGAATGAGCAGGAAGCTCCACCCCTGAGCAAGCAGGTTTCAGGCTGGGGGAGGGGAGACTACAGTTGAATCTACTTTTCATTTCCGATTTTAATAATTTGGATACTGTCTCTGTGTCCTCTGGTTAGTCTGGCTATGGGTTTATGGATCTTGTTGATTTTTCTCAAAGAACCAGCTCCTGGTTTTGTTGATTCTTTGTATAGTTTTTTCTGTTTCTACTAGGTTGATTTCAGCCCTGAGTTTAAAGATTTCCTCTTCTCTATTCCTCAGGGGTGTATATTTGCTTGTTTGTGTTCTAGAGCTTTTATGTATGCTGTTAAGTTGCTAATGTATGTTCTCTCTAGTTTCTTTTTAGAGGCACTCAGAGCTATGAGTTTTTCTCTTAGCACTGCTTTCATTGTGCTCCATAAGTTTGGGAATGTTGTACCTTTATTTTCATTAAATTCTTCCTTGACCAAGTTATCTTTGAGTAGAGCATTGTTCATCTTATATGTGTATATGGGCTTTCTGTTGTTTTTTTGCTATTGAAGACCACCCTTAATCCGTAGTGATCTGTTAGGAGGTACAGGATTCTGCCGAGGTCTAATTCGTGATGAACCAGACTCTCTTGGACCATGCACTATATCTGCATATTTCTCCAGCTGTGGCCACATCTGGGCAGTAGTTTATATACCTGTGTTCTCTTTCTTCCCTCTTTGCTTCACTGTTCTTTCAACTGAGTGTAAAAGTAACTCATCATTCTCTACAATATGATAATGTTTTAAAGTGCCCTGCTTTTCTTCTCTTATATTATTTATTTTAGAAGGATCTGAAGGAAACAGTAATAACCTTACTTCAGAATCTCTTTCTTGGGTTTTAAGAGTTTCAGATAGAGTGACAAGATCTACAAAATAAAACCCCACTTGGGTATCTATCTATAAATGCCTATATTGCATACATTTTTATTTTATATAGAGGAGAACCAGATGGCTAATATATTATGCAATAATGTACATATGATATTTATTGCATCAATGGTAAAACATCAGCCCAGGAATGGACCAGCTTATTTTGATTTTTACCCTGTTTCCATAGGAGAATTAAAAAAAAATAACCAAAGGAATATAATTTATGTGAAAAGCCTACTGATTTTTTTTGAACATTACCAGTTTTATTCATGAACTTCTTTGTTTTATTTTGTTTTGCTTTTTTTCTTAGAATAAGAACTGTGGAGTTGGACACAGTAAGTTTATTTTAGAACTTTTACTGCAAAGATTATTACTGTGATTTACATATCTCACTAAGAGCCAGAAGCTTCCTACCGTGGCTTTTCCCATCAATGTGCTACAAATTAACAACCAGGCTACATTAAAATAAATGAAAAACAAAAGTTAATTCTTTTCAATATAAGAAAATATTCTGCCTAGGAGACTATATAATACCCTCAAAATTATTCCCAGAAATAAGAAAACAGAATTTTTTGTCCAAATTACATTAATATTTTAGATTCATTCAAAAAAGTACTACCATTCTCAAGAAAATGTAATCAAACCAATATTGATCACCAGAAATAAAATCATTGACTGTGAGACTGTGAACTAAACCAAAGTTGCAAGAGAATACACTGCACACCAGTGATACTTCTAAAACCACTAAGATCTTAATTATGTAGCAGTAGTTATAAAAGCTATGAAGCGTCTTCCATAACCTGCAGTCCCTACTTATTCCACCAGTTCCTGATAAACTTTCAGTTAGATAATTTAACCCATATTATCTAAACCAAGACAAGCAAATATCACTTCGAGAAATTATAATGACATTATTTATGTCTCTTGCTGCCTTTTGAAGCAGATCAATTTTACCTTGTACATTTATATTTAAATACATTAAATTGCATGCCAAATGAAGTTAGCATATTTTTTTGCCTTATAAAACCTATCCAAAAGGACATTTTTTAAGATGTCATTAATGTTTCTCTTCATAAAATAAATATATTGGTCCTGAAATGATTTCTCAATGAAGGTAACTATGAAGTCACCAAAGCAAAAATTTTTTATAACTTGATTTAAGTAACTTATCTCATTTATTTAAGTAATTAATGAACTTAGTTCAGACTGGCTGCATCTTAAATTTTGTACAAGTTTAGAATAACAGAATTTTCATTAATTTATATTCAACTTCAGATATCTCCTATAAAAACTAAAGAATGAAATAATAAAATGAAATATGTTTTGTGGATGAAATGCTAATTAAGGTCAAAGTCTACTACTGATGAGAAAGCCTTCTGGGCAGTGGTGTATAATGGAAGATTTCCTTCCTTAATAGAGCTTCTCCTTCTCTGGCTTTGTCTATGGTATAAAAAGTGCTCACATAGCCTCTATCTGAGGAATGTCACATAGCTTCAGTTAGTTTGTAGGCTCAATTTCCTCTCTCTTGACAAAGCCGATTGAGCCAGCACATGAGATTCCTTAAATGCCTCCTCATGCCATTCAACGTCCTTACAGTGCTTCAGCACACATAATTCTCAGAGACATTAGATATTAACAAAAAACACTGAAGTAGTTCTTATAACAGTTTAACTACTATACATGATCATATATTTACTGCTAACTGACATATAGATTAACTTAGTTCCTATGGATTAAAGATATCCACGCAAAACTAAAAACATTTTTATAACTTCCTTAGTGTCCTATAATACAAATATATTTATTACACACTAAACTAAATCACTTAAAATGTATTATATGAACTTTTATGTATTTAAACAAAATTCATTTAAGAAGTCACTAAACTAGTTCAATATCTCCACTGTGTTTAAAATAACTACGTTTATCAACCAGCCAGACACCCCAGAGCTCCAAGGGACTAAACCACCAACCAAGTAATACACATGGAGTGAACTGTGGCTCCAGCCACATATGTAACAGAGGATGTTCTTGTTGAGCATCAAAGTGAGAAGAGGCCGTTGGTCCTGTGATTCCCCAATGTAGGGGAATGTAAGAGCAGGTAGGCAGGAGTGTATGGGTGGGTGGGAGAGCATCTTCATAGAAGCAGGGAAGGAGAGAATCTGGAGAGGGAATGTACTGGCTAGTTTTGTGTCAACTTGACACAGCTGGAGTTATTACAGAGAAAGGAGCTTCAGTTGAGGAAATGCCTCCATGAGATCCAACTGTAAGACATTTTCTCAATTAGTGATCAAAGGGGAAAGGCCCCTTGTGGGTGGGACCATCTCAGGGCTGGTAGTCTTGGTTCTATAAGAAAGCAAGCTGAGCAAGCCAGGAGAAGCAAGCCAGTAAGGAACATCCCTCCATGGCCTCTGCATCATCTCCTACTTACTGACCTGTTTGAATTCCAGTCCTGAATTCCTTGGTGATGAACAGCAGTATGGAAGTGTAACCCTTTCCTCCCCAACTTGCTTCTTGGTCATGATGTTTGTGCAGGAATAGAAACCCTGATTAAGACAGGGAATAACATTTGAAATGTAAATAAAGAAAATGTCCAAGAAAAAAAGAAAAGAAAAGAAAAGAAAAGAAAGAAAAGAAAAGAAAAGAAAAGAAAGAAAAGAAAAAGAAACCAAAAACCAAATAAAAAACAAAAAACAAAAAACCCTAAGTTCCAAATGAGTATGATGGAACTTTTCTGGAAGGCCAACACAGAAGAGGCTGAGAAGAAATGTGATATGCCATATATCTATGCTATTTATGATACTTCCATTTCATAAAACAGTAAATATATAAAACTATACAAGAGGCACAAGAAGCAACTATGAATTGCATACTCTCAATACTTCATAAGAATTATATACCTACATAATTTAGGCATTATATTTTACGTAGATAAATTATCTGTATTATATAGATAGATGGTAAATAAGAATACAGATAATATATGGATAGTAGACTTATAAGTAGAATCTATATAATATAGTTACATATAAATATGTGTAAATCTGTATACATAATACAGATAATATATCTATACTATATGTAATATATCTATCTAGATATTATAGATATATAATATAGATTTATATAGATAGCTACATAATATGTAATAATTATGTAGAATTCTGTCTCCATAATATATAACATATAATAAATTATATAAAATATTAATTAAAAAGTTAAAGCTGAAAACATTCTATTGTCCTAAAATGTACTTGGAAGAATGATGCAGCAAATTATAAAGGAATTTTATAGTGAAAAGAAAAACACAGTTAAAAGTATTGCAATGTGCAAAACTTGATCAGAATAAAACATTATATATCATACTGCTGCTGAATGATTTTCAAGAGAACAATATTAAATTACTGGAGACAGGCTTAGCTTCATTTTATGTCTATAATGATATTTAAAGACAAAAAACAAAAATGTGCCTGAAGATGTATGCATGTGTTAATTTATAAGCTTATCCTAAAATCTATAGCACCAATGCACTGATCTCATTCTAGTCAATTAGAAGAGGAAACTTTGAGGAACTGTAATTACTCTTTCAATAATAATTATTAGAAAGATCTGTTCATTGAAATAGAGTGCAACTAGAATCAAATAAAATAAGAAATGAAAAACAGTAGATATGAAGCTAATTTTTATATGCTCTTACTTATTCCAAATGAAGAACAAACTCATTAGATACAAAGACAGGGTTCTTAATGAATAGTTATGGGTCCATTAGATACTCAGTTGGGAAAAAGAAAAGACTGGTCATTTACTTCATGATATCTGTAAGTTAATTTAGCTTTCATCATAAACCTATCTTGGAAGTAAAATGCTGCATTTTTTTTTCTGTAGAAAACATCCTTCTTTACAAATTCGATTCAAGTAAAATTTCCTAAGTAGAACATAGAAAGCACATCGTTTATTTGTTTTTTTTTTTGTTTGTTTGTTTGTTTGTAGCAGTGTTTCTCAGAATAACATCATTGGCTGTCCTGAAACTCACTTTGTAGTTCAGGGTGGCCTCAAACTCACAGAGATCTGTCTGCCTCTACTTCCTCAGTGCTGAGACTCACAGTGTGTGTCACTATGATAGGCACTGAAACAGCATTTTTATTTTAAAAGGCTATTTTTTTCCAGTTTCATAATCTAATATAGACGATTTTGATTATCATAACAGACCACTATTTGATTCAATAAACAAGCACAGAGTGTCCCAAAATATTTCTTTTTTTTTTTTTTTTTTGCATTTTGCCTCTTCTTTTTTTTTTTTTCCATTTTTTATTAGGTATTTAGCTCATTTACATTTCCAATGCTATACAAAAAGTCCCCAAACCTGCCCTCCCCCCACTCCCCTACCCACCCACTCCCCCTTTTTGGCCCTGGCATTCCCCTGTACTGGGGCATATAAAGTTTGCAAGTCCAATGGGCCTCTCTTTGCAGAGATGGCCGACTAGGCCATCTTTTGATACATATGCAGCTAGAGACAAGAGCTCCGGGGTACTGCTTAGTTCATATTGTTGTTCCACCTATAGGGTTGCAGTTCCCTTTAGTTCCTTGGGTGCTTTCTCTAGTTCCTCCATTGGGGGCCCTGTGGTCCATTCAATAGCTGACTGTGAGCATCCACTTCTGTGTTTGCTAGGCCCTGGCATAGTCTCACAAGAGACAGCTCTATCTGGGTCCTTTCAGCAAAATTTTGCTAGTGTATGCAATGGTGTCACCGCTGATCATGGGATGGATCTCTGGATATGGCAATCACTAGATGGTCCATCCTTTTGTCACACTTACAAATTTTGTCTCTGTAACTTTTTCCATGGGTGTTTTGTTTCCTATTCTAAGAAGGGGCAAAGTGTCGACACTTTGGTCTTCGTTCTCTTGAGTTTAATGTTTTTAGCAAATTATATCTTATATCTTGGGTATCCTAAGTTTCTGGGCTAATATCCACTTATCAGTGAGTACATATTGTGAGAGTTCCTTTGTGATTGGGTTACCTCACTCAGGATGATGCCCTCCAGGTCCATCCATTTGCCTAGGAATTTCATAAATTCATTCTTTTTAATAGCTGAGTAGTACTCCATTGTGTAAATGTACCACATTTTTTGTATCCATTCCTCTGTTGAGGGGCATCTGGGTTCTTTCCAGCTTCTGGCTATTATAAATAAGGCTGCTATGAACATAGTGGAGCATGTGTCCTTCTTATCGGTTGGGGCATCTTCTGGATATTTGCCCAGAAGAGGTATTGCTGGATCTTCCAGTAGTACTATGTCCAATTTTCTGAGGAACCGCCAGACTGATTTCCAGAGTGGTTGTACAAGCCTGCAATCCCACCAACAATGGAGGAGTGTTCCTCTTTCTCCACATCCTCGCCAGCATCTGCTGTCACCTGAATTTTTATCTTAGCCATTCTGACTGGTGTGAGGTGGAATCTCAGGGTTGTTTTGATTTGCATTTCCCTGATGATTAAAGATGTTGAACATTTTTTCAGGTGCTTCTCTGCCATTCGGTATTCCTCGGGTGAGAAATCTTTGTTCAGTTCTGAGCCCCATTTTTTAATGGGGTTATTTGATTTTTGGAGTCTACCTTCTTGAGTTCTTTATATATATTGGATATTAGTCCCCTGTCCGATTTGGGATAGGTAAAGATCCTTTCCCAATCTGTTGGTGGTCTTTTTGTCTTATTGACGGTGTCTTTTGCCTTGCAGAAGCTTTGAAATTTTATGAGGTCCCATTTATCGATTCTCGATCTTACAGCACAAGCCATTGCTGTTCTATTGAGGAATTTTTCCCCTGTACCCATATCTTCGAGGCTTTTCCCTACTTTCTCCTGTATAAGTTTCAGTGTCTCTGGTTTTATGTGGAGATCCTTAGTCCACTTAGATTTGACCTTAGTACAAGGAGATAGTACTGGATCAATTCGAAATCTTCTACATGATAACAGCCAGTTGTGCCAGCACCATTTGTTGAAAATGCTGTCTTTTTTCCAATGGATGGTTTTAGCTCCCTTGTCAAAGATCAAGTGACCATAGGTGTGTGGGTTCATCTCTGGGTCTTCAATTCTGTTCCATTGGTCTACTTGTCTGTCACTATACCAGTACCATGCACCAAAATATTTCTGATGCTGTGTCTGGTCTCAAAGAAAAGCTGGACACAGAGAAGTCAATGGTAAATCGATAATGTAGAATTAAAATTTATATTTTAAATGTTCGAACATGTTAAATACATTTTAAATTTATGTAAATATGTTCAATATCGTTACTCATCTGAAAAAAAAACTGTTAACTAAAGTCTCAGTATAATATCAACAGATAAGTAACTGCATCCATGACTAAACCTGAAATCATACGTTGTAGGCAAAGTGGAATAGAATCATGTCAACAGACAAAAACTGGGAAGGTTGAGTGGATTCTGAAACCCAACTAAATTTCCACATCTGACAATGACAGTGGTTTCATCTACTCCAGACTAGGCTCCAGTCCTGAAGCATGTGACCCTGACACCTTATGTGAGTCAGGGAGTACAGATCACAGAATTCTTCATGCAAGGTGGTATCTAGACGTGCCAGTATTGAAGGTTTAGCCAATTAACTTCTCTTCCCAGAGATTCCTTCCAGCAAGAGGTATTTAATCTTTGGTCCATGCTGAGTAAATTGAATGCCTCAGTTTCCCTCCTCTCCTGCCCACAACCTGTTCCCAACCTTAATGCTTCCAGACTTGTCTGGGTGTCTGGGAATTAGAGGCTACCATCTTGGGTCCCAGCCTGTCTTATCTCTCATCCAGTCTGTGTCCCCTGTCTTAGGCTACATTTGTAGCCTAAGGAGTACCTCATGTTTCTTTGCCAGAGTGGCATTCATATACCCCAGTGACAAGGAAAAAAGACAAACAATACATAGTTATGGACTACCTGTAGTAATTCCAGAAATAGAAGCAAAATATTAATCACATACTAGGATCATAAGTAGATAGCCAGATGGAAGAATTATACAGATATAGATATTTCAGAAATATACCAAAAATAGAGCTAGTATCGATATCACAGACAGTTAATGTAAGATAATTGCACAAGTTGTGGAGTTCCAAATGTTCTTTGAATGGCCATCTACAGTCTGGTACTACAAGAAAACTGATGTAGTTGTAAACCCTGAGAAGCCAAGAGCAGATTGTAAAGATTCTGGCACTCCTTGGAGTGGCCAAAGCCTAAAAGAACTGAAGGCAGATTAGTTAGTTACACATAAACATATTAAGCCTTTTTTCTTTCTACTTAGACCTTTAATGGAAAGAATGATATCCAACCATTCTGGGAAGAACATTCTAATTTACTCATCTAACAAATCTAAATGCTAACTTTTATATGAATCCTTATATAAAACCACACTAAACAGAAGATCAATATTTACCAGAATTGTCATAGGATCTCTAATCTAATAGCCTAAACTAATGGTATAGATATCCAGTAGTAAAAAAAATGTATAAGTAAATCATGATGCTGATTGATAGAACAGTATGATAAAAAAGAGAGAGAGAGAGAGAAACTCACAAATGCATTTAGTGCATAATTACTTCCATTGGTCAATGGGTTTACTGAATGAAAATTCATCACTTCAAAATCATAGATAGCACATAATGTCATTCAAAGAAAAAGTTAAAGCTTATGCTTAATTTATGCATGGGATCAGAAAACAGAAGAGTGGTGACTGGGAAATTCAGACAAGGGAGAAGGTTGCATTGAGTGCTGTGTTGGAAGTTGTTCTTCTCCTGTAATAACTGGTGCCTTTTCAGTTAAATATGTGCATTCCACTCAATGTCCAACTGTTCATATCCTTTAAAATCTAGGCTATGCTTACTCTGTCACAAGGTATGTTTAATGACTCTTGGCTTCAAAACAGTACAGAGTTAAGGTAAAAATTTATGTTCAAACTATTATAAATGATCTCTAAAGTATTGGTATATAACATAAAACAAAGGAGTTCACTAGCTATATTTATGCTTGTCCTCATGCCTAAAGGACTAGGAGTAGACACAGCACTTCCATCTAAAGTGTTCTGGCATAAGAACAAGACAAGAAAGGCTCAAACCTGCAAAGAAGCAAAAGTAAGTCACAGTGTTTTAAATGAGCTTATGGTTTTGTTCTGGGCTGACTCATAGCTCTCCTTGGTCATATCTGTGTCATAGGTTGGTCATCCTTTCAACAGGAGGAAAATGTGTCTCTGGTTATTCTGATTCCTGAAACAAATCTCAAGGTTGATTGTTTAAATGAGATAATTCATATGCCATGATAATAATGTTATTGCCAGCCAATTAACTTCAGACTATAATGAATCCTTGTTAAGAATAATGCTGAAAGATTGTTCATGAAAAACTAAAATGTTTCCATTACCTGTTGCAATTCATCTAGAATGACTAGCTTCAGTTATAGACCATTTATTAATGTAATAGTATGGGTTATTTTAATGAGTAATTGAAAAATATAGCAATTACTCACAAAAGCTGTGACATTTTCATTGTAGTTACTTAGTAATAAATTGATGAGAACAAGTCAACCAATGAATGAATTGTTTAGAGATATTTCTGTATTCTCAACATAGCTCTTTATCTCATGAATTTAAGCATTTAAGGTCCTAGCAAGGCACATATAAAATATGCAAGTATAAAAAAATTAAGGCTTTTAACTTGAGTCTGCTGTTTTCATTTCTTTCCAATGGTGCAGGAATTCTTTCAGAGTGTGAAATATCAGAAGAAGAAGTCCACTCAGAAAAAAATGAAGAAGGAAGATGTGGGCAGGGATTCTGTGAGGGAGGGTACTGAGAAGGGGGAAGCATTTTGGATATAAACACACAAACAAACAAATACATAAATGAAAAAGAAAAAATCATTCCAACTTGATCATCATTATTATTTATTAGTATTATTATCATTTTACTAATATTAACACATTTAATAAGTAATTAATCTCAAATAAGGAAACAAAAAGAGTGCAATTAAATCTTCCTTAGGATACAGTTCTAACATTCACACACACTTGACTCCACAGATGAGAGTTTCAATAATCTCCTTGGAGTCTAGGCCAATCATTCACCCAGCATAAGAAGTATCTCCTTTTCACTTCAAAAGTTATGAAGAACCCAAAGATTTTATTAGTATTTTTCCCTAATGGAGCTTTCCTTCTCTCTCCTGATGAAAACTTTTCTTGCTTTTGAAATGAGGATCTGTGCCAACAGAGAAGTCCATGAAAGAATAGCAAACGCAAAGTGTAAAAGTGGATTTCTGAAAGTGACTGCCCTCAGAAGAGCCCAATGAAGTTGCTCTCATAAATCCTATTTACTGGGCTTTTACTACCCATGAAAATGAAAAATAAAAAGGAATCAAATGCATACCTGCTGCACTTTCCTCAGGAATAAATTTTAGCCATAACAACAGGGTGATATTGTATATCAACTATATAATATTTCATATTTAAATACTGTGATTATATTGCAAGCATTTCTGTACAATAATCATAAATGATTCATATAGATCCTAAGACTACACTCCACCCAATCTATTTGCTCACTATTTCCAATTGTTCAAGAACTTTAAATGATGATATTTTTAATAAATTTTATTAAGATTTAGTTTTTGCCTTCTAGAATTTCTGCATTACGTTCATCTTTATCTGACCTTTATTATATCTATTCTGGGAATATTATTTTTCAAGCATTGAAGATTAGACATATTCATTTGTGATAATAAATATGGTATAGATATCCAGGAGTAAAAAATGTAAAATCATGCTCACAATGATGGATATACTAATGATATTAGTAAAAGAAGGGAAGTCAAGTTGAACTTGCTGTGATGGACTAAGGGACTGTTCTCTCCCAATGAGTATGTGATGATTAAACTCTGGAGTAATTATATTTAAATCCGAAAACTTTGGAGAACTAGGCTTATATAGGGTCATGTGCCAGGTCTCATAGAACAGAATCAGTATCTTTGAGACAGATAATCCCCTGTATAACTTCATTGTTTAAAGATATGTTATAGTTCAAAAGCTGTGCCTGTGAAGAAGTATAATCAAATCTGCCCACAACCTTGAAATTGGACTTCCCAGATACCAGAACAATAGGAAATAAATAACTCTTATTGAAGTCATGTTATCTATGATATATTATTGTGGCAGCTCAAGCAAAGACCTGTACTAAAGACTTATAATGTTTCAGAAAGACAGAAGCTAATCACCTAATAGTATTCACACTTTAATGATTTAATTTATTCAACCATAACAGGCTGCTATTATAGCCTGATTATAGCTGAAGAAAGTAAAATAGGGGCTAAGTAATTTGCACAAGTTTCCTCTACTTGTAAGTGAAAGAATGTCTATCTGAACTCAGTATATAATAACTTAATAGCAGCAACATATTAATGTTCAATAGGTTTGTGGTTTTGGCTCTATAGTTAGATTTGAAAACTATTAGAGGTAAAAGATCTTCAAATATCTCAATGATGCCGTATAAATCAAGAATAGAAAGTGATACAAATGTTGAAAATAGCTACAGATTATAAAGTACAAGATCAAGGGTTTTATGAAGCAATTAAAATAAGTGTCATGTTTGCACATTTATAGGTGTGTATAAAGTAGGGTTGCATTATTTATCTTTTTGGTCACACAACATATAAAGGATATGATATGTGGTGTGGTGAACTCTGCAGCCTGGTCTCTAGTCAAGCACAGACCTGGAACCCCAGAGACCTGGTTGGCAGTGACTTCATGGGAGGGTAGGAGTTCAGCCACGCCTACTGGGCCCCTGACTCCTGTTGCAGCTAAAGCCCCCCACAGCAGAGAGGTGTGTGGCAGTGTAGGCAATGCCTTAAGCTCCTGGTATTCTGTCTGGACTCCAGCCCCACAGTTACCTGGCAACAGCCAGGTATGCTCCTCCACACAGTTGCCTTGCTGGCAACATCAAGGTAGTCCAGCCCACTATAAAAGGAGCTGCTTGCCCCTCCTCACTCTCTTGTTCTCTTACTCTCTTGCTTCTCTCTTGCCCTCTTGCTCCGCATCTTCCCCTTCCTTCCCCCACTCTCCACATGGCTGCCCTCTGCTTCTCTACTTTCTCCCTTTCTCTGCCTTTCTACAATAAATGCCTTAATACCATGGACTGCCTCTTCTAATCAGGATCCACGGTGCTGGAGCAATGGAGCATGTTTCCCTCTAACAAGTGGCGCCTCTAACCTCCCACCAGGAAGCCTCCCTGTGCTCCAGCCACAGCCACAACCAATCCAATCCAGCTGCAGAGCAAGTCACTTAAGCTGAGCATACTCAATCCTCCTTGCTCATAACCTGCCAGAGCTCTCCTTTCTACCCTGAGTGTCCTGGTATGTCCACGTCTGTGACATACAGCAGGCATCTGAGATGTCCCAGAGTGAGAACCTGATGTCCCTGGCTTCTGTGCTGCCCAGAGATTCCAGAACCAGCTCTTCTGCGGTGCCCAGTAGTGTCTGTGATGTCTGAGAGTAGGAGCCCGACTTTGGCATGTCTGAGGGGACTTCAAACTTCGTCTTCCCTCCTCCAGGGGGATCCCGCAGCTCCCCACAGTCCAACGCCTGTCTGGCTGTTCCATCAGGTTCCTCAAAGTCAGACTTCCCGCAACCCACCTCACAAAGCAGCCCTAGCCCCAAGAGGACATGGGTCCCCACTTGTTTTGACCCACATCTGCAGACCAACGTGGGCCGAAGGTCCCTCTCGCCTCTGTTTTTGCTATCCTAGGTTTTTTGTTATTCCAGATGAATTTGCAAATTGCTCCTTCTAATTCGTTGAAGAATTGAGTTGGAATTTTGATGGGGATTGCATTGAATCTGTAGATTGCTTTTGGCAAGATAGCCATTTTTACAATGTTGATCCTGCCAATCCATGAGCATGGGAGATCTTTCCATCTTCTGAGATCTTCTTTAATTTCTTTCTTCAGAGACTTGAAGTTTTTATCATACAGATCTTTTACTTCCTTAGTTAGAGTCACGCCGAGATATTTTATATTATTTGTGACTATTGAGAAGGGTGTTGTTTCCCTAATTTCTTTCTCAGCCTGTTTATTCTTTGTGTAGAGAAAGGCCATTGACTTGTTTGAGTTAATTTTATATCCAGCTACTTCACCAAAGCTGTTTATCAGGTTTAGGAGTTCTCTGGTGGAATTTTTAGGGTCACTTATATATACTATCATATCATCTGCAAAAAGTGATATTTTGACTTCCTCTTTTCCAATTTGTATCCCCTTGATCTCCTTTTGTTGTCGAATTGCTCTGGCTAATACTTCAAGTACTATGTTGAAAAGGTAGGGAGAAAGTGGGCAGCCTTGTCTAGTCCCTGATTTTAGTGGGATTGCTTCCAGCTTCTCTCCATTTACTTTGATGTTGGCTACTGGTTTGCTGTAGATTGCTTTTATTATGTTTAGGTATGGGCCTTGAATTCCTGATCTTTCCAAAACTTTTATCATGAATGGGTGTTGGATCTTGTCAAATGCTTTTTCTGCATCTAACGAGATGATCATGTGGTTTTTGTCTTTGAGTTTGTTTATATAATGGATTACATTGATGGATTTTCGTATATTAAACCATCCCTGCATCCCTGGAATAAAACCTACTTGGTCAGGATGGATGATTTCTTTAATGTGTTCTTGGATTCGGTTAGCGAGAATTTTATTAAGGATTTTTGCATCGATATTCATAAGAGAAATTGGTCTGAAGTTCTCTATCTTTGTTGGATCTTTCTGTGGTTTAGGTATCAGAGTAATAGTGGCTTCATAAAATGAGTTGGGTAGAGTACCTTCTACTTCTATCTTGTGAAATAGTTTGTGCAGAACTGGAATTAGATCTTCTTTGAAGGTCTGATAGAACTCTGCACTAAACCCATCTGGTCCTGGGCTTTTTTTGGCTGGGAGACTATTAATAACTGCTTCTATTTCTTTAGGGGATATGGGACAGTTAGAAGGTCAACTTGATCCTGATTCAACTTTGGTACCTGGTATCTGTCCAGAAATTTGTCCATTTCGTCCAGGTTTTCCAGTTTTGTTGAGTATAAGCTTTTGTAGAAGGATCTGATGGTGTTTTGGATTTCTTCAGGATCTGTTGTTATGTCTCCCTTTTCATTTCTGATTTTGTTGATTAGGATTTTGTCCCTTTGCCCTCTAGTGAGTCTAGCTAAGGGTTTATCTATCTTGTTGATTTTCTCAAAGAACCAACTCCTCGTTTGGTTAATTCTTTGAATAGTTCTTCTTGTTTCCACTTGGTTAATTTCACCCCTGAGTTTGATTATTTCCTGCCGTCTACTCCTCTTGGGTGAATTTGCTTCCTTTTTTTCTAGAGCTTTTAGATGTGTTGTCAAGCTGCTAGTATGTGCTCTCTCCCGTTTCTTCTTGGAGGTACTCAGAGCTATGAGTTTCCCTCTTAGAAATGCTTTCATTGTGTCCCAAAGGTTTGGGTACGTTGTGGCTTCATTTTCATTAAACTCTAAAAAGTCTTTAATTTCTTTCTTTATTCCTTCCTTGACCAAGGTATCATTGAGAAGAGTGTTGTTCAGTTTCCACGTGAATGTTGGCTTTCCATTCTTAATGTTGTTATTGAAGATCAGTCTTAGGCCATGGTACTACCGGAGGATCCAGCAATACCTCTCCTGGGCATATATCCAGAAGATGCCCCAACTGGTAAGAAGGACACATGCTCCACTATGTTCATAGCAGCCTTATTTATAATAGCCAGAAGCTGGAAAGAACCCAGATGCCCCTCAACAGAGGAATGGATACAGAAAATGTGGCACATCTACACAATGGAGTACTACTCAGCTATTAAAAAGAATGAATTTATGAAATTCCTAGCCAAATGGATGGACCTGGAGGGCATCATCCTGAGTGAGGTAACACATTCACAAAGGAACTCACACAATATGTACTCACTGATAAGTGGATATTAGCCCAAAACCTAAGATACCCAAGATATAAGATACAATTTCCTAAACACATGAAACTCAAGAAAAATGAAGACTGAAGTGTGAACACTATGCCCCTCCTTAGAAGTGGGAACAAAACACCCTTGGAAGGAGTTACAGAGACAAAGTTTGGAGCTGAGATAAAAGGATGGACCATGTAGACACTACCATATCCGGGGATCCATCCCATAATCAGCTTCCAAATGCTGACACCATTGCATACACTAGCAAGATTATGCTGAAAGGACCCTGATATAGCTGTCTCTTGTCAGAGTATGCCTGGGCCTAGCAAACATAGAAGTGGATGCTCACAGTCGGCTATTGGATGGATCACATGGCCCCCAATGAAGGAGCTAGAGAAAGTACCAAAGAAGCTAAAGGGATCTGCAACCCTATAGGTGGAACAACATTATGAACTAACCAGTACCCCGGAGCTCTTGACTCTAGCTGCATATGCATCAAAAGATGGCCTAGTCGGCCATCACTGGAAAGAGAGGCCCATTGGACACGCAAACTTTATATGCCCCAGTACAGGGGAACGCCAGGGCCATAAAAGGGGAGTGGGTGGGTAGGGGAGAGGGGGTGGGTGGCTATGGGGGACTTTTGGTATAGCATTGCAAATGTAAATGAGCGAAATACCTAATAAAAAATGGAAAAAAAAAAAAAAAGAAAATCCAAAGATCAAGGTGCTAAAAACCGTTCTATTTCAGATCTCACAGCCCTTACTCAACTAATAAGGGAAATAAAATCCATTTACCCACCCCTGCCTCCTTATGCCTTAGAGGAGACACTCAATAAACCTTCTGCTGCTCCTGCCCCTCCCTCTCCCACTCAAGGGCAAGGCTCCATTAAAAAACAAAACAAAAAACAAAAAAACCAAACCAAACCAAACCAAACCAAACCAAAACAAAACAAAACAAAACAAAACAAAAAAAAAACCCGAAGAAGTCTCTCCCCTTACTTCACCTCCCTCCATTCAACCAGAGGGGGCTATCTCTCCTCCCCCTTCTCCAAGCCATAAAAGCAAAATACTTCCAAATATCAGAGACGAATTGCCGTCTAACGCCATAGCCCCTTACCCCTATCCATCTCCCACTCAACAACTTTATAATATTTGAGACTCTCTTGCAAAAACTAACCCCTGCCTTGCATGCTACTCAGGAGTCTGATATAGAACTACCCAAACCGGTTACTCAAGCATTATGAGTTAATATCAACCCCAGCTGAAATAAACCCCTCAATTGGTACCCATTCCAAGCTTCAGACTTAAAAGAATTCAGGCAGGCAGTGAGGGAAGATGGCATCCACGCACCCTGGACAAAATCTCTTCTACAGAGCCATATTGCCAACTTAAATAACCCCCAGGACTTAAGAGATGTTTGTCGTTCTGCCCTTTCTGGACCAATGTTTTTGGAATGGGAAGCTTTCTTTTGAGATGAATGCCATCAACAAGTCAGGCAAAACCTGTACAGAGGAGACACCCCATGGGGTTTTAATGAACTCCTACCCATTAAGAAAGAAGTCACCGCCCACCAGGTCTGTGCTCCACTGAAGACCAGGCTGTCTGTGCACACAGTTCACCACTGCACACTGATGTAGACTTTTAAGAATCTAGTAATGGAACAGGAGGTCTGAATATGTAATTAGACAGCCTGTGTGCTAGCAAGGTAGAAGAGTACAATCAATGGCAGAAGATACTTAATAATTATCTAGAAAGTCAGAAGAAATGTGGGGTATCTATGATATATAAATTGACCTTGGAAAATGAGGAATCACTTTTGGAAGACAAAGAGTTTCTTAATCTCATATCTGAAGTTGTCAGTTTATAGATAATTAAAAATATATTTTGCTGGATATTTACAGTTACATACTTTCATTCCAAATACAAATGTTGGAGATATGAATATCACTAACCAAGAAGCTAAATACATATAAATATTATATATGTAATCCATCTCACAGTGCCTATACTTACAAAATAAAGAGAATTTCAAAGTATTTTATTTAAACAATAATTAAACCCATTATTCATAGATGGATGATAGTAAAACATTTAATACAATTATCATTATTTTAATAATTCTATAAATACATTATTCCTAAAGTTGCTACTAATGAGAAAGTTGCTACTCATAATTTACTGATTTTCACTAAAATTTCTAGCAATAGGAAATTGTTCTCTTTTAAAAATTCTTCTTGAGGTTCAGCTGTGCCTGCATTCCTCGAAAGCTGTCAGTATCAGTGACAATCAGCCATGCCAACATTTGGGACAACCAGCTCATAAGACTGCCTACTAGTACCAGGGACATCTAAATAATTAAAGGCCAGTATGAGAACACAATCAAAAATGGGCAAGACAATCTAAAAAGAGCAGAGCCAAGATATTCTACTACAAGCTATTATATAAGCTTGCAAGATATTCTACTGCAAGCTCTGAATATCTGAACATAGGCAAAGCACAAAAGAACGGCCTTAAAACAATCTTATAAAGATGATAGAGACCTGTAAAGGGGAAATGAATAAATCCCTTAAAGAAATACAGGGAAATACAATCAAATGGGTGAAAGGAATAAATAAACTGTTCAAGGCAGGAAAATGGAGATCAAAGCAATAGAGAAGCCACAAAAAGAGGAACTTCTAGAGATTCTAAGGAGAAAAGGAAATATAGATGCACAAATCACTAGCAGAATACAAGAGATAGAAGAGAGAATCTCAGGAGTAGATGATACAATCAAAGACATTGATATATCAGTAAAAGAAAATGTTAAATCCAAAAGTTCCTGACACAAAACATGGAGGAAATCTGGAACACCATGAAAAGACAAAACCTTAGTATAGTAAGAATAGATGAAGGAGAAGATTCACAGCTCAAGGAGCCCAGAAAGTATCTTCAACAAAATCATAGAACAAAATTTCCCTAAACTAAGTAAAGAGATCTGTATAAATACCACAAGAAGCTTAGAGAACAGCAAATAGATTAGACCAGGAAAGAAAAATTCCCTCACCACATAATAATCAGACACTATATATACAAAACAAAGGAAAGATATTAGAAGCTGCAAAGAAAAAAGAAACAATACTCAAGCAACATACAAAGGCATATGTATCAGTATTCCAAGTGACTTCTCAACAGACTAAAAATCAGAAGCACATGAGCATATGTCTTGCATTCTCAAAGCAACTACAGTTGCTTGCCCAGATTACTGTAGCCAGAAAAAATTTAAATCAAATAATCATAAATAAAGGAAATAAGATATACCAAGGGAAAAAAAAAGCAAATGTAAACAACATGTACAAATTCAGCTCTACAGAAGATACTATAAAGAAAACTCCAACCAAAGGAAGTTAACTGCACCCCAAAATACAAAAGAAAATATATAACCCCACACAATCAAAGCCAAAAGATGAAATACACACACACACACACACACACACACACACACACACACACAGAGAGAGAGAGAGAGAGAGAGAGAGAGAGAGAGAGAGAGAGAGAGAGAGCCACAAACAACATCAAAATAACAGGCATTAACAACCATTCATCTTTAATATCTCTGAACATCAATGGACTCTATTCCCCAAGAAAAAGGCTAACAGAATAGTTTCAAAGCCAAGATCCATTATTCTCCAGCATACAAGGAAGGGCCACACTCAGCAACAAGGAGACATTGCCTCAGTGTAAAGGGCCGGACAAAGCTTGTCCAAGCTAATGGACCCAAGAAGAAAGCTGGAATAGCCATTCTAGCATCTAAAAAATACAGACTTTTGCTCAAAAGCTAACAAAAGAGATGAGGAAGGACAGTTCATACTCAATAAAAAAATTAGAGCAAAATGTCCTATCCATTTTGAATATCTGTGTCCCACATGCAAAGATACCTACATTCATAAAAGAAACATTGTTTAAGCTTAAACCATACAACAAACCCATACATTAGTAGGGGAAGACTTCAAATCCCCATCATCAACAATCAGCAGGTCATCCAGACAGAAATTAAACAGAGGAATAATGAAACATACAGACATGAGGAACCAAATGAATCAAATAGATATACACAGAACATTTCTCAAAACACAAAAGACTATACCTTCTCCTTATTACCATAAGGAACTTTCTCCAAAAGTGACCTTGTACTCAGTTACAAAGCAACTGTCAAGTGTTACAAGAACATTGAAACAAACTTGGTTTTTTCTACAGTGTATATTTTCTATTTAATCCTATTTGTTGTTAATACTTATTTCATCAACGTGTACAATGAACTTTTATTATTTTGATCATTTTATTTGTTTACATTTCAAATGATATTTCCCTTCCCAGCTACCCCCCCCCTATGTACCCCCATCCCATTTGCCCTCTTCCCCTACCCCTTTACCTCTATGAGGATGCTCCTGCACCCACTCACCCACTCCAGCCTCACTGTTCTAGCATTCCCCTATACTGGGGAATCAACCCTCTACAGAAGCTATGGCCTCCCCTCCCATTGAAGTCAGAAAAGGCCATCCTCTGCTACATATATATTTGGAACCATGGATCCCTCCATGTATACTTTCTGGTTGGTGGTTTAATCTCTGGGAGATTTGGGTGGTCTGGATATTTGATATTGTTCTTCCTAAGGGTTTGCAATCCCCTTCAGCTCTTTAAGTCCTTCCCCTAGCTCTTCCATTAGGATAACCAAGCTCAGTCGGATGGTTGGCTGTGAGCATCTGCATCTGTATTGGACTGGTGCTGGTAGAACCTCTCAGGGAACAGCCATATCAGGTTCCTGTCAGCAAACACTTGTTGGCAGCAGCAATAGTGTCAGACTTTGGTGTCTGCAGGTGGGATGAATCCCTAGGTGGAGGCTATCATTGGATGCCTTTTTGTTCAGTCTCTATTCCAAATTTTGTATCTTACCAGACCACCACAGATGAAAGCTGGACATCAACAACAGCAGAAACTACAGAAACCCTACAAACTCATGGAAACTGAACAACTCTCTACTCAATGACCACTGGGTCAGGGAAGAAATACAGAATTTAAAGACTTTTAGAATTCATTGAAATGAAGACAAAACCTACCCACACTTTGGGACACAATAGCACTAAATACCTGAAATCAATAAATTATAAACTAAGAGAACATACACCAATATTGTTTCATGATTAAAGTTTTTGAGATTCCAGGGATACAAGCCCATACCTAAACACAAAAATGGCAATACAGAGAAACTGGGTAGTAAGCATCAAATAAAATTGGGAGAAACTTAAAGCAATTCCTCTATAATCAGGGGGAAGACAAGGCAGTCCACTCTCTGCAATCTATTCAACGTATCAACATAGTAAAAATTTTTCCTATAGCAAAGACAGCTAAAGGTGGTTAAGGGGATTCGTATTAGAAAGAAAGAAGTCAAAGTATAGCTCTTTGAAGATGATATGGTAGTGTTTATATAAGTGACCTCCAAAATTCTACCAGATACATACAACTGGTAAACACATTCACCAAAGTGGCTGACCATGCAATTAACTAAAAAAAAAAAAAAAAATCAGCAACTCTCCTTTATATAAATGACAAATGGGTTAATAACAAAATTAGGAAAACAATACCCTTCACAATAGCCACAAAAACTACACAATATTTCAGTGCAACTCTAACCACCAAGGGAACAACCTGCATGCCAAGAACTTCAAGTCTCTGAAGAAAGAAATTGAAGTAGGTATTAGAAAATGGAGGACTCCACCTAAAGTAATCTGCACAGGTGAGAGTGTGCACTACAGAAGCTAACAGCTTCTGGGACAGGCGGGAGCCACAGAGCTTCTTAGGTAGCTCCCTTTTCTGGCTCCAGACATCTGGGCAACTTCACAGCCACAGGATAGGTGTCTGCCCGGCCCTGGAGGACTTTGCCTCAGCATCAGCAGGAGACATCTTGGTTCTGAGACTCCACTGAAAGTAGTCTGCACAGGTGAGAGTGTGAACTACAGAAGCTAACAGCTTCTGTGACAGGCCAAAGCAACACAGCTTCTGGGAAAGGTCCTGTTTTGGGCCTTCATCTTTGGCCAGGAGGGAGGTCCAATCTCCAGATATCTGTGCACCTTCCCTGTAAGAGGAGAACCTGCCTGCAGACAGTGCTCTGACCACTGAAACTCAGAGGAGAGATCTAGTCTCCCAGGTCAGCTGATAGAGGCTAACAGAATCACCAGAGGAACAATCTCTAACCAGAGAAAACTATAACAACTAACTCCAGAGATTACCAGATGGTGAAAGGTAAACTTAAGAATCTTAATAACAGAAACCAAGACAAGTCAAAATCATCACAACCCAGCACTCCCACTTTGCCCACTCCAGGACACCCCAACATACCAGAAAAGCTAGACCGGGACTTAAAAGCATATCTCATGATGATGGTAGAGGACATCAAGAAGGACTTTAGTAACTCACTTAAAGAAATACAGTAGAACACTGCTAAACAGGTAGAAGACCTTAAAGAGGAAGCACAAAAATCCCTGAAAGAATTGCAGGAAAACACAACCAAGCAGGTGATGGAATTGAATAAAACCATCCAAGACCTAAAAAGGGAAGTAGACACAATATAGAAAACCCAAAGTGAGGCAACGCTGGAGATAGAAACCCTAGGAAAGAAATCTGGAACCATATATGCAAGCATCAGCAACAGAATACAAGACATGGAAGAGAGAATCTCAGGTGCAGAAGATTCCATAGAGAACATCTGCACAACAATCAAAGAAAATGCAAAATGCAAAAAGATCCTAACTCAAAACATCCAGGAAATCCAGGACACAATGAGAAGACCAAAACTATGGATAATAGGAATAGATGAAAATGAAGATTTTTCAACTCAAAGGACCAGCAAATATCTTCAACAAAATTATAGAAGAAAACTACCCCAACCTAAAGAAAGAGATCTCCATGAACATACAAGAAGCCTACAGAACTCCAAATAGACTGGACCAGAAAAGAAATTCCTCCCGACACATAATAATCAGAACAACAAATGCACAAAATAAAGATAGAATATTAAAAGCATTAAGGGAAAATGGTCAAGTAACATATAAAGGCAAGCCTATTAGAATTACACTAGATTTTTCACCAGAGACTATGAAAGCCAGAAGAGCCTGGACAGATGTTATACAGACCCTAAGAGAACACAAATGCCAGCCGAGGCTACTATACCCAGCCAAATTCTCAATTACCATAGATGGAGAAACCAAAGTATTCCACAACAAAAACAAATTCACACATTATCTTTCCAAGAATTCAGCCCTTCAAAGGATAATACAGAAAAAAAGTCAATACAAGGACGGAAACCAAGTCCCAGAAAAAGCAAGAAGGTAATCCCTCAACAAACCTAAAAGAAGACAGCAACAAGAACAGAATGCCAACTTTAACAACAAAAATAATAGGAAGCAACAATTACTTTTCCTTAATATCTCTTAATATCAATGGACTCAACTCCCCACATGGACTAACAGACTGGCTACACAAACAGGACCCAACATTTTGCTTCTTACAGGAAACTCATCTCAGAGAAAAGGATAGAAACTAAATCAGAATGAAAGTCTGGAAAACAATTTTCCAAGCAAATGGTCTGAAGAAACAAGCTGGAGTAGCCATTCTAATATCTAATAAAATTGACTTCCTACCCAAAGTCATCAAAAAAGACAAGGAGTGGCGCTTTATACTCATCAAAGGTAAAATCCTCCAAGAGGAACTATCAATTCTTAATATCTATACTCCAAATACAAGGGCAGCCACATTCATTAAAGAAATTTTAGTAAGCTCAAAGCACACATTACACCTCACACAATAATAGTGGGAGACTTCAACACACCACTTTCACCAATGGACAGATCATGGAAACAGAAACTAAACAGGGACACAGTGAAACTAACAGAAGTTATGAAACAAATGGATCTAAAGGATATGTCCAGACCATTTTATCCTAAAACAAAAGGATATACCTTCTTCTCAGCACCTCATGGTACCTTCTCCAAAATTGACTACATAATTGACCACAAAACAAGCCTCAACAGATACAAAAGTATTGAAATTGTCCCATGCCTCCTATCAGATCACCATGGAATAAGACTAATCATCAATAACAATATAAACAATAGAAAGCCAACATTCACGTGGAAACTGAGCAACACTCTTCTCAATGATACCTTGGTCAAGGAAGGAATAAAGAAAGAAATTAAGGACTTTTTGGAGTTTAATGAAAATGAAGCCACAACATACCCATACTTAAGAAACACAATGAAAGCATTTCTAAGAGGAAAATTCATAGCACTGAGTGCCTCCAAAAAGAAACTAGAGAGAGCACACATTATCAGCTTGATAACACACCTAAAACCTCTAGAACAAAAGGAAGCAAATTCACCCAAGAGGAGTAGACTGCAGGAAGTAATTAAACTCAGGGGCAAAATCAACCAAGTGGAAACAAGAAGAACTAATCAAAGAATCAACCAAAGGAAGAGCTGGTTCTTTGAGAAAATCAACAAGATAGATAAACCCTTAGCCAGACTCACTAGAGGGCACAGGGAAAGCATTCTAATTAACAAAATCAGGAATGGAAAGTGAGACATAACAACAGATCCTGAAGAAATCGAAAACACCATCAGATCCTTCTACAAAAGTATATACTCAACAAAACTGGAGAACCTGGATGAAATGGACAAGTTTCTAGACAGATACCAGGTACCAAAGTTAAATCAAGATCAGGTTAATGATCTAAACAGTCCTATATCCCCTAAAGCAATAGAAGCAGTCATTAATAGTCTCCCAAAAAAACAAAAAACCAAAAAACAAAAAAAAAAACAAAAAACAAAAACAAAACAAAAACAAAAACAAAAACAAAAACAAAAAACCAAAAAGCCCACGACCAGATGGGTTTAGTGCAGAGTTTTATCAGACCTTCATAGAAGACCTAACCCGAGTTCTTCACAAACTATTCCACAAAATAGAAACAGAAGGTACTCTACACAACTCATTTTATGAAGCCACAATTACTCTGATACCTAAACCACAAAAAGACCCAACAAAGATAGAGAACTTCAGACCAATTTCACTTATGAATATCGATGCAAAAATCCTCAATAAAGTTCTCACAAACCGAATCCAAGAACACATCAAAACAATCATCTATCCTGACCAAGTAGGTTTCATCCCAGGGATGCAGAAATGGTTCAATATACAGAAATACATCAATGCAATCCAGTATATAAACAAACTCAAAGACAAAAACCACATGATCATCTCCTTAGATGCGGAGAAAGCATTTGACAAAATCCCAAAACCATTCATGATAAAATTCTTGGAAAGATCAGGAATTCAAGGCCCATACCTAAACATGATAAAAGCCATCTACAGCAAACCAGTAGCCAACATCAAAGTAAATGGTGAGAAGCTGGAAGCAATCCCACTAAAATCAGGGTCTAGACAAGGCTCCCCACTTCTCCCTACCTATTCAACATTGTACTTGATGTCCTAGCCAGAGCAATTCGACAACAAAAGGAGATCAAGGGGATATAATTTGGAAAGGAAGAAGTCAAAATATCACTTTTTACATATGATATGATGGTATACATAAGTGACACTAAAAATTCCACCAGAGAACTCCTAAGCCTGATAAACAGATTCAGTGAAGTAGCTGGATATAAAATTAACTCAAACAAGTCAATGGCCTTTCTGTACAAAAAGGATAAACAGGCTGAGAAAAAAATTAGGGAAACAACACCCTTCTCAATAGTCACAAATAATATGAAATACCTTGGTGTGACTGTAACTAAGGAAGTAAAAGATCCGTATGATAAGAACTTCAAGTCTTTCAAGAAAGAAATTAAAGAAGATCTCAGAAGATGCAAAGATCTCCCATGCTCATGGATTGGCAGGATCAATATAGAAAAAGGGCTATCTTGTCAAAAGCAATCTACAGATTCAATGCAATCCCCATCTAAATTCCAACTCAATTCTTCAACGAATTAGAAAGGACAATTGGCAGATTCATCTGGAATAACAAAAATCCTAGGATAGCCAAAACTCTTCTCAAGGATAAAAGAACCTCTGGTGGAATCACCATGCCTGACCTAAAGCTGTACTACAGAGTAATTGTGATAAAAACTTCATTGTACTGGTATAGAGACAGACAAGTAGAACAATGGAATAAAATTGAAGACCCAGAAATGAACCCACACACCTATGGTCACTTGAACTTTGACAAGGGAGCTAAAACCATCCAGTGGGAAAAAGACAGCATTTTCAACAAATGGTGCTGGCATAACTGGAGGTTATCATGTAGAAGAATGTGAATTGATCCATTCCTATCTCCTTGTACTAAGGTCAAATCTAAGTGGATTAAGGAACTCCACATAAAACCAGAGACACTGAAACTTACAGAGGAGAAAGAAGGGAAAAACCTTGAAGATGTGGGTACAGGGGAAAAATTCCTGAATAGAATATCATTGGCTTGTGCTGTAAGATTGAGACTCCATAAATGGGACCTCACAAAGTTGCAAAGCTTCTGCAAGGCAAAAGACACCGTCAATAAGACAAAAAGACCACCATCAGATTGGGAAAGGATCTTTACCCATCCTAAATCAGATAGGGGACTAATATCCAATATATATAAAGAACTCAAGAAGGTGGACTCCAGAAAATCAAATAACCCCATTAAAAATGGGGCTCCGAGCTAAACAAAGAATTCTCACCTGAGGAATACCTAATGACTGAGAAGCACCTGAAAAAAATGTTCAACATCCTTAATCATCAGAGAAATGCAAATCAAAACAACCCTGAGATTCCACCTCACACCAGTCAGAATGGCTAAGATCAAAAATTCAGGCGACAGCTGATGCTGGCGAGGATGTGAAGAAAGAGGAACACTCCTCCATTGTTGGTGGGATTGCAAGCTTGTACAACCACTCTGGAAATCAGTCTGTCGGTTCCTCAGAAAATTGGACATAGTACTACTGGAGGTTCCCACATTACCTCTCCTGGGCATATATCCAGAAGATATTCCAACCAGTAAGAAGGACACATTCTCCACTATGTTCATAGAAGCCATATTTATAATAGCCAGAAGCTGGAAAGAACCCAGATGCCCCTCAATAGAGGAATGGATATAGAAAATGTGGTACATTTTCACAATGGAGTACTACTCAGCTATTAAAAAGAATGAATTTAGAATTGGGAACAAAACACCCATGGAAGGAGTTACAGAGACAAAGTTTGGAGCTGAGATGAAAGGATGGACGATGTAGAGACTGCCATATCCAGGGATCCACCCCATAATCAGCATCCAAACGCTGACACCATTGCATATACTAGCAAGATTTTATCGAAAGGACCCAGATGTAGCTGTCTCTTGTGAGACTATGCCGGGGCCTAGCAAACACAGAAGTGGATGCTCACAGTCAGCTAATGGATGGATCACAGGGCCCCCAGTGGAGGAGCTTTAGAAAGTACCCAAGGAGCTAAAGGGATCTGCAACCCTACAGGTAGAAAAACATTATGAACTAACCAGTACCCCGGAGCTCTTGACTCTAGCTGCATATGTATCAAAAGATAGCCTAGTTGGCCATCACTGGAAAGAGAGGCCCATTGGACACGCAAACTTTATATGCCCCAGTACAGGGGAACGCCAGGGCCAAAAAGGGTGAGCGGGTGGGTAGGGGAGTGGGGGTGGGTGGGTATGGGGGACTTTTGGCATAGCATTGGAAATGTAAATGAGCTAAATACATAATAAAAAATGGAAAAAAAAAGAATGAATTTATGAAATTCCTAGGCAAACGGATGTACCTGGAGGGCATCATCCTGAGTGAGGTAACCCAATCACAAAGGAACTCACACAATATGTACTCACTGATAAGTGGATATTAGCCCAGAAACTTAGGATACACAAGATATAAGATACAATTTGCAAAACGCATGAAACTCAAGAAGAAAGACGACCAAAGTGTGAACACTTTGCCCCTTCTTAGAATTGGGAACAAAACACCCATGGAAGGAGTTACAGAGACAAAGTTTGGAGCTGTGACGAAGGATGGGCCATCTAGAGACTGCCATATCTAGGGATCCATCCCATAATCAGCTTCCAAAGCTGACTCCATTGCATACACTAGCAAGATTTTGCTGAAAGGACCCAGATAGAGCTGTCTCTTGTCAGACTATGCCGGGGCCTAGCAAACACGGAAGTGGATGCTCACAGTCAGCTATTAGATGGATCACAGGGCCCCCAGTGGAGGAGCTAGAGAATGTACCCAAGAGCTAAAGAGATCTGCAATCCTATAGGTGGGACAACAATATGAACTAACCAGTACCCCCATGGAGCTCATGTCTCTAGCTGTATATGAATCAGAAATTGGCCTAGTTGACCATAAGTGGAAAGAGAGGCCCATTAGTCGTGCAAACTTTATATGCCTTAGTACAGGGGAACAACAGAGCCAAGAAGTGGGAGTGGGTGGGTGGAGGATTGGGTCGGGGAGCTTTTGGGGGACTTTTGTGATAGCATTGGAAATATAAATGAAATAAATACCCAATAAAAAAAAGAAAATGGAAAGATTTCCCATATTCAAGGATTGATGCAATTAACATAGCAAAAATGGCTATCTCATCAAAAGAAATCTTCAGATTCATTGCAATTCCCATCAAAATTCCAACACAATTCCTTACAGATCTTGAAAGACAAATTCTCAACTTTATATTGAAAAACAAAACCCCAATATAAGTGAAACAATCCTGAACAACAAAAGAACTGCTCCCAGAATCATCATTCCCTCACCTCAAAGGGTACTACAGAGCAGTCGTAATAAATCTGCATAGTATTTATTAGACATGGAAATAGATAGATTGATTAATGGAATCAAATCAAAGACTCAGAAATAAACCCACATATCTATGTACATTTGATTTTTTTTTTTTTTACAAAGAAGCCAAGACCATATCATGGAAAAGGGAGAGAATCTTCAATGAATGCTGCTGATCAATCTGGATGTGTGCATGCAGAAGAACACAAGTAAATTTGTATTCACCACACTGCACAAAACTCAAGTCTAATGGATCAAAGAGCTCAACATAAAGCCAGATACACTAAATCGAATACAAGAGAATGTAGGAAATAACCTGAACTCATTGGTAATATGAGACAACTTCCTCTTCATAAAAGCCATAGCTAGAGACACGAGCTTTGGTGGGTACTGGGTAGAGTGGGTGGGGGATCGTGTGGGGGACTTTTGGGATAGCATTGGAAATGTAAATGAAATAAATACCTAATAAAAAATAAATAAAATAAAACCCATAGCTTAGGCACTAAGATCAACAGTTAATAAACAGGATCATGTAAAACTGAAAGGCTTCTCTACAACAAAAGACACAGGCAATAAGACATAATGCAGTCTACAGATTGGGAAAAAGACTTTCACCAACCATACATCTGAAAGAGGGCTAATATCCAAGATATATAAATAACTTAAGAAGCTAGACACCAAAACCCAGATAATACATTTTTAAAATGAGGTACAGAACTAAACAGAGAATTATCAACAGAGGAATCTCTAAGAGCTAAGATATAGAGGTATGTGCAACATCCTTAGTCATCAGGGAAGTTCAAAATAAAATGACTGGAGATTCTACCTTCCACCCATCAGAATGGCTAAGACCAAAAACTCAATGGACAGAACATGCTTTCAAGGATGTGCAGCAAGACAAACTCTCCTCCATTGCTGGTGGGAATGCAAACTTGTACAACCACTCTGGAAATCAATTTGACATTTTCTCAGAAAATTGAGAATTGCTCTATCTCCAGGCCCAGCTATACTATTCCTGGGCATATAACCAAAAGGTGTTCCATAGTTGAACACATGCTGATGACATGTGTTCAACTAAGTTCAATGCAGATGTATTCATAATAGCCAGGAACTGAAAACAACTCATATGTCCCTTAAACTAAGAATGGATAAATACAATTTAGTTCATTTACACAATGGAATACTACTGTGCTATTAAAAAAAAAGTATATCCTGAATTTTGCAGGCAAATGTATGCAGCTAGAAAATATCCTCCTGAGTGACATAACCCAAACCCAAAAGGACATGCATGATATGTATCACTTATAAGTGAATACTAGACAAAATGTATAGGATAATCACAGACCCAAAGAAACCAAATAACATGGTAGGGCCAAGATAGGATGCTTAAATATTCTCTGAAGGGGAAGTAAAATAGGTATTAGACATGGATGGTAGAAGTTAATTTTGTGGAAGAGGAAATGAAGAGAGGAAATGAAGGGACAGGGTGTAGGGAGAATAGAAGAAAGAAATCAGTGGTGGGAAGCAGAGGCCTCTCTAGGAATTGACAGAGTCTGTGGACAGGTGAGGCCACAGAGAGCCTACGGGGATGACTCTACCAGAGACTCCTGGAAGTGGGGGATATGGAGCCTCAAATGGTGACCTCCTGTAGACAAAAAGAACTCTCAGTGGAGGGATTAGCATTGCAACCTATCCACAAAACCCTCAAACTCAAAAGTGTCCTGCCTATAGGATATGTGGGCATTAGCAATAATGTCTGTGTTTGGTGTCTGCAGATGGGGTGGATCCCTAGGTAGGTAGATGGCCTTCCATTCAGTATCTGCTCTAGTCATTGTCCCTGCATTTCCTTTAGACAGGAAAAATTATGTGTTAATATTTTTGAGATGGGTGGATGGCCCATTCTCCAGACTAATTTTTACAAAATATTCTACAATTAGAATGCAAACCAGAGCAATAAACAGTAGAATATACCTAAGTTCTACAAAACTAGTTCAAATTCTGTATATTATATGTTTTAAAATATAATTATTTCAGGGTTTGCTATTAGAACTACAATAATAAGTATCACATGGTAATGGAATTATAACAGGCAGATTGATAAATGGCATCTAACCAAAGGCTCCAAAGTAAATCCACAAACCTATTTCACCTGATTTTTGAAAAGGAAACTAGAAATACACAATGAGAAAAAATAAAGCATCTTCAACAAATGGTGCTGGTCTAACTGGATGTCAATTTGTAGAAGAATTCAAATTGATCCATACCGATCACCCTGTACAAAACTCAAGTCCAACTGGACATAAAACCTCAACATAAAGCCAGGTCTATTGAACCTATTAGGGAAGAAAGTCTGGAATAGCATTCAACTCACTAGAACAGGAGAAAACATTCTGTTTCTCAGAATACAGATAGCACAGGCTTTAAGAACAACAATCTGTGAGACCTCATGAAACCTGGAAACTTCTATAAGGCAAAGAGCTCCATCAATCGGACAGGACAGCATCCTTCAAAATTGGAAAAAAATTTCACCATCCCAACATCTGACAGAGGGCTAATATCCAAAATATGTAAAGAACTAAAAAAAAAAAAAACTAGACATTAACAAATGAAATAATCGAATTAAAAATGAGCTGCAGATTTAAACAGGAAATTCTCAACAGAGGAATCTCAAGGGGTCAAGAAACACTAAATGAATTTTTTAATATCCTTAGCCATAAGGGAAATGAAAGTGGAAGCTACTTGAGATTCCATCTTATACCTGTCAGAATAGCTAGCCTAATATTCAAAATGCAAATGGCAGCACATGCTGGCAAGAATGCTGAGAATGCAAATCACTCCTTCATTGCATGTGAGAATGCAAATAGTACAGCCACTAAACATGGTTTCTGTAAGAGCCTGGTTGCCCTTTAAGGCACACTGTAGAGCAGACTGGCCCTGAACTCATGGAGATCAGCAACCTACCTCTGCCTCCTAGGTCCCTGGATTAAAGTCATATGCTTCCAAATCAATAAGATTGCTTAATGCTTAATTGCAAATTGCTTACTGCTTCTAGACTTTGGTGAAGAGGCTATAAATGTCATTAACAGCGCCATTCTGTGCCATTAGGGCTTGAGGTTATGTGTACATAAAGTCTCATTTTTCACTGATATAAACAACAGTAACTGTATCATTTCTTCCTTTACGTTAAGGTTAAAAAATGCATGCAGTTAAATTCCTGTCTTTTGATATTTAAAAACAAACAAACAAACAAAAAACTCACCTTTATAAGGCTTTCCATTCTTAATCCACAGACTAAAAGAAGCTAAGTAATAAGAAGGACCTAAGGGAGGATGCTTGAATCTCACTGAGAAGGCGACATTAAACATCTGATGTAGACAGAAGGAAGGAACTGGGAAGAAGAGGGGCTCAGTAGGGTAACAGGATAAATCAAGAGTGGGAATGGCATAGGGAGAGAGAATTAGAAGAGAAAGGATTTGTAGGTAGAGGGATCTACTGGGAGAGCTAGAAACAGCACCAGGGAACTCCCAGGAAATGATGAGGTTGAACCTAGCTAAGAGTCCTAGCATTATGGTATATGGAACCTGAACTGCTTCCTCCTGAAAGTAGGCACAGCATCCAATGAAGGAATGGGGACAATAACCTTCCCACAAAACCTTAGATTCTTAATTTATCCTGCCTATAAGATGTGAAAAATAAGTTGACTAGTCGGCCATCATTGGGAAGAGAGGTCCCTTGGTCTAGCAAACTTTATATGCCTCAGTACGGGGGGACGTCAGGGCCAAGAAGTGGGAGTGGGTGGGGGGTCTGGGGGACATTTGGGATAGCATTTGAAATATAAGTGAAGAAAATACCTAATTAAAAAAATAAATTAAAAAAAGATTATTAAAAAAATATGTGCAAAAATAAAGATGAAGCAGAAATTGAGGAATTGGCCAACCAAAGACTGGCCCAAGTTGAGAACTATCCCATGAGAGAGAGCCAACCCCTTACACTAGTAAAAATATTCTTTTATATTTGCAGCCAGGAGCCTAGGATAACTGTCCTCTGAGAGGCTTCCTCTAAGAGCTGATGGAAGCAAATGCACAGACCTGTATTGAAACATTAGATAGAGTTCTAGTAATCTTGTGGAAAGGGAAAGGAAGGTTGAATGAGCCAGAGAAGTCAAGATACCATGGGAAAACCTACAGAATCAACTAGCCTGGGCCCAAAGGGACTCACAGAGACTGAGCTACCAAGGAAAGAGCATGCATGGGACAGACCTAGGCCCCTACATATATATGACAGATGTATAGCTTTGTCTTCATGTGGGAACCCTAACAACTGGAGTAGGGGCTGTCTCAGACTCTGTTGCCTGCTTTTTGGAATCCTGTCTTCAAACTGGGCTGCCTTGTCTAGCCATAGTAGAAGATGCACCTAGTCCTATTTGAATTTGATATGCCAACATATGTTGGTATACATTAGAGGTCTCCCTTTCTCTGAAACCAAGGGGAGGGTGGAGGAGGGGCGAATAGATGGAGGGACAGGGGAAAGAGGAGGTAAGGGAAGTGTTGATAAGGATGCAAAGTAAGTAAGTAAGTAAATAAATAATGAAAATGAACTTGAACTTCTACATGCTGGTATAAACAAAGGCCAAATTTCAAAGGTTTGATGTTATATGGGCAAAATATATAGGAGAACTTTAAAGGAAACATATAAACAGATACAAATAAGTTCCCAATGTATCAGAGAAAAATGCATCCTTGTCTGAAAAACTAGATGCTTGTGGCTAGCAAATTGTTACTATTTCAATTATACTTGTGAAATAATTTAACATTTTTGATTGAATATGTTTATATCAAATACTATACCTGTGGTCTTTTATGAAAAAATTTACATTTTTTCATTTAAATTCTTAAAGGAGTACAATAGATAAAATATTACTTAACAGATAACATAAAGTAATTAATGAAACTTATCTGAGAATTGATGGATACTATGTAGGACAGTTGAGATTAAAATAAGGCTATAACAACCCAAGACAAATTAGAACATATACTTTAACAATACTTTAAATGTTAGAGCTTAATATCTATTTCTCTCTACCAGCCAATACCTGTAAGTGCCAGCATAATTTTTAAAATTGTTTTAATTAATTCAATCCATAGCATCACCAGATTAATCCAGCAGCCTGCCATTGGTCACATCTGGAGCGTCAGCATCCTCACACATGTAGTTTATATACAGAGCACAATGGTGAAAGCTGTCTTCTGGATATGTAGTTTGTACTACATGAGTAACATGATGCAGAAATTCTCACTGCAGTTTGGATCTGATACATGGACTGGGCTAGACAGCAAGACAGATGTGTTTTCAATGCTGTCCATAGAGACTCCTTCAATACAGAGGAAACAATGATTCTGAGAACTCATTTCAGGGCCAGCTGGCAAGGAACTTGGAGGTTACTCTGAATTACCCACATACCATGGTTTAAAGTGTCTCCATGTGGAACACATGAGAAAGCTGTGTAGTTAGAAATAATCAAAATGCTTAAAAGATATTTATAGTGGCAAAAGAAGAAAAAAAAGAGGAAACCATTAAGTGTAATTTTGCCTGCATTGACCTAGTACTCCCTCTATACATTTTTATACTGTTTATTAATAGTTTGAACATTGGGGTAAGATACTTATTCCATCTTAACTGGATGCCATACACTACCCAATGTTTTCTGCATTTTCTATTTTATTCTACATTAAATACTTATCTTATGGCAGAAATATTCACATGTCTAAGCTGATTGTATACAAATCAACTCACAGTTGATTAAAACATGTTGAAGGAGAAAATTCAAACAAAATTAGCAATTAATTAATACATCAACATTTAATTACTGTTTCCTTATCCATTCACGTATGTGGCTTTTATCAAGGAGTTGTGTTCCTAAGAAATATAAGTGTAATATAACAAAGTTTTTTAGATGTAGTTAACCATAATACACATGTTGCATAACTACTTTGGCTAAAAAGTCTTCATTGTTTCCCCACATTTTTATTTTTCAAGGAATGTTTCAATCATTTACAAATATAGTACATGTATAGTCTATATGAATGAGAACAGATAAGTATGTTAATAATCCAATAAAAAACAAAAACTTCGTTACTTAAAACAAATATTGATGGCTTGCACACTGATAAAGACATGCCATTGCTGTCAGGAAAGCGCAGAACAAGAGAAAATCATATTTAGCTGAAACATTTTTGAAAATAACTCCAATAATAACATGAAAAAAATTCATTTGAGAGTGCTTTACTAAAAATAAGATTCCAAGAGGGAATTTCATATTGAAACTGTAGAGAGTTTATCCAGGAGCCTTAACAGCCTGCTATGTATAAAGTTTCATTTAAGATTATTTACAAATCAATTTCTAATGCTTCTGATATCCAAATGGCTTGAGTCCAAATCATTCATTACCTCGCTCATCTTCTTCCCTAGCAGATATTATATCTGTCTGAGCAATAACTGGCAGTATATCCAGTGTAAATTCTGTGATTTATTAGCCTCAGTATAAAGTAGTATGGTGATTTGTGGGAAAAATAGTATTATGACGTTTATTTACTTAATGGCATATGGTCATTTGTAGCCCTCCATCTGTGTGAAGATTGGAGAACGATATGCAGAAATCTCTTCTCTTATTACACTCTGTTGAGGCGGTGGTTAGAACTCAGGTTGTCAAATTGGTAGCATGCGGTTTTGCACACTTAGGGACCTCACTGTCCTCACAGGTTTGATGCTTTTGTTTTGTTTTTAAATTTATTTATTTATTTATTTATTTATTTATTTATTTATTTATACTCAGTATTTTATCTCCCTCCATCCATTCTACTGTCCATTGGTTGGGTGTAAATATCTGCATCTGACTCGGCTGCTTGTGCTGACTCTTTCAGCTACTTGTTGGGTCTTCCAGAGTGCAGTCACACTAAGTCCCTTTTTGTGAGCACTCCATAGCCTCAGTAATAGTGTCAGGCCTTGAGACCACCCCTTGTGCTAGATAGCATTTTGGGTCTGTCACTTGACCTTCTTTTATTTAGATTCTTCTCCATTTCCATCCCTGTAATTCTTTCAGACAGGAACAATTATGGGTCAGAGTTGTGACTGTGGGTCCTGAGAGTGTCTCACGTCTGTCCCAGGCCTCTGGTGCATTCTAAAGGGTCCCCCAAACCTCCTACCTCCCAAAGTTGCCTGTATCCATTCTTTGTGCTGTCCCTCAGGGCTTCAGTCATTTTCCCTCATCCAATACTATATCAGGTTCCTCTCTCCCCCCAACTCACCTTCCCATCCACTTTCCCTTCTGAGTCCCTCCTTCCCTCCCCACTTGTAATTGCTTACTTTTCCCTCCCATGTGGGATTGAAGCATCCTCATTTGAGCACTTCAGCCTTGTTGAACATTTTGAGTTCTGTGGATTGTATCTTGGTTACTTTGGTTTTTGTTTTGTTTTGTATTGTTTTGTTAATATCCACTTATTAGTAAGTACACACCAGGCATATCCTTTTGGGTCTTTATTAGCTCATTCTGGATGGTATTTTTCTAGTTCCATCCATTTGCCTGAAAAACTCAAGGTGTCCTCATTCTTAATAGCTGAGTAGTACTCCATTGTGTAAATGAACCACATTTTCTGTATCCAATTTTCTGTTGTGGAACATCTAAGTTGTTTCCAGCTTTGGCTACCACAAATAAATCCGCTATGAACATAGTGGAACACGTGCCGCTGTGGCATGGTGGGGCATCTTTTGGGTATATTCCAAAAGTGGTATACCTGGGTCTTCTGGTAGATCTATTTCCAATTTCCTTAGGAATCTCCAGATTGATTTCCAGAGTGGTTGTACCAGTTTGTAATCCCACCAGCAATGGAGGACTGTTCCTCTTTCTCCATATCATCTCCAACATGTGTTGTCACCTGAGGTTTTGATCTGATTGGTGTAAGGTCTCAGGGTTGTTTTGATTTGCATTTCTCTGATCACTAAGGACTTTGAACATTTCTTTAGGTGTTTCTCACTCATTTGAGATTCCTCAGTTGTGAAATCTCTGTTTAGACCTATTCCCCATTTTTTGATTGAGTTGGTTTTTTTGGTGATTAGCTTCTTGATTCTTTATATATTTTGGATAGTAGCCCTCTATTGAGTGTGGGGTTAGTGAAGATTTTTTTCCCAGCCTGTAGGTTGTCAATTTGTCTTATTGACTATGCCCTTCGCCTTACTCAAGCTTTCCAGTTTCATGAGGTCTGTTTTCAACACCCCACACATTCGTGCTTCAAGACATAAAAATTCTAACCTGACCACCATAGTAGGTATCTCATTTTATTTGGATTCATACAGTTAAATATTGTATGAGTTGTTCTTTATAGACCAATCAAATTTATTTCCCCACTTCTACAGGCCAGAATTCAAAGTGAAGGCAAAATTGATATCTACTGGTAGTCTGCTCTCTCCTTCATTGACCATGCTTTCTGTAAGTGTCTTCAATACAGAAAGATCTTAGGTTAGTCTTCTAGACAATTATCTAGGAATAATAACTCCATACGTAAACATCGTACTCTGTAAAAGCCATCTCTTAGCTATCTATCAGTTTGTTACCTATTTTTTTCTAATTAAAAATTGAGGCAATACAAAAATATCAACCACAATAGATATATGAAGCAGTTGCCAACCACTGAACCCTGTAAGACTATGCTATATATTGTATACTGACATATATTTTAATTCAATGTTTTCTCATTGGAGTTATCTATTTAGTTGTATGGAAAATTTCCCTTTGGAGAGTAGGAGAATTCATATTTAGTCAAAGAGCTAACTAAACATTCCACCAAGGAAGCTGTAGATAAACATAACACAAATATTTAGAGAATGTAACAATTGTCTGTGAAAGAATTAGGCTGTTACTTTGCAGTCTACGTTCTTTAAGGCATGCTATTTGTGCTCTAAAGAATTTGCTGTGTGAAAACAATGAAATAATACAACTAACTATTTTGTCTTTAATAGTGGCTTCAATGTTACCACAACCATAGCTTCATATTTCTCTGTTGAGTATAATCTGACATTTTTCAAAATAACCCAGATGCCAAAATGTACTAGGCTTTGTGTGTTAAGTGATTACCACAACTCTTGTTTACACTCAGATGAAATAGCATTGAAACCAGAAGCCATGATCTTGTATGTGCATATCTTTTCTCTCACTTAGCAAGTAATTTTCAGCAACAAAACTATTTTAAGTATCCTCTTATTCAACATTAAAATGAGAAATTTGCATTTAATGAAGAATCTGCTTTTGTCATGGGATGGAACAAAAAGTCCTTGGCAGAGCTTTCTACCACAGAAGTAGTCTATTTTTATACTGTACATTTAGCAAATAGTAAAAATAAAAATTCCACAAACTGCATCCAAAGAACTAAAAAGAAAAACAAAAACAAAAAAGAAACTAGCAGGCAGGAACCTGTGTTTAGTTCTTATTATTGCTTGAGAACAAAAATAGCAGTTGTGATGTCACTACAAATCTTTTAAAGGTCAGAAATTTGTGAAGATTTATTTTACAGAAAAATGTAAAACAGAAAAAATAACCCGTGAAAGAATACTAACATAGCTCTGCGTCTATTTATTTGATAAAAATTAATTTAATGTTTAAAGAAAATCCGGATTATTCTAAGGAACATCTTTAGATAAAATATCTAGAGGAGAAGAATATTTGGCATTTCATAAACTAAACAATTTAATGCATGTTATCATTTGAAAATAGGACACTGTGGTAATGCTTCAATAGAACTGAGAATTTACAATGGATTTTTCTGGTAGATATTAAGAAATATCTTGAGTTCAAACATATAGTTTATACTCTAAAAAATTGTATAATATGTTGATAAATTATGTAAACAGTGTGTGAAATAATGAAGAGATTCAAAGAATAAAAGCTTTTGATAGCTTTTTCTTTTGATTTAAAGAATCATTTCATTTACGGTTAAATGTTTCACTTTTATTTTTAGATCTAGTGATGTCAAAAGCACTACTTTCATGGTATAAATATGAAACTCTGCCCCATTGTAACAAATCAGAAAAGTCAGAGGTTAAATACAGAAACAGAAATATATACAGGGAGATCTTTGAAAAATTCTTACTGTATCTTTTACAAGGAATTCTTCTATCCGATTCTTAGAAGCCGAAGCAACTTCACACTTCCCTTACCCAGTCACCCATCTCTACCTACAGGTGCAAAGAGCAAGAAACAAAAATAACAAAGACAGGTCTATGACAGGTGAAGTGAAAATGTTCAGGCTGGAATGTGCTAAAGCCCAGTGTTTCACAGGCAATCTCTACTGTTTAGGATGTAGTATTTTTCTCATCCTTAACAGGTGGTGTTATAACAATCTATGAGGAAGTCAAAGATATTTATTTTTAACTTCTTCTTGTCATAGCTATTAATGACTAAACTTAAGAAATCATTTTGATGTTACAAATTTTATCATTTATCTCACTTTATGTATATTTATTACCTATTTTGTATTTACTTATTTTGCCCTAGGATCCAATCCCATTAACATTTGTTTGTTTTAAAACACCATTATGTGCTGGGCGTGGTGGCACACACCTTTAATCCCAGCACTCAGGAGGCAGAGGTAGGTGGATTTCTGAGTTCAAGGCCAGCCTGGTACACAGAGTGAGTTCCAGGACAGCCAGGGCTACACAGAGAAACCCTGTCTCGAAAAAAAAAAAAAAAAAAAAAAAAAAAACAACAACAACCAACAAACAAACAAACAAACAAAACCCCCACCATTATTCTTTTCTATTATGTTCTCACATTTTGCATTTTGATTTGTTATATGTAGATTCCACCAAGTTGAGACTGTTCTAACATGACCTCTTCTCAGTAATTGTCATATTTCTTTGCCTTGTACTAAATTGTATACCAAGCACATCAATGTTAAATACCTATGACATGTTGCATGCCTCCAAGAGTGAATGCTGGATATCTGAGCACTTCATTGATAACCCTCTCCAGCAGCTGCTGTGGCTTGTGTTTTTCCTTTATAACTATTATTTGACTGGCGATTTTGATTGTCCTTCCCGAATGAAAACTATTTTGAGTATCTTTTCCTTTTTGTATATGTTCTTTGCATCAATACTTCATGCAACATGTTTTTTCACAGCTTTTCACACATGAATTGTACAATAAGAATTTTCAATCTTAATAAACCTGGACAAAAATATACAATCCAGATATTTTATTTATAAGCCAAACACCTAGATTGGACAGGTCTAGAGCTACATCTGTTATTCTCCAGCTATGATGCCCCTTGTTACATGCTGTTTCTCCTGGCCACAATGTTCTGGTCCATGGAATCTTCCTCCTCCTCTCTTCTTCCTCTTTGTCTCCCCCTCTCTCAAATCTCCAATCCCACTTTTCTCCCTTCTCTGCCCAATCAAAATCTCTAGACTTTTATTGACCAGTGAAACTGGGGAGAAGATTTGCATGGCATCACTTGAATACATGAGGGTGTGCCTGTCAGAGGTAACCATATCTTGAAGAACCAGTATTTAGCATTAGAATAAAAGCAACATCAGTGTTGAATCTCTAAAACATGTGGATATTTTGTACATGGTAAGAATGGTTGAGTTCATATACTGAATAAAATTAACCTGAACTTGCTATGTGGTTTCAATATATTAAAAGGAGAACTTCAGGGAAGGAGAGAATGAAGACAGAGTCAGTGCTGATATGATGGAGGCCAATATTAAAAGAACTCTTCATCAGAAGGCATGTCTAGAAACAGGAAAGGGTGTCTTCCCTGAAGCCTTCAGAAACAATACATACCTCCTAATTATATTCATAATTGTAACTTATGAATCTGTTAGATAAAATGGCACATTTGTGATCATTTGTTACATTAGCAATAGGAAGCTAATAGAGATTATTTGCTTGATCATTATAAAATTTAAAAATTGTAATGTGCTATAGTTCCTTTTGTGTTACCCTGATTAAAGCAACTTTGAGGAAGAAGTTTATTTGGCTTAAGATTCCCTGTGACCAGTGAAAGAACACAAGATGTCAAGATAAAGGGTTTTCATGAACAGATGTCCTCTAAGTGATTGACATTTATAGAAGAAAATCTTTTGTAGGAATACTGAATCAATGTTTTTAAAAGAAGTGATTATTAATTAAGAGGTATATATATATATATATATATATATATATATATATATACATATATATATATATATATATATATATATATATATATAATTTACCCTTTCTTGTATATGTTATGTTAGGTTGTGAATATATTAATAGGAGATATTCACTTTTCTCATTGTCCTGAAGTTTAAGAAGTCTGACATAAAAATACTGACAAGGCAACTGAGTTACATATTATCCATGGGACCATAGATGAAAAATGAGAGGCTAAGACTAACCAGCAATAGGGAACTGGGTTAATTCCTTCCATGTCTGTCTCATGTAGCTATTTCCTCCAGATAGAAAAATTATATAAACATTAACAATTGAGCTGTCTGAATTTCCAAACTCTCTTCAAAGGATCAGTGTGATCCAGAAATTCAGTTTTTCTAGTTTAATCATTTATGCTGGGAGTGGACATTTCTGGAATGCACTTATTAAGTCATTCATTTTTCTGTAATTAAGCCTTAGTCTAACCACCTATAAGGATCTACAATAAATAATTTGCATCACTAAGATTAAGTTGTAAGGGATTATGTTCTGAAGCTGTTATGTTCTTTCCATATTTGAGTTTAATAAATAGTCCAAAACTTTCTGGAAAAATCACATAATACATAAATAGCATCTGAAGGAACCAAGAGAATTCAAGGTGGGTAGAGGAAGGCATGGCTCTTAAAATTAATACTGAGGTGTACAGCAGAAGTTTACTTAGGTTATTTTGGAGTTTCTTCAGTAACAATACAATTAACAATACTGTTAATGAATACCTTCTTGCATGCAGTATGGGATGATATAGCTCATTGTTGTAGTAATAGTCATATGCTTCCTGAAATTGATGATAGGAAATGCCATCATAGCTAAGCCATCTGAGAGCATACTTGACTAGAATCCCAGGATGAATATCTTCCTTTGCTTTTTATTGGGTACCATCCTTCCATGATGGGTAGAGTCCAGCATATTAGGAAATAATAACCCCAAACTGATGATAGGGTGGGAAATATATTTCAGACATTGGAAATAGCATATATGTTACATGCTTGTAAGTAGGCTGTGGCATTAGTTGTATGACCTTTGTTATAGAGGATAAGATATAAGCTGTTGGGGGAAAAGTATGAACTACAGTAGTAAATAAAGAAATCACTCCACACATTTTCCTGGGCAAATGTCTCTTGAAAAAAATTGTAATTAAAAATAATGTTTATTACTGTAGATTGCAAAACAAGAATAAAGTCCATATACAAAATTTAATATACTGTTACACCTTACTTTGTACATAAGACCACCACATGCTTTTAAGCTTCAATAGTAGGAATGGATTTCCTCATATTGAGCAAGTATTAAGTCCAGTTAGAAATTTGCCAAGGTACATGTGCCTCAATTCTACTGTTAAAGTTGTTAACATGTTATGGTGATTTATGTGGCTTGTCATAGCTAGGCAGGAATGTGGATTGCTTCCCAGTTTTAGAAGCTCGTATGGTGTCAACTTATAACATGAAAATTAATACTGAGAAATGAAGTTTCAGATCAACTAGATAACTCGGAGTAGATGGCATCTCCAGCAATAGAGACTTACCTATAACCTGTCAAGAGCAATCACAGCAGCCTATAGTGTTTGGGAGTGTCTAGGACAGTCAACAGCAATGATTAAGAAGAAGGCATCTCAACCCTGGTTTTTGGTAAGTGGTCTATGGTTCTTGGTATTATCCCTGCCAGTCCAGAGAAAAGAATTTTAATATGCATGCATGTGTGTGTGTGTGTGTAATATATGTACATTAGTTGTCATATATTATAGGTGTTTTTAGGTTGATAGTTACTAATATGACCTTTTCAGGAAGCTTCATGTTGTTGACACACCTTCTTATTCTTCTGTATTTATCTGCCCCTTCTGTAATGAGAGGCCCATGTTTTCCCGATTTCCTTTTCAGATAATGTGGACCATGCTATTCCCTTTTCTGTTGCTGCTTTCCAATCCACACTGTCATCATTTTGTCATGTTCTTGGGTTCTTCAATTACAACACGTTATGTACTCACATCTGAAGATTTTGAGCTAGAAATAGAAACCACCACAGAAAAGTACACCAAATCAAATGTGGGACTGTGGAGCACAGATCCAATTGATTCATCTACAGCACAAATTCTGTACCTGAGGCACAGGGAACATAGGAAAAAAAAAAGGGACAGAAAAACTGTAAGAGCCAAAAGAGAATGCAGTTTGCTGTGAGAGTGTGTCTCCTAAGAATTTCAGAAACTGCACCCATGAAGTTCATGAACATAAATTCCAAACATGAGCTGGAATGGGGACAAGATTAACAGAGGTGTTAATGTTGACTGCTTAAATCTCATGACACCCCACCTCTTCACAAGGACCTAATGGCAAATGACAGAATGTGAAACTTAAAAGTCTCCCACAGAGAAGAGTACATCAATTATGTATAAAATATCATACAAGTAACATTATACAGACTAAGAAGGTTTCATTTTATAATGTATATATGTGTGTGTGTGTGTGTGTGTGTGTGTGTGAGAGAGAGAGAGAGTGCATGTGTGTGCATATGTGTGCATATGTGTGTATGTGATATATATGTGTATGTAAGGGAATATATATATATATATATATATATATATATATATATATATATGTATATATATAACAATATCACATATACTACCACAGGCACCAAAAACAATAATTACAATTAAAAATGAAACCATGAGTCTGAAAGTCTGAAAAATATTAAAGGAAAAATATGGGAAAGCTTAGAGGGAAAAGAGGCCAGTGGCTTATTGTCTTGTACCAAAATATAGTGAGATAGACATTCATGAGTATATCAGCTAGAATCACTTAAGTTATTTGAAGTAATGAAATATTTTCACGTACTGTGTAAAATGAAATGATGCATAATTATAGCAATGGCAGAGGCGAACATATAGAGAGTGAACTAATTCATCGGTAACCTTCTAATCACATGGAGGACACCCATTCATGTTAAATCCAAAAGGAAGACTTTGGAATGTCAAACTGACAAGATTTATCTGTATGTTGTATGTTTAAACTTTTTCTAATGTTTTAGTTTGCTTGACTAAGGCAGAAACCATCATAATTTTAACCACTGTTATTTAACATAATTCTAACGGTAGTTGTTGAAGATTTTTATGTAGCAATTGAAAATTTAAAACCTTCATTTGTATGATAGAAATGGTATGGCAGAGACATTTTATCTCTATTGTTCTGCATTAAATTTCAACTGCTAAATTGTAGGTGTGTGGTTGCAGAATTATGTTCCTCTCCTAAAATTCCTGTGATGATATTATACTCTACTTAATAGAATATATAATTATACTATCACTTAATAGAGTAACATCCTATACAGTATATTTATTTATAGTGTATTTAAAAGATTAACTAGATGAAAAGATACTGTAAGGGTGAGCTTAATTTCACTTGATGGGTGTCATTGTAAGAAAAATTTGAAATCATGAAGAAATATGAAATGTACTCCTTGTTATACACACACACTCAGAGGGAAGGTCACATATGGCCAAAGGTAAAGCAATCACACACAGTCCAAGGAGAGCAGCCCCAGAAAAAAGCAACTCTGCCAACCTTCTACCCAGCTTGCTGTCTCCAGACCAGTAAGAATTAAATTGCTATTATTTAAGGTACTCAATCTCTTCAATACTGTTTTACAGTGGTGCTCAAAAATTAATAGAGTGGCTCAAATATCTGTTGTACAAAGTAAATATTTTGTCGAGATTCCCAAGATCTGAGATTTAACATGTGTGTAATCAATCTGCAGTCAGGATCCCAGCAGGTGTCCCCATCACAAGGCGTGTAGGAGCTCAACTTCCATGTTACTATAGCAGCCACATCGCTTAGGCGAATTCTAAATTAGATACCTTCTATTTCAAATTTCTTTTACCATAGGGATTTTTTTCAACAATTTATAAATAATTCATTTTTTATGGACTGGGTATATAATCCAACTTTTCAATGACACTGAGAATAGAATCTCAGACAGATTTCTACGTTCAATAAGGTAAATGTGTATATTCTTCAGGGATTACAAATACAAATTTATTTTCTGCTATAGTAATCAATAGACAAAATATTGGTAAAATTTTAAAAATGCTAAGTGTAATTATGTAAATAAATACTTTTTTATAAACCTACTAAAGGTAGATACAGAACATCAATACCATGAATATACTGAAAATTTTATGTCACTCATATACACACAAACTAATCTGAAAATGTTGAAGTGAATAATATCATAGTATTATTTTCATTCCTTTTGCTGAATGAAATCTTGAAGAGTCAAATATCAAATGGAAAAGATCTCACATCTAGTTTGCCTTTACAATTTAACTGTACATCTATTCCACATGTGGCACATGATTGTAACGCTGAAAAATTTGAAGTAGAAAATTCCCTTTATCAATATTCTTTAAGAAACAAATATTTGGGCATAGAGGGAGGCATAATGAAATTTACATAACCAGGTGCAGGAATAAAAATATTAAAAAATTACTAAAATAAAGAATATGTACAGTGTCATTGGGTTTATTCGTGGTGACTAGATTCTTTTGCTTCACATAAAAATTGAAAGCTCATACATCTTACAGTTTAGAGGGCTGTAAGCAGAGGCAGAGGCATTATTTTTTCTAACGGTGTCTTACATTCATATTTTCCATGCTGTACTATGATCACATCAGAACTTCCTACCAGAGATACATTTGCTAATGATTATCTATGTCCTTGAAAATCTAAATAATGTGTCTAACGATTTCACTGAATAGCACTTAAGTTAACAGCAAGTATCCCTTTCCAGTAATTATCTTTTGATTTTTGAGGTTATAATGTAGTGCATTTTAAAAGTTCATAATCAAGAAGATAGGTCACAAATGAAAAAGACTGTAATGAGAGTGTGCTGTTTATATTTGAGCCTCTGTGTGTGTGTGTGTGTGTGTGTGTGTATGTGTTGAAGAGACAGAGACAGAGGCAAAGACAGAGAATTATGTATGTTTATGTCTTTAGCTGCCGTTAACAGTCTACTCATTCTGATGAACTACAGCAGCTTCGTGGCTCCTATAAATAGCTTGCCAAAACCTCCAGCTTCTATTATTAGTAATTAGATAGATAACAACTAATCAGCACTAGCTATTCTAATTGCACTGTATCTGGATTCTTGAGAAGTCCATGCTATTTTATCTTTTAACAGAAATAAATATAAATGTATCTCTTATTTTTTTTTACAAATTGTCCAATTATGATTTAATAATAATTGTTTTGTTCTTTTTTAAAAAAAAATAGATAGGCAGCTTCCCCCCAATTTTTATCTTAACATCACATCAAGTGAACCCAAGTCCATGATGAATGTCTACATTAAAGCTATCATTGCTAATAGTATTCCATATCATTTGTCTTTGGTTCTGTGGGACCAAATTACAATCACCACATGACTGTAGCTTATCTTGTGATTAATGATGGTTTTACTAAGTCACTGACAGTGAAGCTTCTGGGAGGAAAATGGTAATATGGTTTGAAATTTTAAATTGCACATTTAAAAAATCATTACCTAGTTTTCTAAGAGACGCTTAATTTGTTCAAGATAGGGGGTAAAATATCTAGTCCTTTTAACCAGAAGAGGGAAGAATCTCTCAAGGTAATTACTCGTGTTTTTAAATGTTGAAAGATATACATAACAAAAGGCTTCAGAAAAAATATTCAAATATATTTAAGATAATTTACTAAGGTTTGAGAGATGAACAAAATCTTCATATTAATATGAAAAGAAAGTGTGAAGATTCAGAAGGAATCCCTATAGTAGCATTCGTTTGGACAATATGTGGATGTTTCTGTATGACAGATTATATATTCAGAAAACTGCTCTGCACCATTTCCTTGAGAGTCATTTGTGCATATCTGAGCCATTAGTAAAGAAATACTATCAGCACCCACTGATCTTTTGATGTTTCCTTCTAAATTACCTCAGTTTCTGAACTAATATGAATTTACGTTATTACTACTGAGACTAATTGTCACTGGTTCTGTTTAAGCAAAGAGAGAAATTTAAATTCATTTTGCCTTAGGAAATAGGTAGACAATATTGGCATTTATTTTGATTGCAATTTTATCTCTTTTCCTACATGAAATTCAAAATGTGTTTTCCAAAACTACCTTCAGTGAAATTCCATGTTAATAGCCTATTTGCAACTCTGATGCACATAAAACAATCTTGAAATTCTAAAGATAAGTCACAAATGGATTTGTTGTTCTCTAGTTTGGTAAAAATAGAACAGTTGGATCTGAAACTATTTCTACTCCTTTCTACAAGTCAATTGACCGTAACTTCTATGATTGAAATGGTCAAAATATGTCCATCTTTCAAATGCCCATAATCATCCAAGTGACTGCAATACTAGCAATGGCAGCTTGAATTGTTATTTTATTTCTGTGCTTTTCATGCTAGGTTAGTTACAGAAAAATATTTTTTGGTAGCATGTTGATCTTCTAAGTATATTTGGGCTGAAATGTTTCCTCTACTGCTTGGTATGACAATATTTGCATAATAAAAATATCCAAAAACTCATATTCCCTTGTCATGAATGTTCTCTAAACAATGGTGGCTTCTGTTATTAGAGAAAATTATCAAAATGTCGGGGGCTTCATTGAGAAATCTCGGCACGTGATCAAACCTACTTGTGCTCACTCTGCTGTTAAAGAGACTAATTATTGTAACAATATTCAATGATTTTAATGTGCTAAGAGAGTGTAATGAAGACCATTAAACATTTATTGCAAACATATTTGCCTCTGTAAACCTCTAAAGAGAAGATATTACTGCATTTTAACAATCCATTTCTTAGTGATGATGCTGGCATTAATTTGTTGGTGCTTAAAAGATATTTGAGTTTCTTATTATAACCACTTGATGCAAGCACTTCAAACAAAGAAAAACTGATGTAGTTAGTTGGTGTGGGGATGCAAGACTGTGTGTACTTGTAGTTTTGAGACTAAAGATAGGGGAATGGTGCTAACTTCAAGTGTTGTTCTGAACTTGTCTTCCTTGATTTTGTACACAGGGTTCTATTGTCCTGAGGCTGTCTTATTTAGCTAAGAGTGGCTCACTGAGAAGTCATATGGATCTATCTACTTTCTTTTCCCCAAAGAAGGGATTGCAAATATGTTATCTGGGGAAGGTAAATTACAAGTCCTCACCCTTGTTAGTCAAAGAATTTTCTGATTGAGTCATTGCCTAGCCTCTGTGTCATAGTTTTTAAAATTCCTGACTAAAGAGATATTTGAGGCAATTATTCTAAAATATAATAATATCTAAGAATGTAAATGTGAGAAACAATTCATCTAGTAGGGATATCAAACTGCTAAATTGTATAAAAGACAATGATAACATATCTGTTTCTGGAAATCTAGCAGCATTCACTAACATCAAGAAAGTCTGAGGTATTTTGAAGTAAAACTGCTTTCTCCCTAGTCTTTACCAGCTCAGCTTCTGGGAAAAACAAATACTTATTGGTCCAATCAAAAGCGCTTGCTTAAGATCTGGCTTCTAGGAGAATTCCTATATTTAGTATTTCTCATCTTGGCGTTCACAAAAGTGTGTCATCTTTGTGCAAAAGGATAAGACTCCCTTTTTTTTTTCTGTGAGGGAATTTTTATTATGGATATGGTACTACTGAAATACTGGAATTTCAAATATCAATTCTCAGGCTTACATGATAGTTTGTGAATTCTAAGAATATGGCCCAAAAGTTGAAGGTACTGTGTACATCTCTTCATCTAGAATTGAGATCTCAGTCAAGATATCAATAAGAAGAAAAATCCCTTGAGCATAAACTCAGCTTCAATGTGTAGATCCAAAACATACTATGGACAAATGTGATGGCTGGGAAATGTATTATAGGAAAGAGAAGAAAGTCATGAAACAAAGTTAATGAACGAAGCTAATTACATTTGCAACAATTGTGATGTGGAGACAAGAATGAAGGCATATTGGGAGGAATTTCAAAGTTCCTTTGGAGACAATGCTAGCATGTTTACTTGCTGTCTGTCCTGTTGACGAGAACACAGGAAAGAGACAGTGAGCAGACCTTTTTGCATTCAGGTCAGACATAATACCTAATCTCTATGATTATTCCTTGGAAGCATATTGGATTTGTTTGGATTAATCTCGAGTAGCCTATGCCTCTAAGGCATTGTTGTAAAATCACAGAGCAATTAGCTAGCAATTAGTGCACCTCGCTAGTAATATGTAGGCTGCCAGTGAGGGAAAAAAAGCTTTGAAGAAACAACTATTACCCTGAAGTCACTATGGACATTCTTAAAAGACCCAAAATATAAAACAAAATTTTTACCTCAAAGAGAATAGAAAGTGTTTATTCTGGAGCCATATATGAATGGCAGTGTCCCGTGGAAGACAGACTGAAGTTACCACAATTATCGTATCACAGTGTACTACAGTACACTTTATAGTAACAGAACAAAGAGAATCATAGACAAAGACACATTCTAAACACAATGATGGAAGCAGGTGAGTTAGTTACAGCAAAGAGGGAAATATATGATATAGGCTGTCTGATGACATTGCCAGCATTTGAGATAATTTTTCACTATCTGTATTCATCACAGGGATTTATAATATTGTCAAACACGTGAATCTTAGTTAAAAATGCTAAAGTGGACAATAGATGGATTTTGAGTAAATTGAAGATCTCTGGCCCTTCTTGCTGCACTCCTCAAGCTCTCCACAAACACAGACCTTCCAGTCGGTTCACCAGCTCTGGAGACTTTACTATACATGAATCTTTTCTCTGAGAAGTTCAGTTCACAACTTAATACTGAGACTGTGAGTCAGAATTCAATATGCCTATTCCCTTAACAAAAAACAGCGAGAAAATGGCATATTTTTGGATACACACACACACACACACACACACACACACACAAAACAGGGCCTGGCTCAGGAGTTAAAAGCATTGATTGTTCTTCAGGTTCAAATCTCAGTACCTATAAGGGAACTCACAAAAATCTGTAAAATCCAAGATCTGATACCCTCACACAGACATGCATGCAGGCAAAACAACAATGACCATAACATAAAATAAAATAAATAAATAAATACATTTTGAAATAAGAAAGTACAAATAGCAGAAACTGCTCTTGAAAGTGATAATATAGAAAGTTCCCCCAAAGATGGCATTATAAAATATCCAAAAGAAAAATATGAATAAAGAAGGAAAGAAAAATATGTTAACAACGAATCATTCAAGAATATCAATAAAGACAAAGAAATTATTTAGAGTAGTCCAAATAATTTCTGAAACGTAAAAGTTTAATAATAAATTATGATAGTTATATCAGTGATATACTTTATGTCACAAATGTTTAGGTATAAATGTAATTGAGGCTTCATAGAACAAATTGGGTAGTGGTTCCTTCTGTTTCTATTGTGGAATAATTTGAAGAGTATTGGTGTTAGATCAACTTTGATGGTCTGATAGAATTCTGCACTAAACCTATCTGGTCTTGTGCTTTTGTTTGGTTGGGAGAATTTTAATGACTGCTGCTATTTATTTAGTGGTCATGGGAATGTTTAGATGGTTTATCTGATCTTGATTTAATTTTGGTACTTGGTATTTGTCTAGAACATTGTCAATTTCATCCAGATTTTTCCAGTTTTGTTGAGTATAGGCTTTTGTAGTAGGATCTGATGATTTTTTTTTTTGTAATTTCCTCAGTTTCTGTTGTTATGCCTCCCTTTTCATTTCTAATTTTGTTAATTTGGATACTGTCTCTGTGCCCACTAGATAGCCTGGCTAAGGGTTTGTCTATCTTGTTGATTTTCTCAAAGAACTAGCTTCTGGTTTGGTTGATTCTTTGTATAGTTTTTTTTGTTTCCACTTGGTTGATTTCAACCCTGAGTTTGATTATTTCCTGCTGTCTACTCCTCTTGGGTGTTTTTGTTTCATTTTGTTTTAGAGCTTTCAGGTGTGCTGTCAAGCTGCTAGTAGTGTATGCTCTCTCCAGTTTTATTTTGGAGGCACTTAAAGCTATGAGTTTTCCTCTTAGCACTGCTTTTATTTTGTCCCATAAATTTTGTTATGATGTCCTTAATTTCTAAATTCTAAAAAGTCCTTAATTTCTTTCTTTATTTCTTCCAAGTTATCAATGAGTAGAGTGTTGTTTACCTTCCATGTGTATGTGGGCTAACCGTTATTTTTGTTATTATTGAAGACCAGCCTTAGTTAGTGGTGATCTGATAGGATGCATGGGATTATGTCAATCTTCTTGTATCTGTTTAGGCCTGTTTTGTGACCAATTATATGGTCAATTTTGGAGAAAGTATCCTGAGGTGCTAGAAGAAGGTATATTCTTTTGCTTTTCACTGTACTTAGTATTTTTAATTTTAGTATATCGTAAGGACACATCTTATGTTTTGCTTTAGCTCAAGTATTACACAATAAAAATTTATGTCATCTGGTAAAAAAAAATAAAATGTTTCTAGATAACATGTACAATATGTTTTCAACAATTTTGACGTTAAAATGACCAGAAGAACAGTATATCAAGGTACTGTACTAAATATAAAAGTATAATCTTTGAAATAATATTTGCCCTCCAGTGTTGAAAGTAGAAAAAAATAGAACTTAAGCTAAATCTCAAATAAATAATATATTGTATTCCTTGCCAAGAAAAGGTATTGTTACCTAAATAGTCCTGAGTCCATCTTGCCTCTCTAATTTCCTGTTAATTCATCTCATATCTTCCACTTTATGTAAGATTATAACTCTAATGTGTTTATGTGTATCTTTGTGTATGTGTGTGTTTGCACTTAAGTATATGCTCAGGACATCTCTATTTCAATGATAGTTGATATGAGCCTATGTTTCTAATAAACACTGCTTGTCTACTTCAAAGCCATTATAAGGATGAGGTTTCTTAAACCATGAAGACACTTATCTCATTATAGCCACATTATTGCAGTAATTTTTACTTAAAATAAATCAATATCTATCAGTGTTATACGGTTGTTGTGCATACGCCTTTTACTTCCTTAAAACTGTATTTCCTTTCAAGCATAATTAAAGGACATAGTAAATGATGCTGATATCATTATAGATATTTTCCCAATTAATTATTTTAATTTCTTTTTTACTGGCTCATTTCCAAAACATAGAAATACTCTAGATTATTTTATGCATTAATGTTGGGTACTATAAAGATACTATACTCATTTGTTTCTTCAAACAATGCTTTGGTTGGAAACTCCCAAGATATTTTTATATTAAACACACCCTCCACAAATGTGACAAATCAACTCATCTTTACAATTTTAGTGTTTTTGTTGTTGTTTCTTGTGCCTTCTTGTTCGTGCTTTCTTTTTATGCTGAACACAAATGAAGAATGTATATATTTTCTTGTTACTGATAGTACTTTGCTTTTTGCATCAATTGCCAATTTATTTTATAGCCTTTAATGGCTTCTGTCACTTTCATTCAACATCTTATTTTTTGATAGCTTTTACCTTGGAATATTGATAAATTTTAAAATGTCAGTTCTGCCCTGATCATATCCTCTTTCCTTTTTTCTGTTGCCATATGTATCAGTCAAAATTGGTGAAATGTTATTCCTTGCCAGAAATACTACCTACTTGATCATAGGGAATGAGTGTTTTATGTGCTATCGAACATAGTTTATTAGTATTGTATTGAGGAGATTTGCTTCTATTTGAATACTGCTTTACAATTACCTTTTATTTTTTAGTGTATTCAAAACTTTCTTGTTTAGGTATGCTACTGAACTCCTAAAAAGAGTTTTTAAAAAAATCTGTTTTCTTGATAATTTTAAAGTATTGAGTAAGCGTAATGTAGTTTTTAAAAAATGTTTGGCATTCACGGAGATCCACACTTTACTAGTACATCTTCATTTTTTTTTTTTTTTTGTCTAACTATAACTGATTTGAATTTCAAAAAAAAAAAGAAATAGTGACAAATTGAGGAAGAGCTAGAAAGTAGCATTCTGAACACTTATATAAAAAGGCAGTTATTTGTGGTTCAAACGTTATTAACAACAAGTAATGTGTTGGAAAAGAGTCAGAAGGGTTATCTTCATTTAACTATGAGTGATACTGTATTTCTGTAATCCTAGTACTCCCAAAGTGGAGACAGAATAATCACTCTCAGTTACAATAAAACTGAAGCTCGGTCAAGGATGTGAGAGTCTGGCTCAACCCCTTTCAAAAAAGAATATAGAAAATAATGTTGCAATGATATTTGATATAATTCTTAACTTTATGCTCATCTGTTTTGAGGACTGCTATGCAATATTTTAAAGTTTATATTTTAATGTAGGTCTCCATCTTGCCTCACAGTAAGCATGGAACTGCCTTATGTTCCTGTTGACAACGTCTTTGATGTACATGGAAAGACTGAAGTAAAGCTTCAGGGAGTTCTGGGTCTACCCAAACAAATTGGAAAGTGTGAAGAGGTGATCAGAAAGGACAATAATCCCTGTCATGAAAGGAACACCTGCTGTATAGCTGGCACACTAGAGCCAAGCTAAAAAGAGAAAATGCCTAAAGGAAATGGAGAGTGTGAATTTGCTTGGGTATACTCAGGTTCGCCAAGGATAAAGCAGTTTTCTCTATTATCCTAATTATCAGAAAAGTGAAGGAAGGTGAGAGGAAGCCTAGGCTCCAATCACCTCAGTCAGAACCATGTGTTTCTTACTTTGTCCAGAAGCAACTCATTCAATAACACTAGTCTAAATTCAGTCCCTGCACTGTTGAGACTAACAAGAGTATCATATTCACAGATGAGCAAAACACTTTTATTAGATTAAGGTATCTTTATTGATATTAAAAGTGTAAAGCTTATGTGAAATAGAAGATTTTGGATGTTATAGACTGATGAAATATTCATAGATTAGTAAACAACAGTCGACAGAGAAAATGGACAATACAAAACAGGATTGTCCCATTCTGATTGCTTAATCCATATCCATATATTTGCCTTATAAATTATTTAATATTCTACAGAAACAAATTACTTTCTCATATGTAATAATTCCTATTAAAAAGAAAAAATGTTTTAAACTTATCTATTTTAAACTAGACTCTTCCTCTGAGAGTCTATACCCAGCAGCCAGTGAAAACAGATGCAGAGACCCATAGCCAAACATTAAATGGAGCTCAGAGGCCTGTGGAAGAGTTGGAGGGAAAAGACTGAGGGAACCAAATAGGATAAGGAGTTCACAGGAAGGACAACAGAGTCAAATATCCTGGACCCTTGGAGGCTCCCATAAACTGAACCAGCAACCAAAGAGAGAGCATGGCCAGGACCTAACTCCCACTCCCCTAAGGACATATGTAGAAGATATGCAGCTTGGTCTTCATGTTGGTTTCCCAAAAACTTGAGTGGAGGCTTTCCCTTAATTCGTTGCCTGCCTGTGTATCCCATTGCCCTATCAGGGACACCTTGTATGGCCCTAGTGAGAGAGGATGTACCAACACCTGCATTGACTGATGTGCTAAGTCACGAGGAGGGCGAAGGGAGGTCACGAGGGTGATATAGGAAAGAGGGAATTTCATCTTCTCAGAGGAGAAGTAGAAGGGGAAATGGGAGGAAAAGCTGTGAGAGTAGGACTCAGAGGAGAAAGGGGGACTGATAAGATGTTAAGTGAATTTATTAATTAACTAAAAATAATACCTTGCTTAAGAAAGAAATTCAGATATGCCAAAGTTATGTAAACTTCTTTCTATAGAGTATTCTTAGTTTTATCTCATTTGAAAATATGCATGTGTACATGTGTGTGCATGCTTATCTTTGATCCTATTTTGGTAAATCTTCACTTATGAGCCATTTCAAAATGCCATATTATAAGCATCATTCTCTCCCATGTCATTTTTACAAGGCTCCTTTGATTATTATTTAGAACCTATTTTCAAAATGAATTGCTATTTTGTAAATTTCATTTTTCAATTCCCAAGTACTCAAAACAATAATGTTGGCATTCCTTTTATGCGTTTGCTGCATGGTTGTATATCTTTCTTGACGACAGGACAATTATTATCTCTTCACCAGCATGAAAACTACTCAGTGTAATGACAGTTAATGGAACAAAGAAAAACAGAAAACAAAAAACAAAAAAGTACACCTGGAAAAAATACACACACACAAACACACAAAATCCAAGGTCTGCCAGGGATGATGTAGAGATGGTGGAACTCTTTCTGCATATTGCTGCTGAGAGTGAAATAATACATTTGTTATCCTAAGTAATATGAGTGTGCCTCAAAAATGAAAGAGATACTTGCCTTATGACTTTCTACTGGACTGAACATCTGAAAAATTCAGGAATTAAAATGCCAAATACTCTTAGCCCTCCCACGGTTATTGAAGCACAAGTCAAGAGACAAGATATAGGATGAAACTAAATGTCTATTACAGAAAAATATGAAAATAGTACAGCGTGTCTGTCAATTTAGAATAGTATACAAAAGTTAAAAGTGGGGAAGTATACAACATTCAGCAATTTGGATTAACCTTGGGCAAATAATTCTAATTATGTAGGGTAGTCACAGAATAATGGATTTTATGTAAATCTCCTCATGTAAATTATGTAAAATAATTAACTAGATGAACAAAATGAACTATTACTAATCAATAGGTGCAATGTTTCAGTACAGCAGATAGATAATCTAAATGGATCTATGCTATAACAAGGCAGCTCTGTCAACTGCAATGTTTTATACACTTATAAATAAGGGAGCAGTTTTCATGTTAACAGTTCTTACTGCAATAGAAATTTTAAAAATCAATTTTCCATTACATGCAGTCATATATCTGAATTCTCTACTCTCTAGAAGTCATCTATTTATCTGTCCTTCTGCCAATACCTATTGTAGACTACTGAAACTCACAGCAAGATTTGAAACTGTGGATTGAAACTTTGAGCTCTTTAAATTGTCGCGATGAAGTTTATAAGCACTCTTCTCTCTATCTCTTACACTTCTGAGATTTATATTATTTTATTTATTGCTTACATTTCCTGCTTCATTGCATGCCTGGTTATTTTTATTTGGATATGGATGTACTGGGATTTTTACATTAGTCTATGTCTAGGACTTGTTCCAGAGTAGTGTTTATGGAAATTTATGGATTTAGTCAGTCAAGATATTTAATATGCTTTGGGTTTTTTTTTTAGTAAATTATTTTTGTCCTTTATTATAAAAGTCACAAGTAGCCATTACCAGGGATTTACTTTAAATCTGGAATGATCTCCCCATCAAGATGCACATACCAGGTCCGTTTACCAGATAGCTTGGGGATTCAATAAGGTGTAGTTCCCTTGGCAGGCAGTATTTCAAATATTGCTTAGGTGCATGTTTTATTTTAGAATTATTTATCTTAGAGATATCTGATAGGTTTTCTTACACATCTTGGTGTAGCTTTACCAAAATATAAATAGCTTGTGTGTTCAGTGCAGTATTTAATAAGATTTTCAAGTAAATATGTAGTCTTTTTTTCTTTAATAATTTTCTCTTCTTTGAAACACACTTTACAAATTCTACACATCTTGGACTCTAGTCTGTATTTTCTCATGTTTGTGGGGTGATTGCTTCTTCTAATACAAAAACGAAAGAACTAAAATCAAACAAAGAAAGAACTAGAGAGCTCATACAGAAAGGATGCCAGGACTTTTTTCTTTCCATCAGAATCTTGCTATAGTCTATGGTATATTGTTGAGAAAGCTTTGTTTGTTTGTTACTTTGTTTAATTTGTTTTCTATTTGACTGCAGTGGGAGGACCAGTGAAGTTCTAGTTACTTTATCATGCTCAGAAGTGGAACTCTCTCCAATTTATTACACAGTAATGTGACAGTGTCTAAGTCAAAATACAGAGCTCAAGAATAAATCACAACTCAATTTTATTTATGAACAAGAGCTCAGTGATCTTTAATAAATTAATGTCAATTGACTAGCTATATATTAAAGAATAATAGACTGAAATCAAATGAAAATTATTTCAGGATTTCTACATAATGATTCAATGCTATGAAAGCTTAGAGTCATATGTACAGGTCAAAGAAGAAAACTGTTTTAGTTTCCATAATAGCTCTCAATATATCTTTAGCATAAAGTTAACAAAAATAAATCTTTTGCATAAAAAGCCATATTTATTTCACATCAAAGTGAGTATCATAAATAGCAACTTTTGAGATAAAGTGACATAAAAGTACAAAGAAGTCAAGAATGCTCAGTGTAGATACAAATATCTCCTTAGCATTGCATTTACCAAGCTTTTCTGAAAACAAACCACAGAAACCCCTAAAAACCACTGCAAATATGTTTGTACTGATTCAAGTGAGAATACGTTTGTGGCAACCAGTGATAAATTAAACTCAAAAATGGAGACAGTTCTAGAATTAACTGTTTAGAATTTTGTATCTGTTGACATTTCACCAACAATGTACACATGCATTGTATTCATCAAATACTATTTTTCTTTCTTTATGTTTGATATTTAACTATGCTTTCTTCCACATTCATTAAAAAATGATTTTTTTGTTATTCTATAACAGGGATAAGATTTCAATAAGATTAAAAATCTAGATTATGTAAAGTAGTGGTAATAGAATGTAATTCCTCAAGAAATAAGTGCAAGCTTTCTTAACAAGTGACACTGCTATATTTTCACTTAGATGCACAAGAAAAGTAAGTCTATGAGCTGCATACCTGTAATACAAAAACACCACTCACATTAATATAAAAATAAAATAAAGTTTGTTACAGTAAATACACTTACCACTTTTAGGAATATCCCAAAACATTTTCTCATAAAGCCAGAACAGAATTAGATAAGATGGAATAAAAATAAAGAAAATAAATGTTTAAAAGATGATTTATTTTAAACAAAAATGAAAACTATAAGCATATTAAAATACAAACTGGTAGAGACAATAGACACACGTTTATAGCAGAATAAGTGTCAAGTTTTCAGATGGAAAGGAAGTTGGTGTAAATGTGTGACAGTTGTATCCCTCACAAGAATGTTTGCTGAAAGTAGTTTCTTCTTTAAGTTCTTATTTATCTCAGCTACTTCTCTATGGCTATGACGAGACTATGATAAAGGTAAGTTGTAGAAGAAAGAGATAATTGTGCTTATAGTTTCAAAGTGTGAGTCTATGACCATCAGAAAGTCAGGCTTTCCACTGCAGCAATATCTGAGAGATTTCATCCTTATCCAAAAGTTGAAGGTAGAGAGATCTATCTAGGGATGCCATGCTCTTTTAGAATTTCAATGTCTGTCCTATTTATACACCTCCTAATTCTAGTCAAAAAGGACCACCAACGAGAAACCAAGTATTCTAATTTATGAGCCTATGGGGCATTTTCATTCAAACCATCAAAGCAGTATTCACAATTTTTTACTGGAAATGTTAATGAAAGTCTCATAGTGTGGCACATATGTCATCTGATTGATGGCTACAGAGGAACATGCAGGAAGAGCACTGAGCATTCAAGGGCAGATTGATCACCATGACAAGATTTAGGCCAATCTTGGGTATTACTCAAGACCCTCCCCTCAAACAACAACAACAACAACAACAACAACAACAGCATGTCAAGGAAACCTTTCTAATTTAACAAATTGACACTATATTTCATCTCAGGAGAAACAGGCAAAAACAGACAAAACATTTTGAATAAAACATTATTTGGATACAAACTTATAGATTATAATCATTACAGTAGAAGCAAAGGGTCAAACATAAAAATTGGTAAGTCATTTCCTTCTTCATTCCCTGTTCTTTCTTTCCTTATAACTTCTTTTTGCCCTTAGCATTGTGAATGCTGTAAATTATAAAATGTTTATCACCACATTTGGTTTCCAATCTCTTTTACATTGTAAGTTTCCATTTAATTTTCATCTCATATTTGTATATTAAATTATATCTTAATCATTTTGTGAAACTGGTGACAAATGATCTTCACTTATCACACTGGAAAATATATAACAATAATAATAATAATAATAATAATAATAATAATAATATATAAGTTATAATAATACTGTATTGAATCATTGCATAAATATCCATGAGGGACATATATAAGAAACAGTATCTTAAAATACTGATAAAGATATGTATTTCTAGATGTTTATTTTAAGGTATATTAAAGCTGCCTTGGTTTTCACTAAAAAATACATGTTGATATTGGTTTATGATGATGCTATGCAAATTGGCAATGGAAACATATAAGTCCACAGTTGAGCTTCAGGTGCCATAGGAAGGTAGTAGTCCCAAATTTGGATAAAATGCTTCCTTGCCCCTGATGTACATAATAGTTCTCCATCTGTTGTGGAGTTTGTTCAGTTCCCCAGACTCATTTTTACAAAAAAAATTCTATAACTTAAATGCAAACCAGAGCAATAAACATTAGAACATACCTAAATTTGAGAAAACCATTTCAAAACCATATATTATATGTTTTAAAATATAATTATTTTAAAGTTTACTATTAGAACTATAGGAGTAAAAATCACATAATAATGGTATAATAACAGGCAGATTGATCAATGACATTTAATCAAAGACCCAGAAGTAAATCTACAAACCTATGTAATTTGATTTTTGAAAAAGAAACCAGAAAGACAAAATGAAGAAAAGAAAGCATCTTCAACAAATGATTCAGTTCTAACTGGATATCAGTATGTAGAATAATTCAAATTAATCTATATCTATTACCCTAAAAAAAAAAAAAAAAAAAAAAAAACTCAAGTTCAACTAGACCTAAGACATCAACATGAAACCAAGTATATTGAATCTAAAAGAGAAGAAAGTGAGAAATAGCCTTGAACTCATTAGGACAGGAGAAAACATTGTGAACAGAACACAGATAGCACAGTCATTAAGAACAACAATCATACTGAGTGAGATAACTCAGTCACAAAAGAACACACCTGATATGTACTCACTTATAAATGGATATTAGGCAATGAGTGTGGAATACCCATAATACATGCAGAGACCACATGAAGCTCAAGAGGAAGGAAAAGCAAAGAGTGGCTGCTTCAGTCCTACTTAGAAGGGGGAACAAAATAATCAAGGGAAGTAGAGGGTGGGAGGGACTTAGGAGGAAGAGAAGAGGGGGAGGGGGAATGGGGAACAATCAGATATAGAAGAGATGGAGGAGATGTACAGAGGGTCAGGAAATTGAGCAGAGGCATATAGAAATGGGGGATAAGGAACTGAGGGAAGCAACCAGAACATTCCAGATGCCAGGAAAGCCAAGAGCCTCCCAGGATTCCATGGGTATGACATTAGTTAAAATACTCCACAAAGGGGAGGGAGAACCTGTCCAGTCCCTATCCAGAGCTTAGGCATGGCCTCCTGGCTGAGGGATGGGGCCACCAAACCATCTCCAAACTTTTAACCCAGAATTGCTCCTGTCTAAAGGAAATACAGGGATAAAGAGTGGAGCAAAGACTGAAGAAAAGGTCATCCAGAGACTGCTCCCGCTGGGGTTCCATCCCACATGCAAACACCAAACCTAGATACTATTGTGGATGCCAAGAAGTGCTTGCTGACAGGAACCTGATAACAGCTATCTCCTGAGAGGTTCTGCCAGATCCTGACCTATACAGATATGGAGGCTCACAAGCCTACCATTGGACTGAGCACAGGGACACCAATGAAAGACTTAGGAGAAATACTGAAGGAGCTGAAGGGCCCTTATCTTGCATCAATAGGAGGGGAGACCCTTGGTCCCGTGAAGGCTTGATGTCCCGATGTAGAGGAATGCTAGGGCAGTGAGGTGGGCATAGGTAGGTGGGTGGGGGAGCACCCTCATATAAGCAGGGTAAGGGGGGATGGGATAGGAGGTTTTCAGAGGGGAAACCAGGAAAGGGGATAATATTTGAAATATAAATAAATAAACAACAACAACAACCAATTCGTGGGACCACATGAAAGCTTCTATAAGGCAAAGAACACCATCAGTAGAACAAGACAGCATCCTTCAAATTTGAAAAGATTTTCACTATCTCCACATTTGACAGGGGACTAATATATAAAATATATAAAGAACTCAAGAAACTACACGTCAACAAACAAATCATCCAATTAAAAAGTAATGTACAGGCTTTCACCTCTGGCCCTGGTGCCCAGCAGCTCCTCCCAGGCACGTTGTTCATTGTTCAAGGCCTTCTGCTATATGTTGGCACTGCTGCTCATTACTGTGCTCAGCTTCTTCATCATCTGGCACATCCTAGCATTTAATGAGATGAAAAATGATTACAAGAGCCCTATAGACCAGTGTGATACCCTGAATCCACGTGTGCTTCCAGAGTACCACATCCACACTTTCTTCTCTCATGTTTTCTTTTTTCTTTTTCTTTTTTTATGTATTTTTTAATTAGGTATTTTTTTCATTTACATTTCCAGTGCTATCCCAAAAGTCTCCCATACCCCTCCCCGACTCCCTTACCCACCAACTCCCACTTCTTGGCCCTGGCATTCCCCTGTACTAAGGCATACAAAGTTTGCACGACCAATGAGCCTCTCTTTCCACTGATGGCCGACTAGGCCATCTTCTGATACATATGCAGTTAGAGGCATGAGCTCCAAGAAGGCAGACTCCAGAAAATCAAATAACCCCTTTAAAAATGGGGCCCAGAGCTAAACAAAGAATTCTCACCTGAGAAATACCAAATGGCTAAGAAGCACCTGAAAAAATGTTCAGCATCCTTAATCATCAGGGAAATGCAAATCAAAAAATCCTGAGATTCCACCTCACACCAGTCAGAATAGCTAAGATCAAAAATTCAGGTGACATCAGATGCTGGCGAGGATGTGGAGAAAGAGGAACACTCCTCCATTGTTGGTGGGATTGCAAGCTTGTACAACCACTCTGGAAATCAGTCTTGCGGTTCCTCAGAAAATTGGACATAGTACTACCAGAGGATCCCACAATACCTCTCCTGGGCATATATCCAGAAGATGCCCCAACTGGTAAGAAGGACACATGCTCCACTATGTTCATAGCAGCCTTATTTATAATAGCCAGAAGCAGGAAAGAACCCAGATGTCCCTCAACAGAGGAATGGATACAGAAAATGTGGTACATTTACACAATGGAGTACTACTCAGCTATTAAAAAGAATGAATTTATTAAATTCCTAGGTAAATGGATGGACCTGGAGGACATCATCCTGAGTGAGGTAACCCAATCGCAAAAGAACTCACATGACATGTACTCACTGATAAGTGAATATTAGCCCAGAAACTTAGAATAACCAAGATATATGATACAATTTGCGAAACACATGAAACTCAAGAAGAACGAAGACCAGTGTGGACATTGTGCCCCTTCTTAGAACTGGGAACAAAACACCCATGGAACGAGTTACAGAGACAAAGTTTGGAGCTGAGACAAAAGGATGGACCATCTAGAGACTGCCATATCTGGGGATCCATCCCATAATCAGCTTCCAAACGCTGACACCATTGCATACATTAGCAAGATTTTGCTGAAAGGACCCAGATATAGCTGTCTCTTGTGAGACTATGCCGGGGCCTAGCCAATACAGAAGTGGATGCTCACAATCAGCTATTGGATGGATCATAGGGCCCCAAATGGAGGAGCTAGAGAAAGTACCCAAGGAACTAAAGGGATCTGCAACCCTATAGGTGGAACAACAATATGAACTAACCAGTACCCCTTGGAGTTCATGCCTCTGTCATGTTTTCTGTGCAGCAGAATGGCTTACACTGGGCCTCAATATGCCCCCTTTGGCATACCACATTTGAAGGTATATGAGTAGACCTCTATGAGCATCCCTAGCCTCTATTACCCCATGACCATCATGAATGCAGACATTTTAGCCTACTACCAGAAGGTATGATGGTGCAAACTAGCTTTTTGCCTTTTAGCATTTTATTACTACCTATACTGCATGATCTATGTTTTGGTGGGTGAGCTCTTAGAACAACACAGACGAATCGGTCCAGTTAAATGCCTGCAAAACGCCACTAGAAAAGGGTTCTATCCAGCAAGGTCCTGTTTCCAAGAGTAGCCCATGGAATCAGATCAGTTACTCAAAAAAAAAAAAAAAATGACTTCTTATTTTTTAAATGTTTCCACATTCCTTTCTTTTCTTTTCTTTCTTCTTTTTCTTTTTCTTTTTTTTTTTTTTTTTTTTTTTTTTTTTTTGCTTGTGGAAAGACTGTTTTCATATGTTCTACTTGGATAAAGAATTTAAATGGAATCATGTGTGAGCTAATATAAAATGATTACCTCTGGTGTTGACAGGATGAACTTACACTCTTAAGGAACAGACATAACCCTCTGAGTGATTGCATTAATTACTGACTGCCCTCAGCCCGTAGTAAGCTTTTTTAAGAGGACTTGTTGGGCTCCTTTTGGTTTTTTTGAAATAGCATCTAACTATAAATTAGCTGTAGACATGAGTTGCTTCTGGTGAACTGAAAGTGTATATTGACTTGTGGGAAGCATCGCACAGGTTCCCCACTTATCACTATACATGATTACACATGGCCAACAGAAAAGAGAGTGGGAACTCATTCCCTGTCGACTTGAATATTATCCCTATGTATTGCATGAGAGGTCTCTCTCTCCTTTCACCAGAGTAATATACTTGCTTTAATTCTTAAGCCCAGGTGATATAAACATGCTGAATTACCTGTAAAGAATGCACTTAAAGCTATTCTGAATGTGCTTTTATTTTTAAGACATTATTTCCTAAGATATTGGTTATATTAATGCTTACTGTTCTAATCCAGTGGTCAAGGTATTAAGATTTTTGCTTTAGGTTTTCAAAAAGGAATGAGAGAACTGTATTACTGCCCCACTCTTCCTTCAGTGCGACACAATAAAACTCTGAAATGAAAAAAACAAAATGAGGTACAGATCCAAACAAGAAGTTCTCAACAGAGGAATCCCAAGTGGCCCAGAAATACTTTTAAAAAAATGTTTAATGTCCTTAACCATAAGGGAAATGTAAATGAAAACTACTTGAGATTCCATCTTATACCTGTAAGAGTAGTTAATATCAAAAACACAAATGAGAGCACATGCTGGCAAGAATTTTGAGAATGGGGAAGACTCCTTCACTGCTGATGGAAATGGAAATAATGCAGCCACCAAACAGAGTTTCTCTATGTAACAGCCTGGTTGCCCTTTAACTGGTTGTAGAGCAGACTGGCCCTGAACTCACAGAGATCAGCAACCTACCTCTGCCTTCTAGGTCTTGAGATTAAAGGTGTATGCCTCCAAATCCAACATGACAAATGCCTCTAGACTTTGGTGAATAGGCTATAATGTCATTGACAGCACCATTTTATGCCATTAGGACTTGAGGCTATGCACACATAGGGTCTCATTTTTGACTGATATAAACTATAGTAACTGTATCATTGCTTCCTTTACCTTAAGCAATAGAAAATGCATGCACTTTGAATTTCTATCTTTTGAGTGTTTTTTTTTTAAACTCACTTTTATCTGACTTTCCAACTATTGCTAAATTGCATGTGAAAAACTCAATATGTTGTGATTTCTTTTTACTTTGACTGAAAGAACAATTGTTTTAATTTTGGCAATGGAAGTCTCTGAAATACCAACAATGGATTTTTATAAAATCACTTCTTTTGGTTGACTTAATTTTTACATAAAATTGCCTGTGTTCATAAGAGACTGATGTTTGCATTTTCTATGAATATTTTCTCATTAATATTTTGTATTTTGCTAAGGTGAGAGATCTACTAACCAAAAAAAAAAAATCCCTATTTCTAAAATTATAGATTTCAAGCTTACACATGGCCACCAGCCTTGGGTAAAGATTGGAAGTGTCTCCATCTGTTTGGCTGACTTATTTTGTGTGCTTCATCTCCCTTCTTCCCTTTCTGTTGTCTTTGTTGTGTACTTCTTTTGGGTGGTGACATTTCCATTTTTTACTTTCATTAAATAATAAAAGAATCATAGTTATTAAAGATAACTTAAGATTTTAAACACTCAAGTGAGAAAAATTCCATTTGGACAGTAGTGCTCAACACCTTTCTCCAAGAAAGCAAATGAGATTGGAGGAGACTCAAACTCTAAGCTGTGAAGTGGTCTAGCAACACTCTATTCCTTACTGTTACTCTTCTCCAGGTTTTCTAGCACTGACAGAGTACCAGTCTGTCTCCTACTGTTTTCAGATACTTGTGGTTCACACCTGTAGCATCCCTTATGAGACAGGAAGTATTTTTGCATTCCCAGTACCTGCTTTATAGATCATGAAATGGAGACACAGCCCACATAACAACCATAGATGCACATATACCAATTTCTTGGAAAATCTATGTAATACATTATTAAAGTGGAAAACTGATCTCACTTTTGAAAACTAAAATTCTTTTCACAAAAAATCATCACATAAACAAAATTTCTCTTCTTTACCTAAAATTTCTGTAATAACACGTTTCTTAGTATTTTTCAACCTCTTAAGGTAGATATGGGTGTTACTGATGATTGTCAAATGGCTGTGCCAAAGAAGTACCTTAATCAAAATTAAAATCCATGAAAAGTTAGGAAAAGCACAAACCTTCATAACAGCTTAAAATGGAAATTGTTTAGTTTCTTTGGTATTATTTATTTTTGAAATAGAGAAGTTTGCTATTGTAACATCACATCCTCTACTGGCTTCCTTCACCATCAAAAGCATGCCTCAAGATCAGGGAGAGCCATCCTCTCTCATCAAGAGGCAAGGGGACTCAAAAAGGCAGTTATAAAGTCAGAATCCAATAATCACTGCTTATAATTTGTGCTGTTTTACATCACTTTCTAATTATAAAAGCAATATAAAGATTCATATCAAACTAAAAGAAGCACTAAGGCCTAAAGAGGAAACTAAATTCCATTCTTTGGAAAGATCCAGGCTAGTCACCTCCTTACCCCTGCTGGTGATTTCTATCTTCGAAATTAAATAAAACTAGTTACCAACAAGCTTGGTGTATGTTCCATATAATTATTGTAAAAAACAAATCTCTCTTCTGTTAAATTGATTTTCTTGGGTCACTTATAAAAACTGACTACGATGCCTAGGAAGTATATAAAATATAATTCCATAGCAAACTTTACTATTTAGTAACAATAAAAATCATAGTGTGGCATATCATGGTGTAATTTAAGCAGAAAATACTTACTTTCAAAAGTAAAGCAGAAAATGATAACATCTTTGGTTTATAAGTTAAAATATAACAAAAAGCATTCATATAAAATTCACATATAGGAATATATAACTTTACAAAAATAACATTGTTCTTATATTTTTATTAAACTAATAACATTTATTTAAAAATATATAGCTCAGTGTTGACATTTTTAAGTCATCAAATTCATTTGTTATAAATAGGTAAATGGCTCTTAAATATACATATCTTCTGGAGCTAAAAATAATATGCCCTCAACCAGTTTTTGCAATCTATTTGGAACACTTAAAATGATAGAGGTAGAAAAAAAATCTCTTATGAAGTCCTCTATGAAAGGAAATTTGTGACAGGTTCCTGATTATACAGAAACTGTTCTGTCTCCAAAAGAGAATACACAGCATAATAGAATGAATTGGGTAGAGTTCCTTCTGTTTCTATTTTGTGGAATAGTTTGAAGAGTATTGTTATTAAGTCATCTTCGTAGATCTGATAGAATTCTTCACTAAACCCATCTGGTCATGGGCCTTATTCCTTTCTTTATTTTTTATTTATTTATATTTTCGTTGGGAAACTTTTAATGACTGCTGCTATCTCTTTACGGGTTATGGAACGGCTGAGATGCTTTATCTGATCCTGATTTAACTTTGGTACCTGGTATCTGTCTAGAAAATTGTCCATTTTATACAAATTTTCCAGTTTTGTTCAGCTTTGTAGTAGGATATAATGATTTTTTAATTTCCTTGCTTTCTGTTGTTATATCTCACTTTTCATTTCTGATCTGTTCATTTGGATATCGTCTTTGTGCCCTCTTGTTAGTTTGATTAATGGTTTATCTATCTTGTTGATTTTCTCAAAGAGCCTGCTCCTGGTTTGGTTGACTCTTTGTATAGTTCTTTGTGTTTCTACTTGGTTGATTTCAGTCCTGAGTTTATTTCCTGCCCTCTACTCCTCTTAGATGTATTTCCTTCTTTTTGCTCTAGAGCTTTCAAATGTGTTGTTAAGGTGCTAGTGTATGTTCTTTCCAGTTTCTCTTTGGAGCCACTCAGAGCTATGAGTTTTCTTCTTAGCACTGATTTCACTGTGTCCCATAATATTGGGTATCTTGTGCCTTCATCTTCATTAAATTCTAAAGTCTTTAATTTATTTCTTCACTTCTTTCTTGACCAAGTTATCCTTGAGTGGGGCATTGTTTAGCTTCCATGTCTACGTGTGCTTTCTGTTGTTTTTGTTGCTATTGAAGACCACCCATGTCCAATGTTTTTGAATAGGATGCATGGAATTATTTCAATGTTCTTGTATCTGTTGAGGCCTGTTTTGTGACCAGTTGTATGACGCAATGTGTGTTTTGAGCTTTAGTAAAGTGGTTTTTTTTTGTTTTTTTTGTTTGTTTGTTTGTTTTATTAATGTTTGTACCCATGCATTTGGAGCATAGATATTCAGAACTGAGAGTTCTTTTTGGTAGTCCTTTGATGACTATGAAGTGTCCTTCCTTATCATTTTTAATAACTGTTGGTCGAAAGTTGATTTTTTTCGATATTAGAATGGATACTTCAATGTGTTTCTTGGGACCATTTGCTTGGAACATTGTTTTCCAGCCCTTTCATCTGAGGTGTTATCTCTCTTTGACACTGAGGTGTGTTACAGCAAAATGCTGGGTCCTGTTTACATATCAGTCTGTTATTCTATGTCTTTTTATTGGGGAATTGAGTCCATTGATGTTATGATATATTAAGGAATGGTGATTGTTTCTTCCTGTTATTATTTAATGTTATTTTTATGTTTGTGTAGCTATCTTCTATTGCGTTTGTTGAAAGAGTAATTTCTTGCATTTTTTTTAATCTCCTTGTGTTGACATTTCTCATCTATTATTCTTTGTAGGGCTGGATTTGTGGAGAGATATTGTGTAAACTTGTTTTTGTCATGGAATATCTTGGTTTCTCTATCTATGGTAATTAAGAGTTTTGCTGGGTATAGTACCCTGGGCTGGCATTTGTGTTCTCTTAGGGTCTGTATGAAGTCTGCTTAGGATCTTCCAGCTTTCATAGTCTGGTGTAATTCTGATAGGTCTGCCTTTATATGTTACTTGACATTTTCCCTTTCAGCTTCTAATATTCTTTCTTTGTTTTGTGAATTTGGTGTTTTGGTTATTATGTGACAGAAGGAATTTCTTTTCTGGTACAATCTATTTGGAGTTCTGTAGGCTTCTTTTATGTTTATGGGCATCTCTTCCTTTAGGTTAGGGACGTAATCTTCTATAATTTTGCTGAAGATATTTACTGGCCCCTTAATTTGGGAGTCTTTACACTCTACTCTACCTGCTGTCCTTAGGTTTGGTCTTCTCCTTGGCTCCTGGATTTCCTGGATATTTTGGGTTGCAAGCTTTTTACATTTTGCATTTTCTTTGACTGTTGTGTGAATGTTTTCTATGGGATCTTCTGCACTTGAGATTCCTTGTACTCTGATGATGATACTTGCATCTATACCTCCTGATCTCTTTCATAGGTTTTCTATCTCCAGGGTTGTCTCCCTCTGTGATTTCTTTATTGTTTCTATTTCCATTTTGAGATCCTAGGTCAATTCCTTCACCTGTTTGGTTGTGTTTTCATAAAATTCTTTAAGGGATTTTTATGTTTCCTCTTAAGGGCTTCTATCTGTTTACCTGTGTTCTCCTGTATTTCTTTAAAGGAGTTATTTATATCCTTTTTAAAGTTCTCTATCATCATCATGAGATGTGATTTTAAATCAGAGCCTCTTTTGTCTGATGTGTTGTAGTATCTAGAGCTCGCTGTGGTAGGAGAACTGCATTCTGACAATGCCAAGTAGATTTGGTTTCTGTTGCTTATGTTCTTGCCCTTGCCTCTAACCATCAGATTTTCTCTGGTGTTAGCTGGTCTTACTGTCTCTGACTGTGGCTTGTCCCACCTGCAAGCCTGTTTGTCAATACTTCTGGGAAACCAGTTGTCTCAGAGAGGAATTTGGAAATGGAGAGCTGTGGCACAGGGTCAGCTCTGGAGTGCGGACAGAGACTAGAAGGATTCTGTCTGTCCCCAGCTGTTCTTTGGTTTCTGTGTCCTGATGGTTCTGAAAGGGTCTGGATGGTTCTTGGGCTTGGAATTTGAACAGAAGTGATGGCCTTACAGGTGGCCTTACAGATGGCTCACAGGTGTTTTGGTACTCCTGGGAGTTCAGCTCTCTCCTGATGGTATTTGGGTATGGAGTGCTGTGGCACAGGATCAGTTCCAGGCACAGAGAAAAACTGGAAGGATCCTGTCCCAGGCTGCTTCTCAGTTTCTATATCCTGGGGGCTCCTGGGCTCCTTTTTTTTTTTTTTTTTTTTTCTCTCTCCTTAATCAATATGTTTTCCAGGCATCTAAAGGGTTACTGTGGGTTACTGTGCAGGACTGGTACAACTTTTGTTTCTTTCTTTGTTGTTTTTTTCATTTCACTATGTAGTTGTGGCTAGCCTAATACTGGCAATGTAGATCAGATTGAATGTCAGCTTACAGAGATCTGCATGTTTCTGCCTCCATAGCTCTAGGATTAAAATTCCATGTTTCACTACCAATAGGTTATGCAACACATACCAAGATTTTAAAGAGCAAATATGGCTCCGGTGTTTATTCTAGAATTTAAAGAAGATGGCTATTTTAGATGAAAAACTTCTACTTTATAACACTAGGGTTTAATTATAAGATATAATGTTAAATATTTATAGAAAAGAGGTATGAAGGAATGTATAGTATGAATGAGATTATTGGCTGTAGAACCCAAGAACATTTTAGATATACTCTAAGCATACTGTTCATTTTTTTTAACTTTAAATTATTTCTTTTATGAGAAATGTGCATTACAAGCATGTTGCTTGTCATCTACTTACTGGCCCTCTGCAAGAAATTGACATAAAATTAGACTGACTTTTAAAGGTATAAAAATTTGTGCTAGTGAATGTCATATAACAAATAGCAGACTTTAAGTTAGGAATGGATTGTTAACTTATAGAATCATAAACCTGGTCATTTACAAATCTTATGTATTTTCCAATTTAAACATCCTTTAAATACTTAATATGCATCTAATTTTCTTTGGATTATGTAACTGTTAGGAAATGACCTAAGTAGATATTTCCTGTACAGAACAGTAAAGCTCTCATTTTTATTTGGATCTAACTTGAGCCATAAATAACATTCAAATATAGATATTCTTAAATGACTTATGCTTTATATTTTAAAGACTCTTTTGGAGCTAATAATTTAAAAAGTTACCAAGGATTAGATATAAATAAAGCATTATTATAATGATTCTGTTTATTTCTAAACTTTCTTTTTTTCCCTAAGAGTATTTGCAATTATTTTAGTAATGTTAGATACTGCACACAAGTATATTATAGATTGTGTGCAGAGCCAATTTATAACCGAGTTCTACTGCTTTATTGCACTTCTGGAGGTTACATTTGCATTGGCCCTAAGAAAAAAAAGATGAATTACCTCATAGCAAGCTGTACAAATAAAACTTTACAGTCATTTACATAAGGCAGAATCCTGGAACTATTAAGTCATCAAATAGCACATGGTCTTGGAATTTAGCAGAAATGAGCAGAACCTGCACTATAGACACAAACACAGAGATCAAGTATCAGAAGTTATGCTTCAGAGACACAGTATCTGCAGAGGTATATTGTATTAATAGTTAAATACTTCAGTATAAAATCTTATTATTATATTTGTATTAATATAATTGATTGGATTGAACCATCAGAATGGCACTATTACCATTTCAAAAATATTAGACTTTTAAGTATTTCAAAATTATTTTTCAAAGAAATTTTTTCTATAATATAAAAGCAGTAAAAATGAACTCTATGTTAGTGTTATATTCCTTATAATTTTAAGGATATTATGTTTATCCATGATTTTTTTTAAAGATCTAGACTCTATACAATTTTGGAATATTCGAATTTTATTGGTGGATGAAAATTTTAATATTTCATTTGAAAATATGGTTTTATTTAAAATGTGTTTGATAGAGTTTTTGAGCTACAAAATCTTAATATCTGATTTGAGGTACATGTAGTTAGATTTTGTTGTAAAAACTAATGACATAAATAAAAATTATTTGATTTCTTTGAGCTGAAATGAGTCCATAAATTAATTAAGTTGAAGTACTATTTTGAAAGATAGTTATACTTTTGTTTGCTTTCAAATTTACCACTGTATTTTAACATTTTATGAAGCCTTTTTTCTTGGTGTTGCTTTCATTTTTCATATTCAACATGTGTAAATTACCATAAAATAATAGTGAAATCTTTTTTGGATACATATACACGGTCATTAAAAATTATCAGTACATCATACTTTCTTTTCAAAATGCCTGAGTATGTCCAGGTAAGAGGATATGTGGTTTACATATGAAACAAGCACATTAGTTGTCTATAGGACATTGACAGAACTACAGAAAAACATTCATCTCCTGTGGGAACTGGGTGAGGCTGCAGAGGCCAAGATGTTTACTGCCTTGCCCAAGCATGCTTGGTGAGGCTCCATGCGTGGGCTGCCTACCAGACTGGACTGTTCCTTGTGATCTGGAACTGTCAGCCTATCAGTGACCAACCTGAGCTCTTGCCTGGAGAGTGTGTGAATTCTGATTGGATGAGGTGGGGTGGAGCTAGATGAGGTCAGTCAGGTGAGTTTAGGAGTTGTTTTTGTTGTTTAGCCCTTGCCCTGAGTAGAAGCTAGTTGTAGTAAGAGAAACTGTTGTAAGGGGAGTTCTAAGAAAAGTTGCAGGAAGGAGAACAAGTAAAGAAGCTGTTGCATGAACCGGACTTGGTGTCCCTGTCGTTCGTGTCTCCTCTGGCTCGAAGGACCTGTGACAATCTCCCACTTGCAAAATACATATGATCCCGGAAATGAAACAACTGGAACTTGCTGTGCCTTGCCTGGGAATGTTATATGAGGTCTGATTGACTACAGTTCAGCAAGGCTTCTGCTACAAAAGTGTTCATAACGAGTTTCTCTGTATTTCTTTTCATGAACAAGACTACCAATTAATGTCTACTCATAGATATCTCCAGCATAAGTGTTTTAGTTACTTTAACAATGGTTACTTTCACAATGGTTGTGATCAAATATCTGAAAGAAAGAAAGAAAGAAAGAGAGAGAGAGAGAGAGAGAGAGAAAGAGAGAGAGAGAGAGGGAGGGAGGGAGGGAGGGAGGGAGGGAGGGAGGGAGGGAGGGAGGAAGAAAGGAAGATCATGTACAAAGGTGATGCTATTTCTACTTAAAATTTTGTATTCTAAAAAGTCATTTTATCCTTGAGGGAAGATACACAGAGGAAAGAAGTCAATGAGCATGGTATGGTCATTGGTATCAATGAGTCAATGCTATCAATGAGCAGAGAATAAGAAATGCCAACATTTGCTTGCTTTCTCTGTAACATACACTATTTAATTCCAGGAGGGTTCTTGTATATGGAATGGTTCCTACCACATCAAAGGTAGCTCTTTCTTTATGGCATTTCTCTGTGGAAATGCCATAAAGAACTCAAGCAGAGGTGTGATTCTCTAGTTTCTGTGCTAATTCTAAATCTAGACAAGCTGGTGATGACGATTAATCAGCATAAAAAGAAGAGAATCCTTTTGTGATATCCTAGGCTACTTTTTCACTACAGATACACAGACATGTCACAAAATTTCAAACTATAAAAATAACACTATACTCTAGAATTGGCAAATTAAATATCTTGTATATATGCCATTCAAAAATAATATCCTTTGTCAAAAAGTGACTTTATTTGTTCACTATAGAAAATGTAATTATTAATATAATTGTGATATATGTGCTATACAAAATTTTGTAAGTATATGTATATATATATATATATATATATATATATATATATATATATATATAAAATTTGTGTATGTATGTATATTTGAACTGACATATACAAATACATCAGATGATATCTATGTGATATTCTATATACTATATGGCAAAAATGTTGAGCTAACCTTGGGAAAAAACATTTTTTAAAAAGGAAATATTGATGTAGCTTAATTCCCAGTTTTCTGAGAAACAGCCATACTGATTTCCAAAGTGGCTCTACAAGTTTGAACTCCCACTAGGAATGGAGGAGTGTTCTCCTTGTTCCACATCCTCACCAGCATGAGCTGTCATGTGTGTTTTTGACCTTAGCCATACTAACAGGTGTAAAATGTAATCTCGTTTTGATTTGTATTATCTAGACTCCAAGGATGTTGAACACTTCTTCAAGTGCTTCTCTGCTATTTGAGATTTTTCTATTGAGAGTTCTCTGCTTAGATCTATATCCCACTTTTAATTGGATTATTTGTTGATGTCTAATTTCTTGAGTTCTTTATATATTTTGGAAGTCAGCCCTCTGTAAAATCTAGAGTTGGTGAAATCTTTTCTACTACTGTAGGTGTAATTTTGTCCTATTGAGTGTATCTTTTGTATCATAGAACCTACTCAGTTTACATGAGGTCCCTCTTATTAATTCTTGATCTATGTGCTTTTCAGAAAGTTGTCTCCTGTGCTAATGTGTTTAAGGCTATTCCTCACTTTCTAGTCTATCAAATTCAGTGTATCTGGTTTTATGTTGAGATCTTTGATTCACTTTGTAGGAGAAACTTAGCCAAGACCCAGCCACAACTTTATTACATATGCCTGAGATACTTCTTCTCTGAGCCAATCTATAATCTGCTGGCATGGTTAGAGACTGCTGATGCTGGATCAGGTAGTGGAGTTACCCAAAGAGAAAGAGACAACATCACATTTGGCTACTTAAGAGCTAATGAGATGCTGTGTTGGGGTTATAAAGATTTGCCCAGTTCCTACAATCAACAAGTCTGCTTTTGCCTGACTCCTGTAGTCTCTGTCATCGTCTCTGGGACTTCTTAGCCCCGACCCCAAGGGTTTTGGTGTGGGGTCACAGGCAACACCCTTGGTAATTGAGTTTTGTGCAGGGTGAAAGATATGGATCTCCTAGAACCAAGGCAGATCTCTAGTGGAGGATTTGAGACAGCAACCCAGCCACAAAACCTTCAACCTACCATTTGTCTTGCCAGCACAATGTGCAAGACCAAAGGTGGCACAGAAATTATGTACATGGATTAACCAATAACTGAGCCAGGTTGAGACCCATGCCATGAGAGGAAATCTACCCCTTACATTACCTGCAGGAACAGAAACCAAATGATGGATGGTTCAGAGTCCTAGGATAGAACCAAACATGACTGATAAAATAATGATGAAGAAGAAGGAGGAGGAGGAGGAGGAGGAGGAGGAGGAGGAGGAGGAGGAGGAGGAGGAGAAGGAGGAGGAGGAGAAGGAGAAGGAGGGGGAGAAGGAGGGGGAGAAGGAAGGGAGGGGAGGGGGACGAAAGGAAAAGAAAGGAAAGGAAAGGGAAGGAAAGGAAAGTGAAGGGAAGGGAAGGGAAGGGAAGGGAAGGGAAGGGAAGGGAAGGGAAGGGAAGGGAAGGGAAGGAAAGGAAAGGAAAGAAAAGGAGAGAGAGAAAGAAAGAGAGAGAGAGAGAAAGAGAGAGAAGGAAGGAAAGAAAAAGAAAGAAAGAAAGAAAGAAAGAAAGAAAGAAAGAAAGAAAGCAAACAAACAAAGAAACACAAAAAGAAACAAAGAAATAAAGAAAGAAACAAAGAAAGAAAGTGACTTAATGTTTAGTATCTTTTGGGGGTGAAGGGGTTAGCTCTATCTGAACTTCTGCTGGCTTGTCAAATATTCTCTTTGGGCTCAAAACTCTGTTCCAACCTAACTGACTACTCAATCTGGTTTTGCTCTGTTTCTCCTGAATTGCTTAGCTTGGCCTCAAACTAACTTTGGCATTATGTTCTAATCTTCTTTCTCCTTCTAAGGCTCATTCTGTCTTTACCTGGGTCTAGATAGTTGTTTTTCTGCAAACTGTCTCTGCCCCAGTAAAATAGCCTCCTTTCTGTTTCTCTCTTTATGTGCTGCTCAACTCTGCCCTCTCAACTCTACTGCACCACTCTCCATGAACTCTACAGTATGACTATACTGTACTCTCCTCCTGAACTGTTTCTGTCTCCCACAAGTAGCTTCCTTTTCCTCTCTCTTCTCATGAGAGTTGGGCACATCCTATTCCACCAAATCTTTTTCGGATTCGTTCTTTTGTCTGACACTTAATTATATATCACTTTCTTTTTCTTCTTCTTTTTTTGTTGGATATTTTCTTTATTAACGTTTCAAATGCTATTCCCTTTCCCAGTTCCTCTCCCTCCAGAGAACACCCTATCACATCCATTCTCCTCCTGCTTCTATGAGGGTGTTCCTCAGTCAGCCCACCTATCCCCACCTCCCTGCCCTCAAGTCCCCTACAATGGGGCATCTATCAAGCCTTCATAGGACCAAGAACCTCTCCTCCCCATTGATGTATGACAAGGCCATCCTCTGCTACATATTCAGCTGGAGCCATGTGTACTCCTTTGTTGATCCCTGGGATCTCTTAGGGGTCTTATTGGTTGATATTGTTCTTCCTAAGGGTTTGCAAACCCCTTTAACTCCTTCAGTCCTTTCTCTAACTCTTCTATTGGTGACCCTGCTCTCAATCCAACGGTTGGCTGTGGACATCTGTCTCTGTATTTGTAAGACGTTCCAAGGCCTCTCAGGAGACAGTCATATGATGCTCATTTCAGCATGTACTTCTTGGCATCCACAACAGTGTCTGGGTTTGGTAACTGTATATAGGATGCATCCCCAGGTGGGACAGTCTCTGGGTTGCCTTTCCTTCAGTCTCTGCTTTACACTTCATCTCCATATTTGCTCCTGTGAATATTTTGTTCTCCTTCTAAGAAGCACCAAATCACCCACATTTTGCTCTTCCTTCTTATTGAACTTCATGTGTCTGTGAATTATATCCTGGTTATTTGGAGATTTTGGGCTAATATTCACCTATCAGTGAGTGCATGCCATGTGTGTTCTTTTGCCATCGGGTTACCTCATTTAGTATATTTTTTAGACTCCAGAGAACCAAATAACACATTTTTAACATGGGGTACAGAGCTAAACAAAGATTTTTCAATTTAGGGATCTCAAATGACAGAGAAACACCTAAAGAAATGTTCAACATCCTTAGTCATCAGGGAAATGCAAATCAAAACAACTCTGAGATTCTACCTCGCACCAGTCAGAATGGCTAAAATCAAAAACTCAGGTGACAGCAGATGCTGGTGAGGATGTGAGAAAGAGGAACATTCCACCCTTGCTGGTGGGATTGCAAGCTGGTACAAACACTCTGGAAATCAATTTAATGGTTCCTCAGAAAATTGGACATAGTACTACCTAAGGACCCAGCTATACCACTCCTGGGCATATACCCGAAAGATGATTCATCATATAATAAGGACACACCCTCTACTATGACCATAGAAGCCTTAATTATAATAGCCAGAAAGTGAAAAGAACCCAGATGTCCTTCAAGAGGGGAATAGATACAGAAAATGTGATACATTTACACAGTGGAATACTACTCAGCTATTAAAAACAATGAATTCATGAAATTCTTAGGCAAATGATTAGATATCACTTTCAAGCTTGAGTGCTTCCTTCTACAAACTAATTTACCTTCATTGTTTGGGATTAAAGGTGTGTGCTAAGGGTGTGTCTGTATTCTAGCCAGAGGGATTAAAGGTGTATACTAAGGGCTGAGCCACACCACAACTAGAATCGGGTTTTTTCAGTAAATAAAACAATAGGAGGTTCCACAGTGTGATAAAAAATCATGCAATATGGGAATCAGTGTGGAGTGGGTTGGGAGAGCAAGGTAGAAGAGACAATATGGAGGATAACTAACATTAAAAAAAAAACTTTTTAAAAAACCATAGGCAACTGTATTACAGTAAAAGCTTTATTTAAAATATATACATAAATAAATGAAATTTAAATTAAGTTATCATATAATGGGAGAGAGTTAAATATCATATACTACCACATAAGAATTCAGCATCAGGAATGAATTCATTATTTCAATCTGTGGCCAAAAGGGTTCCATAAAGTTATCCCTACTCCTTAAATATTATAGATTATTACAAATTCTATTGCTTAGTTTTCTATTACCACTCTAAAACAGCAAGGCAACATATAAAAGAAACCATTTCTTTATGGTTTCAGAGGCCTGGATATCATAATAGTGGAGCAAAGGCACAGCTGTGAGCTCATAACTCAAACTGCAAGCAGGAAGCTGAGGGCAGATTGAGAATGGACTGTGTCTTTTGAAACCTAAAAGCCTGTATCCAGTGACAGACTTCCTCTTACAAGCCATGCCTCTTAATACTTCCCAAACAGTTTCACCAACTGGAGGCTAATTATTCAAATATATGAGCCTATTAGAGCCATTGTCATTCAAACCAGGACAGTTACCCTCCACAGCCTGCTGGCAAGTAAGTTCCTGCTCCTGAAGGCATCACAAAATTATAATATTGCACATGAAGAAATCTAGCTTGTGCTCATCTAGAATCTTCGCCATGACTGACTCGCATTTATAGGATCAACAGGTACTATAGACACCTCCAGAGGAAAAGAGGAATCACTAAACTCACCCAGTTGTGACTACTTTGAGCTACAATAGTGATCTGCTGGCAAGATATACTAACTCTTGCAATACAAATGTTATTGGAGCAACCAAACACTTTCTGATTGGATTTAAGGCCCACTTATGAGATGGAACCTTGATTAAAAATACCTGATATTTTTTAAAAGGCTATGTGTATACAAAAGGTTAGATTATGAAACCTAGGAGAAAGCATACTGTTACTACCTAGCTCATTGAACATAGAAGTAAAAACACTATTAATTAAATATTATTGCATGCATAGCAGTATATTGATCAACCATTGCTCAACAAGAAATTTCTCTTGTAATTTCTCATTACAAGAGAAAATTCTTGTAGTATATGGTAACTGGAAGAGAAGCTGATAACTTGACAGTATATAGATTGGAAGCCACATTGAAGAGCTCAGCTTCAATGAGAAGTCTGAATTGTAATTCCTCTCCTCAGGCTCACGGACCTTTGTGGAAAAGGAGATCAAAGGTTTTATGAGGAGTAGGAGGTGGTGGAAGTTCTCAACTAAACTACATTTTTAAGACACAACAAGACTTAAACACAAATAAAATCATTGAGACTGACAGCATTTCAAAACTCACATGTTGTGGTCAGGCATTGCCACAAAAACCACTAAAACACCAGTCTCATTCAAATATGGACAGTTTATTGAACAGCACCTCAAAACTGATTGATCAGGCTTAGGAGCTGAGTCTTGACTCTGAGGTAAGGTCCAACAGGCTTTTTAATCCCAAGATCTACAAATATCTGTGCCAAGTTGTCAGAAGCCATTTAGAACAGACTAAGACATGCAAAGGAATTTTTCAGGCAAATTAGATGGCATACCATTTTTCATGGTTGTGATGGGTGAGCACGTAGCTTAATGATTCCTGGGCATTACTCCACCCTATTGGGAAATATTTCTGTAGGTTAATATGATGATGTACTCTCATGTAGTAATGTTCTGTAGAAAACTGATGATTTCCTAATTCCTGATGATTATTTTATAGAAACCCTAAATTGATTCAAGTAATCTCAAGTCCCTATAGAATAAAGGCTGCAAATAGAACTCTGCAAACCTTCATGTGCCAAGGAATAACTAACTAGGAAAAGAGAGTGCTCTTGGCACACCTTTACTATCAAGGAAATCACTCCTTTTACATTATGTGTGAGAACATTATCTGGTAACTAAGGTAATAAACAGCCAATGATTCTACCAGTTTTTTATATTGGTGTAGGTATCTCTCTTATGTTGGGGTCCCAGGGACAGGTTATAGAAGCTCATCCACAGGTGCAGGAAGTGATGCTGGGTGGTTGGTTCAGGTCCAGGCTTATTGTGGGTAACAATATAAAGCAGCTCTACTGACTTCTATCTCGATTGGTTTCCAAGGGCATGGAATATAACAGAATTTGTAATCAATTCATAAAATAAGAAATATAAAATTAAAAGAATGAAAGAAACTGACAAAAAAAAACAATTCAGATATAGTCACATTGTTATTGGTTGGGGGTTAGAAAGAAGAAGATTCTTATTAGAGGATTTTAATAACAGTTAAACATAATTGAGTTTATCTTTCACTCAGAGTAGCTGAGATATAAAGAAAATTATGTGGAAAGCCAGTGTGGAGGAACATGGGACACTATACCTAATTAAGAAAAGCATTGAAATCATTAACCTATATGAGTGGGTTAATTAAAAATGCAAAATAATGGCTGACAATGTGTTCAATGATTAAGAGTACTTGCTGTACATTCATAAAAAGTAGGATTTGTTTTTCATCATCTAGAAATGCATGTTTGTTCAAGCTACAAGTGATTTGCTATCCATGTATTCTCCATGGATACAGAGTCATGCAAATCCTCCCAGAACATTCATACATGCCCATACACTCAGGAAAATATAAAGTGAGTGAGTGAATACATAAACTAACTTTTAAAAAAGAACACAAATAAAAAGGAAAGAAATTATTGAGGCAAACAATACCGTCTCATAACGGACCTTAAAAGAGAATGCTGAGTTAAAAACAATTTGTTACAGTAAACCATGGTAAAAGGTGACACAAAATGTGACACTAAGATTAATTTTAAGTAGATGGGTGACACTCAAGAAAGTAAAGTGAGAATTTTTTCTTGTTGGGTGCATATGTATATTGGTAAACCATAAGTAGACACCCACAGAGGAAATTTGAAAAGGCTAGAAGTGAAGTTTATTTTCGTGTTTCTATCACATTAATGGGAATACAATTACTTAAATCAAATCACTAGTATTTTGCAGTTAGTTCTTTCAAAGTTCATATAATGTCTTGATAATATCCAAATCCTTCACAAACTTTACCCAGATTCCCAGCTTTCCCACTGAACATTATATATTCTTTTTTTTCTTCAGACACTCCTCATGTCCAACTTCTGATACCCAGAAATCTAGGATGTGTGACCTTCCCCTGAGACATGCTCAACTTGCAAAAGAGTCAACAGTTTTAAAGACGACTTTAGCATTTTTGTCAATAACTTGTTAACTCAGGGTGAGGCTTTATCTCCATGTCTCCTCTTCATGATAGGATTTGGATTGGTTTGAGTTTGCATTAGATTTATGCATGCTATCACAACCACTGTGAGTTCATATGTGCAATTGTCCTGCTATGTGTAGAGCACAAGGTTTTCTTGTAGTAATCCACTGTCTCTGACACAATATTTTCTGCCCCTTCTTGTACAATGTTCCATGAGAAGCTGAGGAAGGGGGTGTGAAATAGTTGTCTCATTTAGGTCCATTCTTTTAATATTTTCCTCTTTGTTAGTTATGGGTCTCTGTGTTAATACCTATTGAAATTGAAAATTTTCTGAGATGGTTGAGAGAAGTATTAATCTATGAATTCAATGATAAAATATTAATAGTTAGATCAAAACAATGTCTAATTTGTATAATACTGATAATAGTTTTTCTCTTTGGGGCCATCTAGCCACATTTAGCCACAGGATTTTGAATCAATAGTTGTCCCAGGTATAGACTTGATCTTCTGGAGCAGGACTGAAATCTAAACAGAAAGTGGTTGCTGGTGACTCTCATGATGTATGTGCCACTATTGTACCATTAGAAATGTCTGCCAGCCTGTGTTTCTTATAGGTGCCAGAGTTTTCAGCTGGATTAGATTGACGCTTACTTTTCTCCTCAAATATTTTCCATAGCACCTCCTAGCATTACTGTGTTTAAAGGCTGGAACTTGACTGTCAAAACAAACACTGGAGAAGTAGGTCATTATTTATCTCTGTGATGTTGTTAAAAGTGTGATTTGTTAGTATTTACCTATTCCCATTCTGTAGTTCTATCTATTCCTATATTTCTATTCACTACTTGAACAGACACACAAGACATACATACATGTGTTTGGACATACACATTTAGTTCCATAATTTTATCTTTATCAACATAACACGCCACATGTCACACCATTGACACCTGCAAAGTAGATGGGGTCTGAATGCCAATCTAAATTAAAGTCACAGATGAGAGGACAAACCCCTCTCCACTTGTCTTAGACACCATTTTTCTACATTACAGAAAATCTCACAGCTGTTGTTTAAAAGAAGCCTCAATTCCACCCTTGCCCTTGTTATGACATTCCAATTTTCTTCCTGAGATTTTCTTCCAAATTCTTGATCCGGACTCTAGAAATCTGCATATAAAGTTCTTCCCCAGGCTGCTCTAGTATTGAAACAGCTGTGTGATAATGTTAGCAATCCCTCTTCCACCTTTCAACTCTTGCAGCACCTGCATTTTTTCCTCTTAAGCAGCATGCCTTTCATACAGCCTTAGAAAAATGTTGCCTATGGACTAGTCTTATCGCTGCTGCTAAAATTGAACACTGTGAGAGGGCAATAACCCCCTTCATCCTTAGCATACAGAAGGGACTTAAAAATAGTACATATTTGACAGTTGCCTAAATTGTTAAACGAGAGAACAACTTTATCTGTGAAGATATTTTAATTGTTTGACATTGTTCAAGTAAACAAACAGTCTCTGATGTTCTCTGAGTCCCATCAAGGGTATACAAAGTGAAATGGGATTCACACACCAAGAAACAAACAAAAAAAGACGTTTGTAAGAGCTGATATCTTTCTAAGGGAGGCTATTGAAAAAGGGTTGCTGTTTTGTTTCAGTTCTTAATATAGACTTTGAAGAATGAACATTTTTATATGTACTAAACAAAACACGTACTCAAGTAGTTTTCATATTTTGCATGTTCTCAGAAGTAAAGTATCATGGTTGAACTGTCATCTAGGTAAAGTTCTATTTAGGGAGATGCTAAAGAAGTAAAAAAAAAAAAAACCAAACAAACAAACACCAATAGCATCACAGCATCATGCATCTTCTGGTCACGATCTCATTCTGCTCTCTCCTACACATAGAGATTCTGTGTTCACTGCTAGCCCTGCTTTTCATATCTCTGTCATGAAGTCAAGATTATGTTAGAAAGTATGGTATTTTGCATTGAATTGTAAATAACTGAATAGTGAAGTCTGTATTATATTACAATTTGTTTTTTTATAGTAACTGCTTCTAATATTCAATACAGTGTTGCATATTTATAAATCATTATTTCTACTTCAGCACTATGTATGTTATATATATATTTATATAACTTTAATTAGCTGAATTAGTGATACACACACACACACACATATACATATATATATAGATGTAGGTATATATGATGTGTGTATTTATATGTGAGTGTATATATATATATATATATATATATATATATATATATATATATACACACATATATGTGTTTGTGTGTGTGTGTGTGTATAAAACTAATACTGCATGAACTATTAAATTGATTTAAAATGTTAGTCATATATGCTACTGAGAATAACCTTCCTCTTTCTGGTAGACATGTGCAGTGCTGAAATTCTTAGTTCCTGAATTATCAGCATTGTCAAATATCCAATATAAGTTTATTGTTTCAAAAGTGATATTAAGCAAATATTTGAATATCCCATACCTGCTCTGCCTTTATCTCATGCCTTCAGCAATGTTAGGGATTTTTTATTTAATTTCTACATTTTTTTCTATTTTTTTTATTAGGTATTTTCCTTGTTTACATTTCCAATGCTATCCCAAAAGTCCCCCATACCCACCACCCCAATCCCCTACCCACCCACTCCCCCTTTTTGGCCCTGGCGTTCCCCTGTACTGGGGCATATAAAGTTTGCAAGTCCAAAGGGCCTCTCTTTCCAGTGATGGCTGACTAGGCCATCTTTTGATACGTATGCAGCTAGAGACAAGAGCTCCAGGGTACTGGTTAGTTCATATTGTTGTTCCACCTATAGGGTTGCAGTTCCCTTTAGCTCCTTGGTTACTTTCTCTAGCTCTTCCATTGGGGGCCGTGTGACCCATCCAATAGCTGACTGTGAGCATCCACTTCTGTGTTTGCTAGGCCCCAGCATAGTCTCACAAGAGACAGCTATATCTGGGTCCTTTCAGCAAAATCTTGCTAGTGTATGCAATGGTGTCAGCGTTTGGAAGCTGATTATGGGATGGATCCCTGGATATGGCAATCACTAGATGGTCCATCCTTTCTTCACAGCTCCAAATTTTGTCATTGGTTTTTATTTGTAATTTATCTCTCTTAACAACTCTTTGAGGTAATTCTCTTAACAACTCTTTGAGGTAGAACTATTTTCAAACCTATTCTGAATATGAAGAAACTGTGATCTATACAGTGACTTAGTCATTGTGTGCTAGAGGACAAAGTATTGGAAACCACTCTGAAATCTAGAAAGCTCAAGGTGTTGACAAGAATCTAGGGCTGTTGTCTGCTTCCAAGAGACACATCTTTGTCTTTGGGAAGGAGGAATAGCATGTATGCACATGATGAAGAGCAGGAGGTTGTACAGCAAACGGTCTCCACCTGCCCAGATTGTTGTAGGTACATTAAATCCCTTTTATAGAAAAAGAGACTTTCATGACTTAGTCATTGTCATATCCCTTAAAATAGGTGTATTTCCAATGTGAATTTTGAAGAAAAATTTAGGATTCAACCTGCATGAGATGGAGATTAATTTTTTTTCCTTTTTTTTTTTTTTTTTGAAAATTTAGAGACTATATGTAGTGGAGCTGAAAAAAATCAAAATGAATCATGTTTTGGATTTTATTCTCTTAATTTCTACATTCTTTAATATATCTTGCATGTTCTTTTTTATGGTTACATTTTGCTCTTATTTTGCCAAGTTGTTAAAAATGGAAACTGATTAGTGCTTTGACATTTTAAATCATATAAATATAAGCATTTAATGCTATAAACTATCTTATGCTCGAATTAATTTGAAGTAGAAAATCTCACCATGTTATTTAATAACAAATTGACTTACTCAACTATTATTAAATGGAATTGGTGTATGATATGCTTTTTCTAGCATCTTTTATGAAACTTTATGTAAAACAAACAAATTCAATTAAACTAGACAAGACATGTTAATGCAATGTGACAAATTAAGATATTATGATAAAGTAGTTGTTAGCTGTAAGTGTATATAGTTAGTGTATATAGTTAAATGAGCCTAATAATAGAAGTATGCTTGCTTTGAAGTTCTAATATATGTATTACGTAAGACCCTGTCATAAAAGGACTCAACAAAAGGAGATCTAAGGAATACAAATTGGAAAGAAAGAAGTAAAAATATCAGTCTCTGCAGATGATATGATAGTATATATAAGTGACACCAAACATTCCACCAGAGAACTCCTAAACCTGATAAACAACTTCAGCGAAGTAGCTGGATATAATATTATCTCAAACAAACCAGTGGCCTCTTTCTACACAAAGGATAAACAGGCTGAGAAAGAAATTAGAGAAACAACAACCTTCAAAATAGTCAAAAATAATATAAAACACCTTGGTGTGCCTCTAACTAAGGAAGTAAAAGAACTGTATGATAAGAATTTCAAGTCTTAGAAGAAAGAAATCAAGGAAGATCTCAGATGATGGAAAGATCTCCCAAGCTCATGGATGGGCAGGTTTAATATAGTCAAGATGGCTATCTTGCTGAAAGCAATCTACAGATTCAATGCAATCCCCATCAAAATTCCAACTCAATTTTTCACAGAGTTAGAAAGGGCAATTTGCAAATTCATCTGGAATAACTAAATTCCTAGGATACCAAAAACTATTCTCAACAATAAAAGAACCTCTGGTAGAATTGCCATCTCTGACCTCAAGGTGTATTACAGGGCAATTGAGAAAAAACCTGCATGCTGCTGGTACAGTGACAGACAGGCAGATCAGTGGAACAGAACTGAAGATCCAGAAATGAACCCACACACTTGTGGTCACTTGACCTTTGACAAAGGAGCTAAAACCATCCAGGGAAAAGAAGACAGCATCTTCAATAAATGGTGCTGCCTTAACTGGCAGTTAGCATGTAGAAGAATGTGAATTGATCCATTCTTATCTCCTTGTACAAAGCTCCAGTCTAAGTAGATCAAAGAACTCCACATAAAATCAGAGACACTGAAACTTATAAAGAAGAAAGTGGCGAAAACATTCAAAGATATGGGCACAGGGGAAAGATTCCTGAACAGAACACCAATGGCTTGTGATGTAAGATCAAGAATGGACAAAGAGGACCTCATAAAATTGCAAAACTTCTGTAAGGCAAAGGACACTGTCAATAAGACCAAAAGGAAACCAAAAGATTGGGAAAAGTTCTTTACAAATCCTAAATCTGATAGGGAGCTACTATCCAATATATATAAAGAACTCAAGAAGATGGACTCTAGAAAACTAAACAACCCTATTAAAAAATGGGGTATAGAGATAAACAAAGAATTCTCCACTGAGGAATACCGAATGCCCAAGAAGCACCTAAAACAATGTTCAACATCCTTAATCATCAGGCAAATGCCAATCAAAACAACCCTGGAATTCCACCTCACACCAGTCAGAATGGCTAAGATCAAAAACTCAGGTGACAGCAGATGCTGGTGAGGATGTGGAGAAAGAGGGACATTCCTCCATTGTTGGTGGGATTGGAAACTTGTACAACCACTCTGGAAATCAGTCTGGCAGTTCCTCATAAAATTATACATAGTACTACCAGAAGATCCAGCAATTATCTCCCGAGCATATACCCAAAAGATGTTCCAATTTATAAGGACACATGATCCACTATGTTCATAGCAGCCTTATTTATAATAGCCAGAAGCTGGAAAGAATCCAGATGGAATGATATAGAAGAATGGATACAGAAAATGTGGTACATTTACACAATGGAATACCACTCGGCTATTAAAAACAATGAATTCATGGAATTCTTAGGCAAATGGATGTATCTGGAGGATATCATGCTGAGTGAACTAATCCAATCAGAAAAGAACACACATGGTATGCACTCACTGATAAGTGGATATTAGACCAGAAACTTAGAATATCCAAGATTCAATTTGCAAAACACATGAAACTCAAGATGAAAGACCACCAAACTGTGAATATTTCTCTCCTTCTTAGAATGGGTAACAAAATATCCATGGAAGGAGTTAATGAGACAAAGTTTAGAGCTAAAACAGAAGGAAAGACCATCCAGAGACTACCCTACCCAGGGATACATCCCATATACAACCACCAAACCCAGACACTATTGCATATGCCAGAAAGACTTTGCTGACAAGACCCTGATATAGCTCTCTCTTGTGAGGCTATGCCAGTGCCTGGCAAATACAGAAGTGGATGTTCCTAGACATCTATTGGATGGAACACAGGTTCCCCAATGGAGGAGCTAGAGAAAGTACACAAGGATCTGAAGGGGTTTGCAACCCTATAGGTGGAACAACAATATAAACTAACCAGTACCCCCAGAGCTTGTGTCTCCAGCTGCATAAGTAGCAGAAGATGGTCTAGTCGGCCATCCTTGGGAAGAAAGGCCCCTTGGTGTTGCAAACTTTATATGTCCCAGTACAGGGGAATGCCAGGGCCAAGAAGTGGGAGTGGATGGGTAGGGGAGCAGTGTCCAGGGGAGGGTATAGGGGACTTTTGGGATAGCATTTGAAATGTAAATAAAGAAAATATCTAACAAAATATTGAAAAAAATCTCAGGTGACAGCAGATGCTGGAGAGGATGTGTAGAAAGAGGAACACTCCTCAATTTCTGGTGGGACTGCAATCTAGTACAACTACTCTGGAAATCAGTTTGGTTGTTTCTCAAAAAATTTTATGCAGTTCTACTGGAAGATCCAGCAATACCACTCCTGGGCATATAACCAGAATATCTAACATGTAATAAGGGCACATGGTACACTACGTGCATAGCAGCATTATTTATAATTGCCAGAAACTGGAAAAAACCCAGATGTCTCTCAAGAGAGGAATGGATACAGAAAATGTGGTACATTTACACAATGGAGTACTACTCAGCTATTAAAAACAATGAATTCATGAAACTCTTAGACAAATGGATGGATTTGGAGGACATCATCCTGAGTGAGGTAACCCAATCACAAAAGAACACACATGGTATGCACTCACTGATAAGTGGATATTAGCCCAGAAGCTCAGAATCCTTCTTATAAGGGGGAACAAAATATCCATTGAAAGAGTCACAGAGACAAAGTTTGGAGCAGACACTGAAGGAACGACTCACACAGACTCCCCACTTGGGTATCCATCCCATAAAAACCACCAAACCCATACACTATTGCAGATGCCAACAAGAGCCTGCTGACAGGAGCCTGGGCTAGCTGTCTCCTTAGTGGCTCTGTCTATGCCTGGCAAATACAGAGGTGGATGCTCTCAGCCAATCATTGGACTGAGTACAAGGTCCCCAATGAAGGGGCCAGAGAAATACCCAAGGAGCTGATGGGGCTTGAATCCCCATAGGAGGAGCATCAATATCAACTAACCAGTACTCCCAGAGCTCCTTGGAATTAAACCACCAATCAAGGAAAACACATGATGGAACTTGTGGCTCTAGTTATATATGTAGCAGAGGATGGCCTAGTTGGCCATCAATGGGAGGAGAGGCCCTAGGTCCTAAGAAGGTTCTATGCCCCAGGATATGGGAATGCCAGTACCAGGAATGGAAGTGCATGGGTTGGGGAGCAGGGGGAGGAGGGAGGTGATAGGGGATTTTCAGAGGTGAAACTGGGAAAGGGGATAACATTTGAAATGTAAAGAAATATCTAATAAAAATGTAAAAAAAAAAAAAAGAAGAAAAATCAGAGGAACAGCAACATGTTGAGAAATATAGTATCAAAATATCTGCATCTCTTCCATTGTGTTATTATGGTTATTCATTCTTAATATCATAAGAGTCATTCTCTTGACTTTTGGCTTTCCTGTAATTGTTGGTCTTCCTCTGTTACATACCTGGAAATTGTATTTCAGAGCCAAGAGGAAGAATAGCACATGATTGGCATATCTATGGGTGAGGAAAGAATGGTTCTTACAGGTCTTGGTAGACTTGTTTCTGCTTTATCATCTGGAACTAAGTTAGACAATAGTTTTGAAAGCCACAGAATCAGGGAGAAAGATAAGATCCAAAGACAACGAAGTAATGCTGGTTCTGTGATCACAGCTTTGTAGAATCGCTTTACCCCAGAGATTGCTACAAGATAATCAACAACATGTTTCTGAGATCTTCAATATATATGTTAATCAATCAACTGATAGTTTTGTATTAAATTATATGCTATAGAAGCTGATAGCCAGAAGTCTTCATGGCCAGCTGGTTGAGTAAATAGCTTCAAAAGGTTTTATTGTTATTACTTAAACAGAGAGACACAGGGTCCTTGTACTACCATGGCTTGTAAGTTTGTAATTTCTGAACTATCAAGAGCACATTTTTGCAATGATATACTTAAAAAATGTATTTGTTATCACATATTTTTTCAGGTTTATTCTATGGCCGTGAAAAATCGTGAAGCCTTTTTGTATTATTTCATTGATAAATTAAAGGTGTTAGGATCTAATTTTACCATTTTAGCCCCTAATAATCACATGCATAAACATATAATATAGTACCATAATGAGAAACAGCAATCTATTTAAATATATTTCAAAAAGTCTTATGCTAAGTACAGGTTTTAGTGCATAGACTGTACATTGTAATCTACACTTAATTAACAAAAGATATATGTTAAGAAAAATAAGTTATGTAACATTATTATGTTAAAAAATAAAATATTGAGGAAAAAAATCAACCATCAACGACAAAAGCTTATGCTGTAACCCATCATGCCTGTTTTCTAAGTCTTATACATAAACAGATTTTTGGATATCTCTGACATGAAGAGAGTCAATTCTCAGAATGCACACATTCTACAGATGCTCACCTTACAGTCCAGGATCCATGACCAAGGGAATTATCCTGCCTAGAATTAGAATAGGTGTTCTCCTATCAATTAATATAATAAAAATCATTCCTCACTAGCACGCCAAGAATCTCATCTCTCAGATTATTTAAATTCTGTCAGTTGAAAAATTGCTATAACTACCCTGTGAACTTAACATTCAAAGAACTTTATTTTATGAGGCTTTCTAAGAGGTACTTATTAATATGTAATATATATTAATGTATATATAATCTAATACATTTTACAGGGGGAAAGGAAATTATGATACAATTTTTAGTGATTCAAATATTAGTATCATATGCTTAGTCTGCATGTTACACTGTTAATAATAACAGAATGCTCTGCTTGTATACAAGAATGGAGTAATTTAGATACCAAATAATATTCATTGACAATAAGTTAAAATTAACAAACACACTAACACATAGAATTCTATATTTTTGCCATGTAATTTTATCTTATTTATAGCCCCTTATAGTTAATTTGACTCTATTTTCTCTTGTGAGATTTTTATCTCCTTTTGTATTTAATATTTTTGGTTCTATTCATATATTATTACAATCCCTAATATTCGCATGTATTACCATCTAACTCAGTAGTTATCAGCCTTCCTAATCCTACAATGCTCTGATACAGTTGTTCATGTTGTATTGATCCCAAACCATAAAATTATTACACTGGTGCTTCACAACTGCAGTTTTTCTAGTCTTACAAATTGTAATGGGAATATGTGATATGTAGAATATCTGCTTCGCAGCCTACCAAGGGTCATGACCCACTGATCGATATACAAACTATTTCTCTATCAAAGTTTTCTCAATAACTGTCTCCTATCTGCCCTTCCTTTCCACAAAGTCACTTCTTTCCAAGTCACTCTCCTAATTTCATGTCTTCTTTTTCGTGCACTACTACATTCACTTAGGATTGACTACATGAGCATGTGAAGAAATTATTTGCTTATGCAGAACTATTGCTAGTAAGTACACTGAATAGTACTCCCCACCTCCACCACCACTTTCATCCTTTAAGTCCCTAAAGCTCCCTTTGGGAGAGGTAGAGGCTTATGAGTCCTTCCCCATCCTCAGTGAAGTGTAGATATACATAGTCTCATTCAGGTCATGCATACATATCCATTGCTGCTATGAGGAATGCAGTCACCAGCCATGACATTTCCAGTAGACAGCAGTATACAGTACTACTTCCAATTCTCTAGCTCTAGCGTTTGGTACACCCACTTTCCCATTATGTTTCCCAGTCTTAGAATGATTACATAGATGTCCCATTTAGGACTGAGCATTCAACAGCTACATTTGACTCACTATATCAACAAGTTATAACCTGAATGTTATCTTTTGTCCTCAGCAAACAGAAGCTGCTCTGACTAAAACTCAGAATAGTAGTAATCTGTGAAAACAAAACTATTGATGAGGCAGTTTTATATCATGTCCATTTACTGCATAACTAATAATTTTCTCCATAGACACTATTATTTCCTCATCCATGGGCTTTTGATTGGCCTTACAGTACCAGGTGTTAGTTTCTCCATTGTACCTAAAATCTGATGTGAAATTGGTCAGTTACCACAATAATGGCCATGCCAAACTCCTACCAACACATACATCTTAAGAGGGTGAACGTGATTTTACTCTGAATACAGCTCAAGAGCTGGGTTAAAATTGGTGATGACTTTTATCATCTAGATGATCAGATAGCACCATAAGGGACTATGACAGCTTCATTGGGGAGGAAGCTTCTAGCAAAGTTCTTATGTTCTGCAACCAAAATTCTGTTTTCTTTCTTTTCTTTTTTTTCTTGGATATTTTCTTCATTTACATTTCAAATGCTATTCCAAAAGTCCCCTATACCCTCCCCCACCCCCCGCCCTGCTTCCCTACCCACTCACTCCCACTTCTTAGCCCCAGCATTCCCCTGTACTGGGGCATATAAAGTTTGCAAGACCAAGGGGCCTCTCTTCCCAATGATGGCCTACTAGGCCATCTTCTGCTACATATGCAGCTAGAGACACGAGTTCTGGGGGTACTGATTAGTTTATATTGTTGTTCCACCAATAGGGTTGCAGGCACCTTCAGTTCTTGGGAACTTTCTCTAGCTCCTACAGTGGGGGCCCTGTGTTCCATCCTAAAGATGACTATGAGCATCCACTTCTGTGTTTGCCAGGCACTGGCACAGCCTCACTTGAGACAGCTATATCAGGGTCCTTTCAGCAAAATCTTCCTGGCATATGCAATAGTGTCTGCATTTAGTGGCTGATTATGGGATGGGCCCCCCGGATGGGGCAGTCTCTGGATGGTCCATCTTTTCATCTTAGCTCTAAACTTTGTCTCTGCAACTCCTTCCATGGATATTTTATTCCCTATTCTAGGGAGGAATGAAGTATCCATGAGTTGGTCTTCCTTCTTGATTTTCTTGTGTTTTTAAAATTCTGTTTTAAAAAATATGGTCTATGATCAAATTCTGGAGGAATGGCAAGAACCTATCATTTTAGGATCCTTTGGGTTCTCTTTAAAAATACATACAGACATTTTCTGTAATTAGCCCTGGGATTTCTGTTCAGCAACCATAATTCTAGGAACACCATTCTTCACCCAAGGATCATATCTCCCTTCAAATACTGTTTCATTGATATTATATTTTAGTTGAATAAAAATAATAGGTTTTATGAACAAGGCATCAGTGAAGTATGCCTTTAATCCCAGCACATTTGAGGCAGGGGCAGGCAGATTCCTATGAGCACAAGACCAGTCCGGGTTACAGAGAAAGTACCAGGACAGTCAAGGCTACACAGAGAAGTAGCCTTGAAAAACCAAACCAACAAACAAATCATAATTTTCCATGTAGGCTTTTTCTAATCTTTAATTAAAATTTACCCTTCTCCTGCTCCCATGTTTTCCTCTTTGACTCACAAGCTATTTCTTACTTATAGCTTTCTAGCCCTGCAAGCTCAGGCCCCACTAATGCTGCACCCACCCCCTATGCTTTCAAAACAAGTGCACAGTGTTGGCTTGCATGGAGCATCTGAAGAGGCACATTTTGCCCTTAAAATACCTTTCTTATCAGCCCAGTGCTGCTCAGAGATCTCTCTTTCATAGCACAGTTCATTTGTTTGTTTTGTTTTTTTAATAATTATAGTCCATTTCTCAGCATGATCCTGAATGCTCACCAATACTGAAATTTTTTCTACCAAATAATTTTCCTCATTAGTTTAAAATGGAACATTAATCAAATTTCTCAAGGTACAGGCATAATGAAGTCATGTTTTTGGCCAAAATACTCTATGAATGGCCTCTAGCATTGTGTATGGCCCCTAGGCTGTGCTCTTCTCTGAAGACTTATGAGATATCCCTCACCCATAGTGCCTACAATTCCCTCAGCACTCTTACTTTCTAAGCTTCCAATACAATGACTCATTAAAATTTCCTTTCAGCACTTAGAGCATTTTCTAACCTAAAGTTTGAAACGATTCCTTGTTCTGGCCCTAAAACAATTTCAATGTCTTCATCGTCATGTTTATCACAACAGATGTCCCACTTCCTAGTGTCATCTTTGCCTTCTTCTCATTCAGTTTTGTTCTTGCAGCTGATATGCAATTCTGAGAGAAGCAACTTTCAAGGGAATATAACAGTTTTAGTGTACATTTCAAGGTACAGTCCACTAAAATGGTCAAGTCAAAGTAGCAGAAACTTGGAACAGCTAGTCACATCACATAACAGTCAGAGAAGAAAGCAAGGGGCATATGGTATTGTTCAGCCAGTCCTTGGTGAGTACTGCCCACAGTTCTTAAATGTATTCTCATTTCAGTTAATACAGTAAAACTAATTCCTTATAGTAATGCCTGGTGGGCCATCACCCAGATGAATCTAGGTTATGTCATGGTGACAGTGAAACTAGCATCTCTAGCCTCAGTGGTCTTCTCATATTCATGTGAGATAAAAAAATATATTTTACTAGATTTTGAGGAAAAGAACAGTCAAATATTGAGTGAATGAATTTCTCTAGACGTCCTTCATATGTGTGTGTGTGTGTGTGTGTGTTTTTCTTATAGTGTCACATATGTCTCTACTCAAGTTCCAGATGCATGAATCTACATGTACAACTGAAACAAAACACAAAACAAAGCAAAAAACTAAAGAATATGAATAGGTCTCTTTGCATATGCCCTTTTAAAAAAAGTCACCCACCCCAATTTCAAGATATATTGTATCAGAGTGTCTAAAGAGTAAGACACAACACACACACACACACACGCACACGCACACGCACGCGCGCACACACACACACACACACACACACACACACACACACACACACACAATCTATACATATTGTTAACATCAGGTCACTGAAACTCTATGGCAAGGTTAGTTTTAAAAGCCAGTTTTAGTGTAAAGTATCTAAGGTAGTTTGCAAATCATATTGTGGGATTTATGTCTAAAGATTGCCCCATCAATCTGCAAATATGTTTTAAATATCAAGTACCTTTAATCTTGCTATCTCTCTTTGGTGTTGGTCTTTCATGTCTTCTCTATTTTCCAACAGAGTTGTCAGGGGCTTATCAATTTTATTTAATATATAAAAGAATCAGCTTTCAATTTCATTACTCCCCTCTAATTTCTCAACTTATACTGAAATTGAGCTTCAAAATAAAATCAGTTTTATCTCCCTATCGTTCTGAAATTTGGACATTAAATATCAGTACGGCCCCACCTTGTGCACCCCCTGCAGCTTGTTTATTTCTGCTGAGCTTCATTTTATGTAGTCTATTGTCCTATAGACTTAATGATTAGTATTGTTATTCTGTGTGCTGAATTTTGGATGCCTGTCTTGCAACCTAGAGTTCTTGAGTTGGGATGACAATTATAGAGTGTTCACCAGCAAACTTCATGGTCTTTGCTTCACTGTACAGAGAGTTATCAAGCCCCAATTTTTAAAATTAATGCTGACACTTTAAATTGATTTCAGATCAACAATAAGTCCATTAGTTTAAGATTGTCAATTATTGTCCCTTTATAAGCTTTTTCATTTTGTTTTCTTGAGAGGAAACTTGCATCTTTTATTTTTTCATAGACCATGGAACTCTTTAACCATACACTTTAGAACTTTTCGAAAGAGAGTGCTTTCATGGGTCACCAATCTGTCATACTCCTGTTGTGGGGATGAAGGAGGACGAGCTGAGAGGGAAAGAAGAAGAAACACAGGAAAGAGAAAGAATCTTATAGCTTCAGGCTATTTGTCCTTTTGTTCATAGCCTTTTCTCTGACCTTCCCAGTAAACTTGCTTCACTCTCACCTGTGCGAGCACATACCTCAACTCCTCAGAATATAATGATTTCTCACTACAGTCTCAGTTCCTTCTCACCACAATGCTATATTAAACCCAGCTTTATTTGTTTATTGTTTTGCTGTTGTTGTTTTAATGTGCCTCCCCCTTATTAAACACTAAAGAGCAGTGAAGGTTTTATGAGTTCTAAGTGCAACCTTGCTGTTAGAAGGTAAATTTATTATATTTTCAACTTCATTTTTTGTAAACATAGAGTAAAAAGTTTCAATAGGACCTCAGAAGGAAGAGTTATTTGAAAATCCAATTTTATGATGCTTAACAACAACTGGGATTTAATATGTAAAAGGCCACATTCAAAGCTATTCTGTAGAATAGTTCAGAAATCTTTCTTATTAAAATATTCCTTGAATATATCTCCTAGAGAAATAGATACCTGATTTGTAGAGATTTAATAAATAACAGATATAAATAGTTACTATAAATAATAACACTGATTATCAGTGTAATCAAACCCTTCACCTGCTGTGATATGTACTGCATTTATGCAGATCAGCTGTAGGCCTTTCATCCATGAAATTATAGAATGTATAATGTGATGTGCTATGATATACTCAGTGTAATTGCTTATTTATAAAAAGAGCTATCAACAGCCCACTTTAAATAAATTCAGAAATCACCATAGGGCATTTAGAAATGAGTATTTTATATGACATTTAAAAAAGATTATGAGCATTTCCTTGAACAGTAAAATTAATGTCTGTTTGGCTGTTTAAACTCAGCCAGTGTAGATTCAGGATAATAACATATAAACTATAATTACTGAGTCTGTGTTTTAATTAGGAATAACCATCTACCTGACTAGTAGTGTTAATTTTATACCTAAAATATGGATAAAAGGTAAACAATTTATAAAATAAAGTATAACATTTTCTTGTATGTAGTTGGTAGCATATTTTAACAACAGTGTCAGTTAGCTTTGTTTCTGTGCCACTGAAATATTTGTCAATCATCTTTTTGCACATCTGCATTTTCCTTATCACTTTGAGTCTTTACACCCACATAGGTATGAAAAAGTAATACTCTGAAATAATAACTATTATAAAAACTTTAAAAAAATCTGAGGCAAACCACATTCTCTGTATCTTTGATATTTGGTATAAAAGAACTTTATATGAGTAAAGTTAGAATTACTTAACAAATCCTGAAGTCGCCAACCTCATGAGACATACTAAAAAGTAAATATCTCAGTACTAACTCTGTCATATTAAACTATTGGTTCACTCACAATGGCCATTTTGGCCACAGAGTAAACTTATATAGTCAGAACTGGTGAAATGTAGATGATGTAAATAATTACTCATGTAAAATCAAGTTCTCAGACACTTGCCCAACATCAGAGGACCACAGAGTGTGCAGAGAAATATCCTATGTTCCCTGAACAAATTTTTTTTTGTTATTAGGGGAGCCCAGTTGTTATTCCCCTCTGCTTCTCCCCCCTGACAGTTCCTCATCCCATTACTCCTCCCCAATCTCCAAGAGGATGTCCCACACCCTAGACCCCCTAGACCTCAGCAGGACTCCCCATTCCCTGGGGCCTCAAGTCTCTGAAAGAATATGTGCATCTTCTCTCACTGAAGCCAGATCAGGCAGTCCTCTGCTGTACATATGTAAGAAGTTTCAGATCAGCTAGCATATGCTGCAAGGTTGGTGGCTCAGTGTCTGAGAGATCCCAAGGGTCCGGATTGCCCTCCTTCTCAACTTCTTCCAGCCTTTCCCTAATTCAACCACAAGGGTCCCTGACTTCAGTTCATTGCTCAGCTGTTTAAGTATCTGCTTCTGACACAGTCAGCTGTTTGTTGGGCCTCTCAAAGGAATGCCATACTAGGCACACCATAACATCAGTAGTAGTGTCAGGCCTTAGAGCACCAGTTGAACCAGTCACTGAACCTCCTTTCCCTCAGTCTCTTCTCAGATTTTGTCCTGAAGTTCTAAAAGAACTTCAGAGAACTAGAGAGGAACAATTCTGGGTCAGAGTTTTTTTGACTGTGGTATGCAAACCCTATCCCTTCACTTGAAGCCCTGTCTTTTTGCTGGAGATGGACTCTACAAGTCACCTCTCCCCACTGTTGAGCATTTCATCTAAGGACCTTTTGAGTCCTTTTAACATGAAGCAGTTTTGTATTTTGTCAAATGTTTTTTCAGCATCTAATAAGATGATCATATGATTTTTTCTTTGAGTTTGTTTATATAGTGGATCATGTTAATGGATTTTCATATATTGAGACAACCTTACATATCCAGGATAAAGCCTACTTGATCATGGTGAATAATCGTTTTGTTGTGCTCTTGAATTTGGTTTGCTAGAATTTTATTGAGTATTTTTGCATTGATATTCATAAAGGAATTGAGTTCCCCTTTTTGTTGGGTCTCTGTGTAGTTTAGGTATCAGAGTAATTGTGGCTTCATAGAATGAATTAGGTAGTGTTCCTTCTATTTTATGGAATAATTTGAGAAGTGTTGATATTAACACTTTTTTGAAGGTCGGGTCAAATTCTGCACTAAAACATTCTGGCCCTGTGCTTTTTTTTGTGGGGGGTTCTAATGACTTCTTTTATTCCCTTAAGGGATATGGGTGCTGTTTAGATAATTTACCTACTCTTGATTTAACTTTGATATGTGGTATCTGTGGAGAAAATCATCCATTTCATATATATTTTCCAGTTTTGTTGAGTATGGCTTTTGTAGTAGAATCTGATTTTTTAAAAGTGTTCTCAGTTTCTGTTGTTATGTCTCCTTTTTCATATCTGATTTTATTAATTTAAATACTGTCTCTGCTTTGTAGTTAGTTTGGATAGGTGTTTATCTAGTTTGTTGATCTTCTTCAGGAACCAGCTTTGGGTTTTCTATCTGTGGTATACCTTTTTCCATTTGCTCATGGGGATTCACCCAAAAAATTGTTTATATATTTTCTGTTGATCTTATACATTGATTGTTGCATAAAGAACATAACTGTCATTCATAGCAACAATATTTTTAGAAAACAAATTCTACAATTAAAATTTCAAAATTGGAAGATTCTTTAAAAGTCAAGTTGGTGATTTCTACAATAGTAAGAAAATCACCACAGATTTTCAAAATTTGTGAAATCATGAAAGGTCAGGAAAAACAATTTGGAAAAATTACTCAGTTGTTATTACATGATTTTATTGCCTAATGCTAATATCTGATGCAAAGGTTGAAGATAAAGAACAAGAAGCATAGCAATGTAGCACTAAAATATTTATTTTTCTAAGATTCTAGAAAAAGAGTGTTGGTTTTTGCTTTGACACCAGACCAATAGGATATATCACACCTAGTCTGTAACTTCTTTCTTGAAATTAAAATGAATACAAACACACTTTGGAGATGATGGTAGACCTCTAGAATGTAAACCAATCTATAAATCCCATATGAAGATGTCTTAGTTTGGATTTAATCACTGTAAAGAGACACCTTGACCAAGGCAACTAATAAGAAGCAACATTTAATTGCAATTGGTTTACAGATTCAGAGGTTCAGTTCATTATCATCAAGGTGGGAACATGGCAGCATCCTGGCAGACATGGAGCTGGAGGAGCCAAAAGTTCTACATCTTGATCCAAATGCAGACAAGAGAAACCTGGTTCTCATTTGACTAGGAGGAGCAGTCTCTTTGCCCATTCCCACAGTGACATATTTCCTCCAACAGGCCACACCTACTCCAATAAGGTCATACCTCCTAATAGTGCCATATTCTGGGCCAAGCATATTCAGGCCACCACAAGGAGTAAAGCTCAAATTAAATTTGAACACATAAAGAGAAATGAGACTGTGTAATAGATTCTTTCCCCTTAACAGTAATTTTGGTTGGTACCAACACTGAAGGAGGTACAGGGACTTCTATGTCTATTGTTCCAGATAAGCACACACTGTCTTACCTATCCATTTTGAGTTATGTGCATGATCAAAATTCCAGTATGTAAAAGTCTTCACTCTAAATATTATACATATCATTTAATTGTGAGGTACAGGGCATGATCTTACACGGTAAACCTGATTGCCTTGCAACTTGAAATGTAGATGGACAAGAAGAGCCTCAAACTCAAATATCTGCCTGATTCTGTTTGCTGGGTGATGGAATTAAAGTCAAGTACTACAGTGTCTGTTAGGTCATTTTATAGATTTGGATAAACATATCCTAAGTCCACTACATTATTATTTTACACAGCAATTTCAATGCCCACAAACTCTCCATGTTTTGTATTCCCACACAAATACACATACCCAATGCTTGAAACATATTGCTCTATTTTACCACTTTCACACTTTTCCTTCATTTCTAGAAGATCATCGGGTTACAAACATACAGTATATATTATTTTCGGACTCACTTTTGAATGTGAATTTGACATTAGTTCTTGGATAATAGCTGAAACCATGTTTCAGTGTGAATACTTATGCTTTGATTTGGAGAAACCTAAAGAAGTTGTTGTGTATTTGGGTAGCTCTGTCCATTGTCTCCCTTTTACTCGTTTACCTTTTAGGGAGACATGGTACATATAGGTTTGGCTAAAACACTACGTTAGAAAGAAGGAATAGAAAACCAATGTAATGTGTTCATTGAATCCTCAACCTTTATATCATCGTATTTCTTATTAAATATCAACATAATCATGCAGTCAGTAGTACAGACATGACTTGTTCTTTCCTGCATTTAAATAGAAAACTGTATTAATGGATAATTTAAATATAACCAAATAAAATCACTATGATTCTATTAGCTTAATTTACCATGTGGATATTATTCTTAAACAAATACTCTTAATTTCAAGCTACATACATAGATGTTAAAAGTTGATTTCCTAATATTACATGTTCAAAATCTGTTCTGCAAAAGTGCTGGGTTCTAGGAAATGAGTGAATAAGTAGAAAGGTTGACTTTATGTAGGAATGAATTTGAAAAGATAAGTCTCTTTCTATGTTCCTCATAAATACAGATACTCAATTTTTATATTAGCATTCATTTCTTAGAAAGCATCTGATTCAATAGTTATTCAAAAATATTTTCTTAAATAATGGCATTTACTTATTTCTTTTTAAATGTGTTTTACTCACATTTCTGTATTGAACCTTCATTATAATAGCCAATAAAATGATGAACATTTATTTCTTAAGCAATACATTTAGGGAAAACTGTACAAATTACGTTTTTAAGAAGTTAATTTTCTTTTCTCTCAGTAAGATGCAAAAAATTGTCTGAACACCGAAAAAGTCTCTTATAGACAAGATGGTAGCCAGCAATTTTAACTGTGTTACATTACTAATTAACACAAAGTCCTTTTTTCCTTTCCTATTTTATTAAATAATATATACTAGTTTTACTATTTTGTTTTAATTTTATTTAATCTTTTTTTCCTCCGCCCAGATTTTATCCCATTCCTGGTCCAATCTTTGACTGTTCCCCATCCCATATTCCCTCCCCACACTTCTGTCTCCACAATGATGTCTCAATCCCCCACCCCATGAGACCTCACCACACCCTGGGGCCTACAGTCTCTTGAAGGTTAGGTGCAACTTCTCTGACTGAACTTAGACATAGTAGTCCTCTGCTGAATATGTGTTGAGGACTTCATATCAGTTGGTATATGCTGCCTGGTTGGTGGTCCAGTGTCTGAGAGATGTCAGGGGTGCAGGTTAATTGAGACTGCTGCTCCTCCTATAGAGTTGCCCTCCTCCTCAGATTCTTCCAGCTTTTCCCTAAATCAACCACAGGGGTCAGCAGCTTCTGCTCATTGGTTGGGTGTAAATATCGGCATCTTTCAGCTTCTTGTTGGGTATTTTGGAGGGCAGTCATGATAGGTCTCTATTTGTGAGCACTCTATAGTCTCAGTCAAAGTAATAGTACCAGACCTTGGAGCCTCCTCTTGAGCTGGATCCCACTTTGGCTCTGTTGCTAGACATCCTTTTCCTCAAGCTCTTCTCCATTTTTGTCTCTGCAGTTCTTTCAGACAAGAACAAATCTAGGTCATAGGTTTTGATTGTGGGATCCAACCCTGTCCCTCACTTGATGCCCTGTCTTTCTGCTGAAGGTGGGTTCTACGAGTTTCCTTTTCCCACTGTAGGGCATCTCCTTTTGATTCCTGAGAGTCTCTCACCTCCCAAGTCCTCTCTAGTACATTCCCTAGGTTGCTTGTTTACATTCTTTCTGCTGACTTTCAGGGCTTCAGTTCTTTTCCCCCACTTAATAAGTGCTCATGATCCTGTCTTCCTCTCCCTGTCCCCTCTTCCACCAAGGTACCTCCCTCCACCCCCCCTACCCCCTGTGATTGCTTTCAGCTCCCTCCCAAGTGGGATTGAGGTGTCCAGAGTTGGGCCCTTTCTTTCTTTCTTTCTTTCTTTCTTTCTTTCTTTCTTTCTTTCTTTCTTTCTTTCTTTCTTTCTTTCTTTCCTTCCTTCCTTCCTTCCTTCCTTCCTTCCTTTCTTTTTCAGGCAATGATTAGTTATTTGTCTTTATTTATTTATTTTTTAAACATTTTTTATTAGATATTTTCTTCATTTACATTTCAAATGCTATCCCAAAGTCCACTATACCTTCCCCCAACCCTGCTCCCCAACCCGCCCACTCCCAATCCCTGGCGCTGTCATTCCCCTGTACTGGGGCATATGATTTTCCCAAGACCAAGGGCGTCTCCTCTCAGTGATGGCAGACTAGGCGATCTTCTGCTTCATATGCAGTAAGAGACACAAGCTCAGGGGGTACTGGTTAGTTCATAGTGTTGTTCCTCCTATAGAGTTACAGACCCCTTCAGCTCCATGAGAACTTTCTCTAGCTCCTCCATTAGGGGCCCTGTGTTCCATGCTATAGATGACTGTGAGCATTCACTTCTGTATTTGCCAGGCACCTGCATAGCCTCACCAGAGACAACTATATCAGGGTCATGTCAGCAAAATCTTGCTGGCATATGCAATAGTGTCTGTGTTTGGTGGCTGATTATGGTGTAGATCCCCAGGTGGGGCAGTCTCAGGATGGTCCTTCCTTCCATCTCAGCTCCATGCTTTGTCCTTGTAACTTCTTCCATGGGTATTTTGTTCCATATTCTAAGGAGGGATGAAGTATCCACAGTTTGGTCTTCCTTCTTCTTGAGTTTCATGTGTTTTGCAAATTGCCTCTTGGGTATTCTAAGTTTCTAGGCTAATATCCACTTATCAGTGAGTGTATATCATGTGAGTGTTTTTGTGATTGGGTTACCTCACTCAGGATGATATCCTCCAGATACATTCATTTGCATAAGAATTTCATAAATTCATTGTTTTTAATAGCTGAGTAGTACTCCATTGTGTAAGTGTACCATATTTTCTGTATCCATCCTCTGTTGAGGCACATCTGGGTTCTTTCCAGCTTCTGGCTATTATAAATAAGGCTGCTATGAACATAGTGGAGCATGTCTTCTTATTACCAGTTGGAACTTCTGGGTATATGCCCAGGAGAGGTATTGCTGGATCTTCCAGTAGTACTATGTTCAATTTACTGAGGAACTGTCAGACTGATTTCCAGAGTGGTTGTGCAAGCTTGCAATCCCACCAGCAACGCAGGAGTGTTCTTCTTTCTCCACATTCTTGCCAGCATCTGCTGTCACCTGAATTTTTTATCTTAGCCATTCTGACTGGTTTGAGGTGGAATCTCAGGGTTGTTTTTTGTTTGCATTTCGCTGATGATTAAGGATGTTGCACATTTTTTCAGGTGCTTCTCTGCCATTCCATATTCCTCAGTTGAGAATTCTCTGTTTTGCTCTGTGCCCCATTTTTAATGGGGTTACTTGATTTTCTGGAGTTCAGCTTCTTGAGTTCTTTGTATATATTGGATATTAGTCCCCTCTTGGATTTAGCATTGGCAAAAATCCTTTCCCAATCTGTTGGTCGTCTTTTTGTCTTATCTACAGTGTCTTTTGCCTTTCAGAAGCTTTGCAATTTTATGAGGTCCCATTTGTTGATTCTTGATCTTACAGCACAAGCCATTGCTGTTCTAGTTCCATCCATTTGCCTGCAAAACTCAAGATGTCCTCATTCTTAATAGCTGAGTATTACTCCATTGTATAAATGAACTACATTTTCTGTATCAATTCTCCTTTTGGGGGACATCTGGGTTGTTTCCAGTTTCTGGCTATCACAAACAAGGCTACCATGAGCATAGTGGAACGCATGCCCCTGTAGCATGGCAGGACATCTTTTGGGTATATTCCCAAGCATGGTACAGCTAGGCCTTCCGGTAGATCTATTTCCAATTTTCTGAGGAAACTGCAGATTGATTTCCAGAGTGGTTTTATCAGTTTGCAATCCTGCCAGCAATGGAGGAGTGTTCCTCTTTCTCTACATCCTCACCAACATGTGCTGTTACCTGAGGTTTTGATCTTAGTCATTCTGATTTATATAAGGTCGAATCTCAGTGTTATTTTCATTTGCATTTCTCTGATCACAAAGGGCTTCGAACATTTCTTTAGGTGCTTGTCAAACATTTGAGATTCCTCAGTTGTGCATTCTGTTTAGTTCTATAACCCTATAACCCAGGTTTTGATTGTGTTGTTTGATTATTTTTGTGATTAGTTTCTTGAGTATATATATGTATATATTTGGGGTATTAGTCTTCTATCAGATGTGGAGTTAGTGAAGATTTATTTTCCCCAGTCTGTAGGTTGCCAATTTATCCTATTGACTATGTCCTGTGCCTTACAGAAGCTTTCCAGTTTTATGAGGTCCCATTTATAAATTCTTGATCTCAGAGCATGAGCCATTGGAGCTCTGTTTAGGAAATTTCCCCCTGTGCCAATGAGTTGAAGACTCTTTCCCACTTTCTCTTCTATTAGATTCAGTTCATATGGTTTTACGCTGAGGCCCTTGATCCACTTGAGCTTTGTACAAAGTGAGAAATATGGGTCTATTTTCATTTTTCTACATATAGACATCCAATTAGACCAGCACCATTTATTGATGATGCTTTCTTTTTCCATTGTATATGTTTGGCTTCTTTGCCAAAGATCAAGTGTCCATAAGTGTGTGTTTTTATTTCTGGGTCTTTAATTATATTCTATTTATCAACCTGTCTGCATCTTTTGATACCATGCAGTTTTTACTATTTTATTGCATACATTTATTTTTTCATTTTATAAGAAAATAAAGAAATATCTTGTGAAAAAAGTGAAATTAAATTAAATAGTGAGATAGGCACATGATTGATCATAATGAATTATATTTTAGGTAAAGACACAGTTTACATAAAGGACTGTGATGTGATTTCCACTGATTTTTCCTGGAACACAAATGCTACAAACTGGAGTAGCAAATAAAATATGGATGCAGCTTCTCCCAAGGCCAAACATTTCTATCTGTGAAAAATATGTGAATATTCTAAATGAATTATTAACCCAGAAAAATTCAAGAATATTGCATAGAATGCAGAAAAAATATTGTAAAAAAGAATAGATCATTATCTATAGTTAAGGTAAGTTGTAGCTTATTGCTTAACTCACATCCCAAATGCTACTTAGCATGACATTGTTGAATTTTGTATGGGAGGTAGATCTTGATAACAGCTATGATGAAACATTTTCAAGAAGCACTTTCAAATATAGAATTCGAGACATTAAGAAGTACACCCTAGACACTTGTGGGAATACCATATTAATAGAAAATAAAAGAATGATATCAACAAAGGAAGGAAAAAGAACAAAGTAGAATTGGTAAAAAAAAAACATATTTTTGTAAAAGTGATATATTGTGATATGACCAAGAAAGAACATAAGAAAAATTATAGTTTGTTTTTGTGTAAAATACAATTGAGTGAAGGGAGAATTCAAGGATCAGAATTTCATCAAAGGTCACAGAATTTACACAAAATGATACACATAAGATCAAACATTGCATCACAAGTCCTTTCCGGTCTGTGCCAGCACTGGGTAACCTTGGGCACGAAGTCAGCGGACACCCCCAAAGTCCTCTAGAGGACTCTCCACGCGATCTTAGGACCACTGGTGAGTGGAACACAACTTCTGTTCCAATTCAATCGCACAGGATCTGAGACAGCATTAGGGAAGCAGAAAACCCAGCCTGACTAGGGTCACAAGTCCCTTCCAGTCGGTCAGCTTGGATGCAGAGTTGGCGGACACCACCAAGGTCCCCTAAAGGACTTTTCATACGATCTTTGGACCACTGAGATTACCAGATGGTGAAAGGCAAACATAAGAATCTTACTAACAGAAACCAAGACCACTCACCATCATCAGAACACAGCATTCCCACCTCGCCCAATCCTGAGCACCACAACACACCCAAAAGCAAGACCAGGATTTAAAAGCACATCTCATGATAATGGCAGAGGACATCAAGAAGCTTCAGTGAAGTAGCTGGATATAAAATTAACTCAAACAAGTCAATGGCCTTTCTCTATGCAAAGGATAAACAGGCTGAGAAAGAAATTAGTGAAACAACACCCTTCTCAATAGTCACAAATAATATAAAATACCTTGGCGTGACTCTAACTAAGGAAGTGAAAGATCTGTATGATAAGAACTTCAAGTCTCTGAAGAAAGAAATTAAAGACGATCTCAGAAGATGGAAAGATCTCCCATGCTCATGGATTGGCAGGATCAATATAGTAAAAATGACTATCTTGCCAAAAGCAATCTACAGATTCAATGCAATCCCCATCAAAATTCCAACTCAATTCTTCAACGAATTAGAAAGGGCAACCTGCAAATTCAAAAAACCTAGAATAGCAAAAACTCTTCTCAATGACAAAAGAACCTCTGGTGGAATCACCATGCCTGACCTAAAGCTGTACTACAGAGCGATTGTGAAAAACAAAAACAAAAACAAAAACAAAAACAAAAACAAAAACAAAAACAAAAAACAAACAAACAAACAAACAAACAAAACCAAAACTGCATGGTACTGGTATAGTGACGGACAATAGACCAATGGAATAGAATTGAAGACCCAGAAATGAACCCACACACCTATGGTCACTTGATCTTTGACAAGGGATCTAAAATCATCCAGTGGAAAAAAGATAGCATTTTCAACAAATGGTGCTAGCAAAACGCCAGTTATCATGTAGAAGAATGCGAATTGATTCATTCCTATCTTCTTGTACCTAGGTCAAATCTAAGTGGATTAAGGAACTCCACATAAAACTAGAGACAGTGAACCTTTTAGAGAAGACAGTGGGGGAAAAGTCTTGAAGATATGGGCACAGGGGAAAATTTCTGAATAGAACAGCAATGGTTTGTGCTATAAGATGGAGAATCGACAAATCAGACCTCATAAAATTGCAAAGCTTCTTAAGGCAAAACACACCATCAATAAAACAAAAAGTCCACCAACAGATTGGGAAAGGATATTTATCTATCCTAAATCAGATAGGGAACTAATATCCAATTTATATAAAGCACTCAAGAAGGTAGACTCCAGAAATTCAAATAACTCCATTAAAAAATGGGGCTCAGAGCTAAACAAAGAATTCTCACCTGAGGAATACCAAATGGCTGAAAACCACCTGTAAAAATGTTCAGCATCTGTAATCATCAGGGAAATGCAAATCGAAAAAACCCTGAGATTCCACCTCACACCAGTCAGAATGGCTAAGATCAAAAACTCATTTGACAGCAGATGCTTGCAAGGATGTGGAGAAAGAGGAACACTCCTCCATTGTTGGTGGGATTGCAAGCTTGTACAACCACTCTGGAAATCACTCTGGAGGTTCCTCAGAAAATTTGACATAGTACTACTGGAAGATCCAGCAATACCTCTCCTGGGCATATATCCAGAAGTTGTTCGAACTGGTAAGAAGGACACTTTCTCCACTATGTTCATAGCAGTCTTATTTATAATAACAGAAGCTGGAAAGAACCCAGATGCCCCTCAACAGAGGAATGGATACAAAAAATGTGGTACATTCACACAATGGAGTACTACTCAGCTACTAAAAAGAATGAATTTATGAAATTCCTAGGCAAATGGATGGACCTTTAGGGCATCATCCTGAGTGATGTAACCCAATCACAAAAGAACTCACATGACATGTACTCACTATAAGTGGATATTTAGCCCAGAAACAAAGAATACCCAAGGTACAAGATACAATCTGGAAAACTCATGAAACTCAAGAAGAACGAAGACCAAAACGTGGACACTTTGCCCCTTCATAGAATTGGGAACAAAACACCCATGGAAGGAATTACAGAGACAAAGTTTGGAGCTGAGACGAATGGATGGACCATCTAGAGACTGTCATATCCAGGATATGTAATAAAATGCAAGTTTAAAAAACTTTTTTAAAAATTACAAGTAAATCTATCTCTCTATCACTATCTATATTTATATCTGCACATATATGTATATATTGTGTTCAATGTATTATATATATTATATAATATATAGGACAATAGTATATTTTTAGTATGTATTAAATATTATATATATTATACCTTTATATTATATGTTATATATTTATGTATGTATCTATAGATGTAGATTTTCATTTCAATCTCAGTTTACTCATTTTTCTGTGCCTTGTTCCATTATTTTTAGTTTATCATTTTCAAATTAATGATCTTAATGAATTCACTTAAGTCAGGTCACTGACTGTCTTCTGGTCTCACCTAGAGGAACACTATATGTAAGGTTTTAAGTGGTTTGCAAGTATTTTAGTAGAAGTATCTAAGTTTGTTCCGTTAGGTTCTCTGCCTGTGAAGGCAACACTTCAGGAAACAGTTTGAGAAGTTAATTAATATGCAAATCTCTAAAATACTTTTCTCTTAATGCACACAACCAATGGTACTTAGAAAAACTTTTATGGGGCTGGAGAGATGGCTCAGCATTTATGAGCACTGACTGCTTTTCCAGAGTTCCTGAGTTCAATTCCCAGCAACCACATGGTGGCTCACAAACAACTGTAATGGGATCCAACACCCTCTGCTCATGTGTCTGAAGATAGCTACAGTGTACTCATATAAATAAAATAAAATAAATAAATCTTAGAAAAACTTTTATGGCATCCCAGAAGGATATGAAAATATGTGATAACTGAAGTAGTAGCATAATCCAAGCCTATGGGTCTTACACTTCCTAATGCTGCAACCTTTCAATATGTTCCTTATGTTGTGGTGTCCCCCACTACCATAAAACTATTTTTGTTGCTATATCATAACTGTAATTTTGCTAGTTATGAATTGTAATATATAAATTTTTGGAGATAAAACATTGCCTATGGAATTGCAACCCAAAAGTTGAGAGCCTCCAGTTTAGGCACTATGAAGTAGTATCTTTCTCATATATTGCTATTTTAATAGATGCAAGCTGGAACTTCAGTTTGATTTTAAAGGCAGATTTTAATTAAAATACCTAAAGAGGTTAAGGTGTAATGCAATATGCTTATTTGAAGGACAATGTCTTTTTATTTAGTAATTACTTCTTGGACTAACATTATTGTAAATCTGTCTTCCATATTTTTAGAAGTCAGCTGAATGGTAGAATATTACGCATACTTATTTATTTTGAAGTAGTAGATTCTTTTTTATTTTTTTATTTTTTATTTTTTTATTTTTTTGCTTTTCGGACATTTATTTAGGTCTTGCTAAGCAAATTGTTATAACAACTCCTACCCACCTCCCTTCTCCCCCCCCCCCAAAAAAAATACCGAGAAAGTGCATTTTTACCCTAAAAGGGCCGATTGTCTGCTCCCACATGGTTAATTAGCTTCCCTCTTAGGAAGCACTCACGGTACAGTTTTATTCTGTTGTTCAGTCTTTGGACCTTTTATCATTTCTGATTATTAAAATTGTCATATATATTTATATACACACATATATGTATGGAAATGTTTCTTATTCATATTATCTTAAGGCCTTTTGTGCAGCATAGTTAAACTTTACTGATTCTCTTGTCCCAGAATATAGATTATTTCCACCAATGTTTTTTTCCCATTTTTTAATTAGGTATTTAGCTCATTTACATTTCCAATGCTATACCAAAAGTCCCCCATACCCATCTCCCCACCCCCCTACCCACCCACTCCCCCTTTTTGGCCCTGGCATTCCCCTGTATTGGGGCATATAAAGTTTGCAAGTCCAATGGGCCTCTCTTTCAAGTGATGGCCTATTAGGCCATCTTTTGATAGTAGTAGATGTTTTTAAAAAGTGGTTTGAGAATATATATGCATACACATTAGTTTCAAATTAGAGTAACTTCTAAATATTAACTTCTAGTAGTTTATATAAGAAGTATCCCCTATAGGCTCACATATTTGAAGAATTTATCCCAAGTTGGTAGTGCTGCATGACAAGACTATGGAAAATTCAGGAAGTACAGTCTAATTGGAGGATATGTTTGATAGAGCAACAGCTTTAAACTTTTGTAACCTGTGCCACTTCCTCTTCTCTCTTTCTCTGTTTCATGAGTTAGGAACTAATGTCATTGGCTGGCCTGATACTCCTGAAATGTTTGTCCCTCCATGATAGACTCTATCCCTCTGGAACTGTAAGATGAGCTAATTTCTTTTTTCCTGGAGCTACATTTTTTCAAGGTATTTTTTCAAAACAATAAAAATAAAAGTATTAGGAATAGTGGCATTTGCAGATATGATTTGAATCTTAACTTGGAGATTATCCTAGCCTGTATGCATCACTTCCTGTTATTATTATAGTATTCTCATAAAATAGAGGCTAAGGAATTAAATGAATTTTACAGTCTATGAAGAAAGAAGTATAAAATTATCAAGATATGGTGATGCTGAGCCAATGGTACATTGATATAACTCCAAATCAATCAAGGTCACGTAGGAAATTGGAGAAAAGAATTTCCCCTAAACATCTCCAGAGGAAATTATTGGTTCTGTGAATACCATCATTTTACCTCAATAAAAAATGACTTTTGACTTATATATTCATAACCTTGTGACAGAATAAAATCTCCTTGCTTTAAGTTTATGATAGTTTTATATTAGTCACATAAAACTGATATGCTGATTATTTTTAATGATAAAATTGGAGCATATTTAAACTAGAGTACCATTTATCGTATCAAAATACGAATACAAGAGGTATTGCATTATTACTTAGAAATACTTTTCCCATTCATCTTTTGATACATATGATAGTATTGGCTGTCTAGTAAGCTAATTGATGATTGGAAAAATAGTAATGTATACTTCTGGGTGTCTTGTCAAGGTATTTCCAGAGAAGAATGGAACAAAATAAGTGAAATAAGGTGCAGCAAGTGTTTCCTGATAATGGGCAGCATTCTCCAAGTATTACGTCTGGATGGAGCAAGTCAGCAGGAGTGTGCTTCAGCTACTATCCAGGGATGTATATCTGGTCTTCTCCAATGTTGAACTCTTATTTGTAAAAGGGATTTTCCGGGGTTTGGGTGGGGATGTTTTAGTGCCTCTGCCTCAAACAGGATCTATCATTTGCCTTGTGATTGTTGTGAAGATTATGGTTTATTGGATTGAGTAGCCAAGGACTTTCTTGGCTCCGCAGTCTGAATATGGTGGTCATGGAGTTGAACTTAGCATCATCATATAAGATATTATGTGACTTTTCCTTGGTTGGTATGAGCAAACATCTACTCACACAATATAGTGGCAGAGCAAAGAAATAATACAAGCCATGTATGAAATAGTGAGTTATTAGTATAGGGGGGTAGCTTCAACACTACTTGCATTACTAGAAGCAGTCCACAGCAAGAGTGTTGACTTGTTGAGTCTGCAATCTAGAAACTCTGCAAATGATACAAGCAGCTCCCTGGAAGAAATCCTTCCCTCAGCAATAGATTACTCATGAGATAATGGTAGGAAGAGTGCTTGTGAATCCTTGACATTTCTTACCATCCTGAGCTTATAAGTGATTTTAGCTTTGATAACCAACTGTACACCACAAACTCACAAACCCTTTGTGACCATTCTTTATATCCTGTGAGACTGGAAAATCCTCAGTAATGAACTTTTTTATTAGTTGGTAATTATGGATCTAATGCTTACCACTATCAAAACACACAGAAATTTAATTGACTGTTAGCACTATGAAGAGGTACGATCCTTAAAGATCACAAAGCCATAGGGCTCCACCCTCACTAGTAATATTAGTAGTGATAGTGATGAAAACCTTGTATTCTTGCTAGCTTTTTACCACAGTCATGAGAGAACACAGACAACTTTAACAAATGCTAAGCCCTTGATTTTTGATTTGCCAGATTCTATTCTTAAAAGCAACACATTTTGAACTATTCAATTTGAGAGCTTCAGTACTAGCAGCCAAAAAAACCTGAGAACTCTGTCATGTTTCAAGACTTAGAGACAATCACAAATAGCTCCGTAGGTAAAATTATGTATCAGTGAGGCGAGACAAACACTGAGTTGCTCACCTTGCATTAACAGGATAAAAAGCATATTCAATTCCCAAAAGCAATTTCAAAGTGAAAGAAATATAACAGTGAAATAGAGATGTGTGAATGTTCTCAGTCTGCATTTAAATCAGAGGGGATTTTTAAAATTCTCCATCAGGTTTTGAAAAATGGTTGTTTTATAAAAATATAAATTTAGGTCATATTTATTTTAAACAGCTTCTGTGCATTGTTTTGTGTCACAGTTAACACATTTTATATACTCTGTTAAAAGCATACCTTTTCTGTAGAAAAATTGTACACTTTTATTCCTTGTAGTGTTTATAAAAACTTCTAATGCAGAAAAATTTTACCATATGTAGAAATAAAATCTAAGTCATGTTTGCAAATGATGAAAACGTATTTGTTTGCTTGGCGTAATTTTTTCCCCTAGGACGATGTCAGGAAACAGCTCTTCTTTTTAGAGATGGCACAAAGAAAGGATAACGTTTGAGCTCAGCATGGTGAACCTTTGAAAGTATTCCGATCCTACAAGAGCACGGCTCGCTCAGACTTGATGCTCCTCAGAAGACCTCTCAGTGTGCAGTTCACGTTGCCTTTCCTTTGTCCTTCTTCAGGCCATCTTCTTCAGGCCAGTGTGATTCAAGTGAAACTGAAACAGAGCAGGTGTGACTGGATCCTCAGAACAGGGTCTTCTCACCTTCCACAACTTCTTCTGAGAGGAAGAGAAGGTGTTCTGATTGATATTAGGAGAGTCCTAGCCTTTACAGGCACTGTTCTGCTTTTTGGGCTCCATGATGTCAGGTCTTTTGAAGGTTACCAAAGAAGACACGGTTACATTATAGGAACCCCCATGCCAATATTGTACACTCAGTTTTCTTCCCTTTGATGAATTATTTTTAGTCCTAGAAATTAGTCCAAGTTTTTAGTTCTGGTTTAATTGTCAGTTTACATGAAATTTTGACAGCCTCCATATTCGGAATTCACTTCTGACACCTATAAAAGTAAAAAAATACTCTCTCCTATTTTAGTAATATTATATATAATATAATGATGGAGGCAAGATAAAAACCAGAGGGTAATCAAGTAAACATGGCAAAGCCAGTGAGTTCCTCCTCCCAGGAGTCTGCCTAGGCTCTCTCACCACCAGAAAAGGAAAGTTTTAGCACAACATTTGCCATGAAGACTTTCTGCACAGAAACAATTTCCTGTTTCACTTTTCAAATAGGAAATCAAAAATGTTGCAAACCATATATAGGGTCAAAGAAGATATAAAAAGTTTTGTGTTTAGCCACACTCCTTTTTCCAGTTGTAAACCCATAACTCCATGAGTCTCCAAAAAAGATATGAGCTTGTTTACAGTTAAATTGTGCCTTAACTCTTTTTTTTTAAAAGATGCATGGTAAAAACTCCTTTCAGCCCTGAGGCATAGGTTGTTCTTATTTTTTCTTTTAATCTGTTTGTTCTATTAACAAGTGCATCTCAGAAACCACTGTATGGTCTTATTTACAAAGAAAGAGGAGGAGTAGGAGAAAGAGGAAAGAGGAGGAGAACAAAAGGAAGAAGAAATAGTAATTAAATATCCTTATGTCTTTTCTAAAAGGTTTCTAAGTTTGTAAAACTTCACAAGCATCTACATCCCTTTCTATGTCTATTGTTACAACACTTAAGGAGTCCCCCCCCCCCCCCATAAGAAGTCTATACTGATGCTTTGGGTATTGTGATGATTTGAATATACTTGGCCCAAGGAGTAGCCTTGTTTGAGTAGGTGTGTCTTTGTTGGAGGAAGTGTGTCCCCTTAGGGATGGGTTTGGAAGAGCCTCCTCCTGCCTGGAAGACAGTTCTCTTCTGGCTGTGTTCAAGAGCTAGAACTCTCAGCTCCTCTTGCACCATGTCTGCCTGCTGCAATATCACCTCCATGGTGGTAATGGACTGAACCTCTGAAACTGCAAGCTAGTCCCAATTAAATGTTTGCGTTTATAAGAGCTGTCTTGGTCATGGTGCATATGAAACCCTTAGTTAGGGTACATATAAAACACTAATTAAGACAGAAGTTGTTTTAAAGTCCACCCCCACAGTGACACACTTTCTCCAAATATGTCACACCTACTCCAACAAGACCACTCCCTATGCCATGCATGTCTATACCATCACAGGCATGCACTATTTTTTTCCTAAACGTGCCTCTCTCACTTATTCTTCATGTGTAAATCTATACTACAGAGGTTTCATAGTCAATTTCAATCTTGCTTCACAGTGCAGTGTTCTAAAATACTTTCTTATAACTTGTTCAAGGATTTTGACTTCACCAGATTGGAGTATTCTAGCTTAATGCTTAGTGCACATGAAATCTGTGCAGCCTCTATATTCGAAATTCCCTTATAAGGCCTATAAAAGCCAGATATGCTCTCATCTATCTTAGTATTATTATATATAAAATAATGATGGAGGCAAGGTAATTTAAAAAAAAAAAAAAGGAAAGATGAGAAAACCAAGCAGACATGGTGAAGGTGACATAAATGAGCTCCTTTCTAGGAGTATGCCTAGAGTCTCTCATCACCTGGAACGTGGAGTGGAGATCCCAGACAGGACTCTATAGGTGCTACAGATGGTAGAATGGAGTTATTTCTCCTGCCCTCTGATTCTGCTGTTGCTGACAATGACCACATGACATTTTGAGTGAAGTGAGATTTTACATCATAATTTTTAGAAATGGATTATTTTATTTGAATAGAAATTGTGGTTTTATTTTTTAATCATATATTTTATTTTATGAAAATTATACCACAATAAAATTTACTAAGATTGCCATGTAGATTATTACAAATTCATTTATCATGTATCTTATGGCATGTATATTTGTGATTTATGTAGTTTTATGTGTATGCTCAGTGTGTTTGCTCACACATGCACATTCTTTTTTTAAATTAATCATCCCATTCATTTACATCTCAAATTATATCGCAATTACTGGTTACCTCTCTACCAATCCCTCTCAACATTCCACCCTCCCCTTGGCCTGTATGATGGTGTACCCCACACATCCACACTTTCCAACCCCACTGCTCCAACATCTCCCTATGCTGGGGCATCAAACCTCCCTGGGATCAAGGGCCTCCTCTCCCATTGCTGTCAGGCAAAGCTATCCTCTGCTACATATGTATCTGGAGTTGTGGATCCCTCCAGGTACATACACTCCTTGGTTGGCAGTCTAGACTCTGGGAGAACTGGGTGGTCAGGCCAACATGTTGTTCTTCCAATGGTGTTGCAATCCCCTTCTGCTCCTCCAATCCTCCCACCAGCTCCCCCACCAAGTTTCCTGAGTTCAATCTGTCTGTTGCCTCCAAGCATCCAAATCTGCATTGTTCAGCTGCTGGCTGGACCACCAAGGAACTGCCAACCCAGGTTCCAGTCAGGAACTCTTGAGCACAGTAACAGTTTTGAGTTTGGTGTCCGTAGACATGCTGGATCCCCATGTGGGACAGTCCCCAGCTGGCCCTTCCTTTAGTCTCTGTTCCATTTTTTTTTGTACCTGTTTTTCTTTTGGACAGAACATTTCTGGGTTTAAAAACTTTGAGATGAGCGGGTGGCCCCATACTTCAACTGGGAGCCATGCTTATCTACTGGAGGTAGTCTCTACAGGTTTACTTTCCCCACTTTCTGTGCATTTTAGCTAACATCTTCCCCATGGGGTCCTAGGAGCTTCACATTTCCCTGGTGTCTGGGACCCTCCAGTGGCTTTATCCATTTCCTCCTCCCCCCTGTTACATATTTTTGTTGGATTTACTGATCCTTTGTACCTCTCTCACATCTCCTCCAGTTCCTGATACTGCCCCATTATTTCCTCTCCCTCTGGTCCCCCTCTCTCTCCACCTCCTACAATGGTCTTGTTTTCCCCTCAATGTAGGACTGAAGCATCACACCCTCGTCTTCTGTCCTTCTAAGTGCCCTATTGAATAGGTAGCGAAAGAGTAGACAGCCTTGTCTTATCCCTGCTTTTGGTGGGATTGCTTTCAGCTTCTCTCAGTTGAGGTTGAAGTTGGCTATTGGTTTGCTGTAGGTTGCTTTTATTATAATTCGATATGAACCTTAGATTCCAGATATCTCCAGTACTTATAACACGAATGTGTGTTGTATTTTGTCAAAGGCTTTTTCAGCATCTAATGAGATAACCAAGTGGCTTTTTTTCTTTGAGTTTGTTTACACATTGGATTACATTGATGAATTTCTGTACATTGAACCATTCCTGGATTCTTGTGATGAAGCTTACTTGGTCATGATGAATGATAATTTTGATGTGTTCTTAAATTCAGTTTTCTAGAAATTGTTGAGGTTTTTTTTGCTTTCTTTCTTTCTTTCTTTCTTTCTTTCTTTCTTTCTTTCTTTCTTTCTTTCTTTCTTTCTTTCTTTCTTTCTTTCTTTCTTCCACATACCCTCTCCACAGTCTGTTGTTTCCATGTGGATGCCCCCACCCCCCATCCCACCTGACCTTTAAGCTCCCTGGGTCTCCAGTCTCTTGAGGGTTAGGTGCATCATCTCTGAACATTGACCCAGCAGTCCTCTATTGTATGTGTGTTGGGGGCCTCATATCAGCAGGTATATGCTGTGTTTGGTGGTCCAGTGTTTGAGAGATCTTGGGGGTCTAGATTAATTGAGACTGTTAGTCCTCCTACAGGATCACCCTTCTCCTCAGCTTCTTTCAGCCTTCCCTAATTCAACAACAGGGGTCAGATGATTCTGTCCACTGGTTGGGCATAAATATCTGCATCTGACTCTTTCAGCTGCTTGTTAGGTCTTTCGGAGGGCAGTCATCGTAGATCCCGTATTGTGAGTAGCCCATAGACTCAGTGATAGAGTCAGGACTTGGGGCCTCCCCTTCAGCTGGATCCAACTTTGGGCCTGTTGCTGGACCTTTTTTTCCTCAGGCTCCTCTCCTCTTTCGGAGGGCAGGCATGAGAGATCCCTTTTTGTTAGTGCTCCATAGCCTCACTAATAGTGTCAGGCCTTGGGACCTCCTCTTGAGCTGGATCCCCCTTTAGGCCTGTCACTGGACCTTCTTTACTTTAGGCTCCTCTCCATTTCCATCCCTGTAATTCTTTCAGACAGGAACAATTATGGGTCAGAGATGTGACTGAGGAATGGCAACACCATCCCTCACTTAATGTCTTGCTTTCCTTCTGGAGGTGGGTTCTATAATTTCCCTCTCCCTAATATCAAGCATTTCATCTAAGATCCCTCCCATTGAATCCTAAGAATCTCTAACCTCCCAGGTCTCTGGTGCATACTATAGAGTCCCCCAACCTCCTATTTCCTGAGGTTGCCTGTTTTCATTCTTTCTGCTGGCCCTTAGGGCTTCAGTTTTTTTCTCTCACCTAATACCAGATCAGGTTTCCCTGTTTCCCCCCACTCTCCCCTCCCACTCCATTTTCCCTCCCAGGTCTCTCCCTTCCTCCCTTCCCACTTGTGATTGCTTTCTTCTCCATCCCAAGTGGGACTGAGGCTTCCTCACTTGGGCACTTCAGCTTGTTGACCTTTTTGAGTTCTGTGGACTGTGTCTTGGATATTTTGTACTTTTTTTTTTTTTTTTTTTTTTTTTGCTAATATCCACTTATTAGTGTGTACATTCCATGCAACTAGAAAATATCATTCTGAATGAGGTAACTCAGACCCAAAATGATGTGCATGGTATGCTTTGATATTTACAAGGGAAATTGGTCTGTAGTTCTATTTCTTTGTTGGGTTTTTTTGTTGGTTTGTTTTTGTTCTTGTTTCTTTGTTTGTTTGTTTGTTTGTTTTTGTGGTTTAGGTATCAGTGTAATTGTAAAAAGAATTTGGTTGTGTTCCTTCTTATTCTATTTTATTGAATAGTTTGTGAAGTATTGGTATGTGATTTTCTTTGAAGATCTGATAAAATTCTGCAGTAAATCCATCTGGCCCTGGGATTTTTGTTGTTGTTGTTGTTGTTGAGAGACATCTAATGACTACTTCTATTTCCTTTGTTGTTATGGGGCTATTTAGATAGTTTATTTGATGCTGGCTTAAATGTGGTACCTGCTATCTGCCTAGAAAATCATCCATTCATTCAGGTTTTCCAGTTTTGTTGAGTATAGACTTTTGTAGTAGGATCTGACTATTTTTTGAATTTCCTGAGTTTCTATTGTTATGTCTCACTTTTCATTCCTGATTTTGTTAATTCGTATTCTGTCTCTGTGCCCTCTGGTTAGTCTTGCTAAGGGTTTATCTATCTTGTTGGTTTTCTCAAACTAGCTCCTACTTTTGTTGATTCATTGTATAGTTCTTTTTGTTTCTACTTGGTTGATTTCATCCCTGATTTTGATTATTTGCTACCATCTACTCCTCTTGGGTGTATTTGCTTCTTTTTGTTCTAGATCTTTCAGGTGTGCTGTCAATCTGCTAGTGTATGATTTCTCCAATTTCTTTATGGAAGCACTCAGAGCTATGAAATTTCCTCCTAGCACTGCTTTTGTTGTATCCCATAAGTTTGCATATGTTGAGTCTTCATTTTCATTGAATTGTAAAAGTCTTTTATTTCTTTATTTCTCCCTTGACCAATTTATCATTGAGTGGATTGTTCTTCAGCTTCCACATGTATGTTGGCTTTCTGTTGTTTTTGTTGCTATTGAAGACCAGCCTTAGTCTTTGGATGTCCAATAGAATTCATGAGACTAATTCAATATTATTGTATCTGTTGAGGTTTGTTTTGTGTCCCAATATATGGTTGATTTTTGAGAAAGTACCGTAAGGTGCTGAGAAGAAGATATATTCTTTTGTTTTAGGGTGAAATGTTCTGTGGATATCTGTTAAGTCCATTTGATTCATAACTTTTCTTTCATTTTCACAGTGTCTTTCTTTAGTTTCTGCTTCCATGATATGTTCATTGAAAGTGGGGTGTTTAAATCTACTATTATTGTGTGACGTTCAATGTGTTCTTTGAGCACCAGAAATCTTTCTTTTACAAATGTGGATGCTCTTGCATTTGGAGCATAGATGTTTAGAATTGAGAGTTCATCTTGGAGGATTTTTCCTTTGATGTGTATGTAGTATCCTTCCCTATCTTATTGATAACTTTTTATTGAAAGTCTACTCTGTTGGATAATAAAATGGCTACTCCAGCTTGTTTCCTGGAACCATTTGCTTGGAAAAAATTTCCCAGCCTTTTACTCTGAAGTAATGTCTGTTTTTGTCATTGAAATGTGTTTCCTGTATGCTGGAAAATGCTGTATCCTATTTACATATCCAGTCTCTGAGTGTATGTCTTTTTATTGTGGAACTGAGTCCATTGATGTTGAGAGATATTAGGGACCAATTATTGTTGGTTCCTGTTATTTTTGTTCTTAGAGTTGGAATTATGATTGTGTGTTTCTCTTCTTTTGTGTTTGTTGTGAAAAGATTCATTTCTTGCTTTTTCTTGGGTGCAGTTTCCCTCCTTGTGCTGTACTTTTCCTTCTAATATCCTTTATAGGGCTGGATTCATGGAAAGATATTGTTTAAATTTGGTTTTGTCTTGGAATACCTTGGTTTCTCCATCTACAGTAATTGTGAGTTTTTTTGGGTATAGTAGCCTGGACTGGCATTTTTTTCTTTTAGGGTCTGTATAACATCTGTCCTGGATCTTCTGGTTCTTACAGTCTCTGTTGGAAAATCTGGTGTAATTTTGACAGGTCTGTCTTTATATGTAACTTGACCTTTTTCCCTTACTGCTTTCAATATTCCTTCTTTGTTCTTTGCATTTGTTGTTTTAATTATTATGTGACACGAAGAATTTCCTTTCTTGGCCCATCTGTTTGGTGTTCTGTAGGCTCCTTGTATGTATGGGCATTTCTTTCTTTAGGTTAGGGAAATTTTCTTCTATAATTTTGTTGAAGATGTTTGCTGGCCCTTTGACTTTGGAATCTTCACTTTCTTCTATACCTATTATTTGCAAGCTTGGTCTTTACATTGTGTCCTGGATTTATATTGTTTCTGGATTTGATATAGGAACTTCTTCCTTTTTTATTTTCCTTGAATATTGTGTTAATCTCTTTTATGGTATCTTCTGCTGCTGAGATTCTCTTTTCTATCTCTTATATTCTGTTGGTGATGCTGGCATCTGTGACTCCGGGTCTCTTTCCTAGGTTTTCCATCTCCACGGCTGTCTCCCTTTGTGTTTTCTTTAATGTTTCTATTTCCATTTTTAGATCCAGGATGGTTTTTTGTTCAGTTCCCTCAACTGCTTGATAGTGTTCTCCTATATTTCTCTAAGGGATTTATGCATTTCTTCTTTAATGGCGTCTACTTTTTACTTTCCTCCTGTATTTCTTTAAGGGAGTTATTTATGTCTTTCTTAAAGTCCTCGATCATCTTCATGAAATGAGAATTTAGGCATGCATCTTGCTTTTACAGTGTGTTGGGGTATCCAGGACTTGCTGTGGTGGGAGAACTGGTTTTTTGTATTACTCCCAACCCAACACTTACAATAGTTCACCACCCAAATCACAAAGAGACATGCACAAATGGATTCAGGAATGAATAAATGAAGAGTAGGGAGTTTCAGAATTAATACTAAATTATTCAGACAGAAAGTTATATATTCTATGCTTCACGATGAAGGTTTATTTCTATGCAGATTTGATTATTTTTGACTATTGAAAGTTTTGCACCAGTCAAATATTAGCAGATTTGAAGGTCATTGAGGATAAACCTCTCTATAAAATTTTGATATTTGGCAAACTAGTGACTGAAATTGCAAGATTTTTTTTTTCATCATTACTGTCTTTATTCCCAAGGCAGTCTGAGCCCAAGGGGGCACTGCTGCCCTTGCGGCCCATCTTTCTACTAGCTACCTACAACACACACAGATCTGACACTACCTGGCACAGCCTGATACAATTGTGAACCCCTTGCCTGTTCAGCTGTCTTGTGATCTCACTACCTGCTCCCAGAGCCAAGAATGGGTGTGAGAATATCCACATCCTCACTGAACAGACTGACCCCGAACAAAACCGGTTCTGGTGGCTATTTCAGGGCTGATGGCGCAGCCCGAGGACCAATACCCCCAATCTCCCTGCCAACCCCAGACATAAAATTCCCATGAGATCAAGAACAGGACGGGCACAGATGGGTCAATGTTCATTTCTGCTGCGCAGGCTAATGATGGAGCCGGCTCACACAATTTGGACTGGCTGATGGCTGTGAAGACAGAAGGGAAGCAGAAAAGAAGAGGCATAGATGGTCTACACTCTGGGCAGAAGTCACAGCCCTCAGTCCTATGGGACACAAGCCACTGGAATACGGTAGGCAGGGACACCTAGTGGGACCTGCGATCCAAGCCTGTGCTGGCAGTGGACGCTTCCCAGGGGGATGAGAGTCAGCTACTCAAGTCTTTTTAGGAGGAAGAGAACAGGGTGGGGCCTGAGACCTGAGGTCCCAGGCTGTTACTCAATGGTTCCAAACACCCACTCCAAGCCCTCCCCTGCAGCTTTCCTAGGTGGCTGGAGGAACTGGTGCTCGTATGTAGTCATCTGTAGACTCTTCCAGGAAGGTATGGGGTCAGTAAGAGTACAAAAACAGAGGGGAGTGGGGGGATGAAAGAAAACACAAGGTGGGGATGAGTCCATCTTAACCTTCAGGTCCAGATTCTCTCTTGAGCTGACAGAGAAAATGCTAAAATCACTAGGATGCTGCGTACTGAAGGGACCAGTCGGTCAATGTCCTCCATCTTGCTGCACCTCATGGCTGGCCCTGGGTGTCTGGCTGCGTACTACCTGGCTCTGGATTTGCTCCACGAATTCTGAGTTCTGCTGCTCCATCTAGTGTGCAAACTGCTGGTCCACCTGGATGAGGCTGGCCAGGTCACTCTGCTGTGGACTGCTGCCTGGAGTGCCCAGAGGGTTATGGCCTCCAGAGATCATGTTCAACATGAACTGCTGCAGTTGGGGGCTGTACATTAAGATCCAACCCATGGTGATGAAGTGTGGGTTGTTCAGCAAGCCACCTATGTCTAAGGTGCCCATGCCACCCGTGGGGCTCGGTGCCTCCTGTAACTCTGCAATCTTGAGGTTAAACTTGTACGAGTAGTTGTCAGAATCCATCTCCAGGGTTTTCTTGTAGTACACCACAGCCTCCACGTTTGTTCAGACTGGACAGCGCAAGGCCCATGAGGCCATAGGCCTGGCTGTATTGGAGATCAATGCCAATGGTGTGCTCACAGTCCTGCTCCCCTGCTTGCTGTAGGCCACAGCTCTGTTAGAGAAATAGACAGCATTGGCGGGGTTGGGCTCAATTGCCTTGTCATAGAGATGCACAACTGCCTCAAAGTTCTCCACCTTCACCTGCTCCACCTTCCATTTTGTGGTGGTCTTCCTTAGATGAGTCCTCCTCAGAAGGTGGTGTCTTGTCAATGCCCCTCGGGTCCTGGAGGTGGCTGCTTCAAATATCTCTGGCAGAGTCTGGGGGAGAGCAAGGTCACTGTCCTCCAGCTTCACCCCGAAGGCTGTCTCCAGACACTGGATGGCTAACTCTAGGCTCTCCTGGGCATCAGTCAAGAGCCCACCCAAGCAGTAGCTGGCCATGTAAGAATTAGATTATGATATAGGCCAGGTGCTTCCTGTTGTCCATCTCGAGGCTGGTGAGGTGACACTGCTTGCTCAGGATCTCTCAGTTGACTGAAGTGAGATTTTTAGTATAGGAAAATAGAATGGGATCTCTGCTCATAGTTAGAGCCATGGCATCAATAACTGCCCAAAATGTCATATATTATTTTCTAGCCAGAGTCATTTTATAAAGAACAACACCATACCATTGTTCTTTCATTAATAGTTTATCCACACGAGACATAAAAGAGTCACCCAAGACTCGACTGGTCCAATCTTTAAAAAGACTGTGAAGTTCACTTAAAAATGTAAGTTGGCTCCTTGATTCCTTTCTCTAGGTCCTCCATTGGACACCCTGTGCTCAGTCCAATGATTGGCTGAAAGCATCCAACTCTGTATTTGTCAGACACTGGCAGAGTCTCTCAGAATACAACTATATCAGGCTCCTGTCAGCAAGCTCTTGTTGGCATCCACAATAGTGTCTGGGTTTGGTGACTGTATATGGGATGGATCCCCAGATGGGGCAGTCTCTTGATGGCCTTTCCTTTAGTTTCTGCTCTAAACTTTGTCTCTGTATCTCCTCCCATGAGTATTTTGTTCCCACTTCTAAGAAGGACCAAAGAATCCACACTTTGTTTTCCTTCTTCTTGACTTTATGTGGTCTGTGAATTCTATTCTGGTTATTCTGAGCTTTTGAGCTAATATCCACTTATCAGCCACACATGTAGCAGAGAATGGCCTTGTTGCACATCAGTGGCAGGAGAGGCCCTTGGTTCAATGAAAGCTCAATGCCCCTGTGTAGGGAAATGCCAGAGCAGTAGCAGGAGTGGGTGGGTTGGAAAGGATGTTTTTTGGAGGGGAAACAAGGAAAGGGAATAACATTTGAAATGTAAAAAAGTATATTGTCACAATGGTCCCTTTGGACACTCTCCACTCATCTCTTAACAGGATATTCTGAACAGCAATCTTTATAAACATCTTCATTTCTTTCTTTTTTCCATTAAGTAATTAATTTATTCACTTTACATCCAGATATCAGCCTTCCTATTTCCATTTCCCCCTCACATACCCCCTCCCTTATCTCTTTCTCCTCTGAGAAGGGGGAGCCCTACTCCTACTCTTACCCATGTTTCACCCCAGAACCCTGTTCCTAAAGTCACTATAGGACTAGGTACTTCTCCTCTCACTGAGGTGAGGCAAGGAAGTTAAGTTAGGGAAATGGGATCCACATGCAGGACAGATTTAGGGACAGCCTCAGCTCCAGTTTTTGGGGACCTGCATGAAGACCATGGTGCACATCTGCTACATATGTGTTGGGGTGGGGAAGCTTAGGTCCAGGCCATTTTTGCTCTTTGGTTGGTGGTACAGTCTCAGGGATTCCCTCAAGGGTTCAGGTTAGTTGACTTTGTTAGTCTTCCTGTGGAGTTCCTATACACGCAGGTCCCTCAATCTTCCCTGCAAGTCTTCCACAAAATTCCCCAATCTCCATTTGATGTTTGGTTGTGGGGCTTTTCCATTTCAGTTAGATGTTTGGTGGACCCTCTCAGAGGACAATTATGCTAGCTTCCTCTCTTCAAGCATAACAGAGTATCATTAATAGTTTCAGTGATTGGTTATTGCCTAGAAACTAGCAAGAGTGGGATTCATCATTGGTTAGTCATATCCTCAGTATCTGCTCTATCTTTGTCCATGCATGTATTGTAGACAGGACAGATTCTGGGGTGAAAGATTTTTGGGTGGTTTGGTGACCTTATCTCTCTACTAGTAGTCCTGTATGTCTACAGAATGTGGACACTTCAGGTTCCATATCTTCCACTGCTAGGAGTCTCAGTTAGAGGCACCTATATAGACTACCAGGAGTCTCCCTCATCCCAGGTTTCTGGCACTATTAGACATTTCCTTATCCTTGAGAGTGGTGACACTTTACCATGGAATACTAGCTCAACCTGTCTTTTACCCTACACTGTATTTCACACGATTTGTTTCAATAGAGATCACAATAACTTTGGAGCTTAGGAGAGGTCAAATGGTCATAATAACATGGAGATAATTTGCTGTATTTGAAAACTGCATTTTACAAAACATTGGAGGAATAAAGTAAAGTTACTATTGAAGATAATGCTCTGTGTCTATGAAGAGATTCATTCATTTTAATCCATAGTGAGAAACAAAATGATCTTTATCTGCAAAGTGGCACAAACAGCAGGAAATGAGTACTGGATTCTTTAAGTCTTTCACTTGTTCTAAGTTTATTCTTTCCAGACCATAAATCAATATTCAACTCAATCTATTCAATCAAGTGTAGCGATTATTTTAATCAATAATTATATCATAAAGTTATTTCTCATTTATTTATTTAAAGCCTAAATATTGTTCCCCCTCCCTGTCTCTCTCTCACAGATGAATTCTACTCCACCCTCTATCCATCTCCTGTGAGAAGGGGAGTATCCCACACCATGGCACATCATGTTTCTGCCAGATTAGGTCCAGGCAATGCAGCCATGAAGACTGAGCTGCCTGCCTTCTATATTTGTGCTAGAGTTGGGAAGGGAGAGGGGTTAGCTCATTCCAGCTAGTGTGTGTGTGTTCTTTTGTTGGTGGCTTAGATTCTGAGAGCTCCCAGGCTTGGAGGTTTGTTGACTCTGTTGGTGATCCTATGGGGTTTTCATCTATCTCAGGGTCCTTAATCCTCCCTTCAACTCTTCCATAACTGTCCCTGACTCCCATCTAAACTTTGGCTGTGGGTATCTGCATCTGCTTCAGTCAGCTCCTGGATAGAGCCTCTTAGAGGACAGTTATGCTAGACTGTCTGCAAGCATAACAATATCATTAATAATGTTAGGGACTGGTGCTTGCTCATGGGAGAGGTTTCATGCTTGAACAGTTACTGTGTAGCCTTGCCCTCAGTTTCTGCTCCATCAAGGTATTTTTGACAGGGCAAATTTTGGGTAGAAAATGTTGTGGGTGGGTTGGTTTCCCTATTCTTCCACTGTGGGTCCTGCCTATCTACATACAGAAGGTAGTCTCTTCAGGTTTCTTATCCCCACTGTTAGGCATCTCAACTGAGGTCACCAGCATTGACTCCTAGGAGCTTCTCCTATTCCAGGTCTCTGAACTTCCTAGAGATTCTCCCTTTCTCACATCCCTGGCAGCTGCAGATCTCCATTCATTCTCTTGGCTCTCTGGGTCTCTCTCCTGTTTCTCCCCACACCTGATCTTACTTCTCCCAGGTCCCTTTCTTTTTCTGCCTCCTATGATTATTTTGCTTCACCTTTCTACGTATGTTTATCTTTTTTGATATGATGCAGTTGATCATTTGTATTCTCTACTTTATGGGTAATATCCACTTAAGTACGTAGCATACCTGTCCTTTTGGGTCTGGGTTACCTCACTCGGGGTGATATTTTCTAGTTCCATCAATTTGTCTGTGTAATTCATGATGTCCTTATTTTTAATGGCTAAGTAGCATTCCATTTCTTTCAAATAAGTACTTCTTAATATTTGTCATAGACTTATGCTTCCACAGATGATCATTTACATTTTTATTTTAAGAGTAATGACATTTATTAATTGTTAGCAAGAATGATATTCCTTTTCTTGCTGCATGTGATCCAAAAGGATTTTACTTATACTCTTATCGATTTGTTTGATATTTATTGGTAGTAATGGTAGACACAGAATCAGGACCTCTTGCATGAGCATATATAATACTACTTTGTTACATGCGGAACTGAGTTTTTTCATTCAGTTTAATTTAATAGTACATTAAATTATAAACTATACTTAGTAAATACTTGATGAATAAGCTTTGGTAATAAATGTGAATCTAGCACATAGCAATAAAGCATAGCTTCTAAACACCAAAGGAAATAGTGTGGATGGAATGGAGAATGTATGGTATGGTATGGTATGGTATGGTATGGTATGGTATGGTATGGTAAGGTAAACAAGAACTGTGACAGACTGCATAGAAGACAACTCAGTGTGTTTTGCTGTTATGCTGTGTGTCCTAGCCCCAAAAGCAACAGATAGAGCTATCCTCCCATAGATCAAATATTAGGTTCCAAATACTGAAAGTAGATGCCATGTTTCTCACTTTGACAGGAGAGAAGCTAATATTTTATAGTGAAGAATCTGCAACATTAAATGATGTAGGTAAAATAAATAAAGTAGGCTGGTTGGTAGTGGCAAATGCCTTTTAATTTCAGCACTTGGATCCCAGCAGCAGGCAGATCTCTGAGGCCATTCTGGTCTACAGAATAAGTTTCAGGACAGCAAGGGATAGACAGAGAAACATTGTCTCAAAAACGAAGGAAGAAAGAAGGAAATTGTTAAATATTAAGAGGACTATGAGTCATCAAAAATACATGAGAAAAAGTTGTTGTCATGGAAACAAGGTAGAAGTAGTCATAATCAAAGGCATCTACTGCCATTGATTGCACTTGTCCAGGACATGGAGAAACACTAGACAACTAGAGAAAGATTAAATAATAAGATTTGTGATTGTGTAGATAAATATTAAAGATAAGTAAGTGAAAGGTAATTTTTTATGATTTTAGACTATATGTGGTTTTTGCTTGTATTATATGTTACATGTGCTTCTGTGAATGCTATATGTATCTGTATGTTTGTTTGTGTGTGTGTTGTTGAATCTGTGTACATATTCATGAGTATGAACAAGAGTATAGAATTTCAAAGTTGGTATCAGGTATCTTCCTTCATCATTTTCACTTTATCTTGGTAGTGTCCACTGATGAAGCCAGACCTTGTCAAAGTAACTAGTCAGTCTAGACTGTTTCTTATGCTTCTCAAAAGTTATGCTTCACAAATGCTGATATTAGAGGCAACCAAAATGTCTTCCTGGCCTTTCCATGGATTTTGAAGACAAAAACTCTGGTTCTCATGATTCCAGAGGAAGTAGTTTATCCACTGAGCTCTCTCCCCATCCCCATATGTAGCTAGCTGATCTAAGAAAATCAGACTTCATGGTAACACACTGGGGATTTATTATCTTTTCCCAAAATATATAATGACAGAAAATCAGGAACATACCATTGACACAGCTAAGAGTGGAATGAGAAAATACACATATTTTAGTTAGGGTTTCCAACGCTGTGAAGATACACCATTACCAAGACAACTCTTATAAAGGAGAAAATTCAATTGAGGCTGCCTTATAGGTTCTGAGGTTTAGCCTGTTATCATCATGGCTAGAAGCATTGTAGCGTCCAGGCAGGCATGGTACAGAAGGAGGTGAGAGTTCTACATCTTGATCTGAAGGCAAACAAAATACCAACTCTCCAGGCAGATAGAAGGAGGGTATCTCAAAGCCCAGCCAGACAGTGTGACACGCTTCTCCAAATGAGGCCACACCTACTCCAACAAGCCAACAACTCCTAACAGTGTCACTCCAAGGGCCAAGCATATTCAAACCACCATAACACACATGTATATGTAGTGTATTAGTATAATTAAGACTTCAAACATGGTAATATATATATAGGAACACCTAAGAAGAGATAATTTTCTAAGTGACCTAATACTATCTAGTCAGTGTTTACAGTAGTGATGGCCTCACAATGGAAAGTAGAAAGGCTAAATGAAAGGAGTGTGTATCCTCTGAATGGCTAATGCTATAGGTCTAAGATGGGTTATAGTATTATGGATATCTTTTTTCTCATGATTACTAGTATTTTATTTCAATTCATTTTATGCAAAATATATTTATGTTTACAATTTAAATGATAATATAACCTGTTGAAAAATATATCTCCAGACTCAAAAGAAAGGAGGGAAAGAAATAGAACTTAAAGACTTTTAAATTTAAGTATTTTATAAAAATATGAAATAAACACAACAGTATAGCACATGGAATTTCAATTAGAGACAGTGTAGAAGGAGGTAAAGAAGAGATACAGCAACATAAGAATCTGAGCCACAATGAAAGGAACAGAGAATATATAAATAAAAACTCATTTTGAGAATAGAAATATTGAAAGCAAGTTTTACCTTGAAATTAAAGAATATACATAAAATATCTACATTAAAAAATTGAGTCAATAAGTTTGAAAATAGGACTCCAATTTATCCATTTTATTTATTAATCTTTTTATATTTTTTATTATGTATTTTCCTCAATTACGTTTCCAATGTTATCCAAAGAGTCCCCCACACCCCCCCCACTCCCCTACCCAGCCATTCCATTTTTTGGCCCGGGCGTTCCCCTGTACTGGGGCATATAAAGTTTGCCTGTCCAATGGGCCTCTCTTTCCAGTGATGGCCGACTAGGCCATCTTTTGATACATATACAGCTAGAGACAAGAGCTCCGGAGTACTGGTTAGTTCATAATGTTGCACCTACAGGGTTGCAGATCTCTTTAGGTCCTTGGATACTTTCTCTAGCTCCTCCATTGGGGGCCCTGTGATCCATCCAATAGTTGACTGTGTGCATCCACTTCTGTGTTTGCTAGGCCCCGGCCTATTCTCACAAGAGACAGCTATATCACAGTCCTTGCATCAAATGCTTGCTAGTGTATGCAATGTTGACATCATTTGGAGGTTAATTATGGGATGAATCCCTGGATATAGCAAGCTCTAGATGGTCCATCCTTTTGTCTCAGCTCCAAACTTTGTCTCTATAACTCCTTCCATGGGTGATTGATTCCAATTCTAAGAAGGGGCAAAGTGTCCACACTTTGGTCTTCATTCTTCTTCAGTATCATGTGTTTTGCAAATTGTACCTTATATCTCGCTATAATAAGTTTCTGGGCTAATATCCACTTATCAGTGAGTACATATCATTTGAGTTCTTTTGTGATTGCATTACCTCATCCAGGATGATGCCCTCCAGGTCCAACCATTTGCCTAGGAATTTCATAAATTCATTCTTTTTAATAGCTGTGTAGTACTCCATTGTGTAAATGTACCACATTTTTTGTATCCATTCCTCTGTTGAGGGGCATCTGGGATCTTTCCAGCTTCTGGCTATTATAAATAAAGCTGCTATGAACATGGTGGCGCATGTGTCCTTCTTACCGGTTGGGACATCTTCTGGATATATGCCCAGGAGAGGTATTGCTGGATAGTCTGGTAGTACTATGTCCAAATTTCTGAGGAACCACCAGACTGATTTCCAGAGTGGTTGTACAAGCTTGCAATTCCACCAACAATGGAGGAGTGTTTCTCTTTCTCCACATCCTCGCCAGCTTCTGCAGGCACATGAATTTTTGATCTTAGCCATTCTGACTGGTGTGAGATGGAATCTCAGGGTTGTTTTGATTTGCATTTCTCTAATGATTAAGGGTGATGAACATTTTTTCAGGTGCTTCTCAGCCATTCATTATTTTTCAGGTGAGAATTCTTTGTTTAGCTCTGAGCCCCATTTTTAAGGGGGTTATTTGATTTTCTGGAGTCCACCCTCTTGAGTTCTTTATATATATTGGATATTAGTCCCCTATTATATTTAAGATAGGTAAAGATCCTTTCCCAATCTATTGGTGGCCTTTTTGTCTTATTGACGGTGTCTTTTGCCTTGCAGAAGCTTTGCAGTTTGATGAGGTTCCATTTGTCAATCCTCCATCTTACAGCACAAGTAATTGCTGTTCTATTCAGGAATTTTCCCCCTGTGCCCATATCTTCGAGGCTTTTCCCTACTTTCTCCTCTATAAGTTTCAGTGTCTCTGGTTTTATGTGAAGTTCCATGATCCACTTAGATTTTACCCTAGTACAACGAGATAGGAATGGATCGGTTCACATTCTTCTACATGATAACAACCAGTGGTGCCAGCACCATTTGTTGAAAATGCTGTCTTTCTTCCACTGGATGGTTTTAGCTCCCTTTTCGAAGATCAAGTGACCATAGGTGTGTGGGTTCATTTCTGGGTCTTCAATTCTATTCCATTGGTCTACTTGTCTGTCACTATACTAGTACCATTCAGTTTTTATCACAATTGCTCTGCAGTAAAGCTTTAGGTCAGGCATGGTGATTCCACCAGAGGTACTTTTATCTTTGAGAAGAGTTTTTGCTATCCTAGGTTTTTTGTTATTCCAGATGAATTTGCAGATTGCTCTTTCTAATTCATTGAAGAATTGACTTGGAATTTTGATGGAGATTGCATTGAATATGTAGATTGGTTTTGGCAACATAGCCATTTTTACAATGTTGATCCTGCCAATCCATGAGCATGGGAGATCTTTCCATCTTCTGAGATCTTCTTTAATTTCTTTCTTCAGAGACTTGCAGTTTTTATCATACAGATCTTTCACTTCCTTAGTTAAAGTGACGCCAAGATATTTTATATTATTTGTGACTATTGAGAAGGGTGTTGTTTCCCTAATTTCTTTCTCAGCCTGTTTATTCTTTGTGTAGAGTAAGGCCATTGACTTGTTTGAGTTAATTTTATATCCAGCTACTTCACTGAAGCTGTTTATCAGGTTTAGGAGTTCTCTGGTGGAATTTTTAGGGTCATTTTATATACTATCATATCATCTGCAAAAAGTGATATTTTGACTTCCTCTTTTCCAAATCGTATCCCCTCGAACTCCTTTTGTTGTCGAATTGCTCTGGCTAGGACTTCAAGTACTATGTAGAATAGGTAAGGAGAAAGTGGGCAGCCTTGTCTAGGCCCTGATTTTAGTGGGATTGCTTCAAGCTTCTCACCATTTACTTTGATGTTGGCGACTGTTTTGCTGTAGATTCCTTTTATCATGTTTAGGTATGGGCCTTGAATTCCTGATCTTTCCAAGACTTTTATAATGAATGGGTGTTGGATCTTGTTGAATGCTTTTTCCGAATCTAACGAGATGATCATGTAGTTTTTGTCTTTGAGTTTGTTTATATAATGGATTACGTTGATACATTTCCGTATATTAAACCATCCCTGCATCCCTGGAATAAAACCTACTTGGTCAGGATGGATGATTGCTTTAATGTGTTCTTGGATTCGGTTAGCGAGAATTTTATTGAGTATTTTTGCATCGATATTCATAAGCGAAATTGGTCTGAAGTTCTCTATCTTTGTTGGATCTTTCTGTGGCTTAGGTATCAGAGTAATTGTGTCTTCATAGAATGAGTTGGGTAGAGTTCCCTCTACTTCTATTTTGTGGAATAGTTTGTGCAGTACTGGAATTAGATCTCCTTTGAAGGTCTGGTAGAACTCTGCACTAAACGCATCTTGTCCTGGACTTTTTTTGGCTGGGAGACTATTAATGACTGCTTCTATTTCTTTAGGGGGATATGGGACTGTTTAGATCGTTAACTTGATCCTGATTTAACTTTGGTACCTGGTATCTGTCTAGAAATTTGTCCATTTCGTCCATGTTTTCCAGTATTGTTGAGTATACCCATTTGTAGAAGGATCTGATGGTGTTTTGGATTTCTTCAGGATCTGTTGTTATGTCTCCCTTTTCATTTCTGATTTTGTTAATTAGGATGTTGTCCCTGTGCCCTCTAGTGAGTCTAGCTAAGGGTTTATCTATCTTGTTGATTTTCTCAAAGAACCAACTCCTCGTTTGGTTAATTTTTTGAATACTTCTTCTTGTTTCAAATTGGTTGATTTCACCCCTGAGTTTGATTATTTCCTGCTGTCTACTCCTCTTGGGTGAATTTTCTTCCTTTTTTTCTAGAGCTTTTAGATGTGTTGTCAAGCTGCTAGTGTGTGCTCTCTCCAGTTTCTTCTTGGAGGCAATCAGAGCTATGAGTTTCCCTCTTAGAAATGCTTTCATTGTGTCCCATAGGTTTGGGTATGTTGTGGCTTCATTTTCATTAAACTCTAAAAAGTCTTTAATTTCTTTCTTTATTCCTTCCTTGACCAAGGTATCATTGAGAAGAGTGCTGTTCAGTTTCCACGTGAATGTTGGCTTTCCATTATTTATGTTGTTATTGAAGATCAACCTTAGGTCATGGTGGTCTGATAGGGTGCATGGGACAATTTCAATATTTCTGTATCTGTTGAGGCCTGTTTTGTGACCATTTATATGGTATGGTCAGTTTTGGAGAAGGTCTCATGAGGTACTGAGAAGAAGGTATATCCTTTTGTTTTAGGATAAAATGTTCTGTAGATATCTGTCAGATCCATTTCTTTCATAACTTCTGTTAGTTTCACTGTGTCCCTATTTAGTTTCTGTTTCCATGATCTGTCCATTGATAAAAGTGGTGTGTCGAAGTCTCCCACTATTATTGTGTGAGGTGCAATGTGTGCTTTGAGCTTTACTAAAGTGTCTTTAATGAATGTGGCTGCCCTTGCATTTGGAGCATAGATATTCATAATTGAGAGTTCCTCTTGGAGGATTTTACCTTTGATGAGTATGAAGTGTCCCTCCTTGTCTTTTTTGATAACTTTGGGTTGGAAGTTGATTTTATCCGATATTAGAATGGCTACTCCAGCTTGTTTCTTCAGACCGTTTGCTTGGAAAATTGTTTTCCAGCCATTCACTCTGAGGTAGTGTCTGTCTTTTTCCCTGAGATGGGTTTCCTGTAAGCAGCAGAATGTTGGGTCCTGTTTGTGTAGCCAGTCTGTTAGTCTATGTCTTTTTATTGGGGAATTGAGTCCATTGATATTAAGAGATATTAAGGAAAAGTAATTGTTGCTTCCTTTTATTTTTGTTGTTAGAGTTGGCATTCTGTTCTTGTGGCTGTCTTCTTTTTGGTTTGTTGAAGGATTACTTTCTTGCTTTTTCTAGGGCGTGATTTCCATCCTTGTATTGTTTTTTTTGTTGTTGTTATTATCCTTTGAAGGGCTGGATTCGTGGAAAGATAATGTGTGAATTTGGTTTTGTCGTGGAATACTTTGGTTTCTCCATCTATGGTAATTAAGAGTTTGGCCGGGTATATTAGCCTGGGCTGGCATTTGTGTTCTCTTAGTGTCTGTATAACATCTGTCCAGGCTCTTCTGGCTTTCATAGTCTCTGGTGAAAAGTCTGGTGTAATTCTGATAGGCCTGCCTTTATATGTTACTTGACCTTTCTCCCTTACTGCTTTTAATATTCTATCTTTATTTAGTGCATTTGTTGTTCTGATTATTATGTGTCGGGAGGAATTTCTTATCTGGTCAAGTCTATTTGGAGTTCTGTAGGCTTCTTGTATGTTCATGGGCATGCCATTGTTTAGGTTTGGGAAGTTTTCTTCTATAATTTTGTTGAAGATATTTGCCAGCCCTTTAAGTTGAAAATCTTCATTCTCATCAACTCCTATTATCAGTAGGTTTGGTCTTCTCTTTGTGTCCTGGATTTCCTGAATGTTTTGAGTTAGGATCTTTTTGTGTTTTGTATTATCTTTGATTGTTGTGCCGATGTTCTCTATGGAATCTTCTGCACCTGAGATTCTCTCTTCCATCTCTTGTATTCTATTGCTGATGCTTGAGTCTATGGTTCCAGATTTCTTTCCTAGGGTTTCTATCTCCAGCGTTGCCTCACTTTGGGTTTCTTTATTGTGTCTACTTCCCTTTTTAGGTCTAGTATGGTTTTGTTCATTTCCATCACCTGTTTGGTTGTGTTTTCCTGTTTTTCTTTAAGGACTTGTAACTCTTTAGCAGTGTTCTCCTGTATTTCTTTAAGTCAGTTATTAAAGTCCTTCTTGATGTCCTCTACCATCATCATGAGATATGCTTTTAAATCTGGGTCTAGCTTTTCGGTTCTGTTGGGGTGCCCAGGACTAGGTGGGGTGGGAGTGCTGCGTTCTGATGATGGTGAGTGGTCTTGATTTCTGTTAGTAGGATTCTTATGTTTGCCTTTCCCCATCTTGTATTCTCTTTAGCTAGTTGTTATAGTTGTCTCTGGTTAGAGCTTGTTCCTCAGGTGATTATGTTACCCTCTATCAGCAGACCTGGGAGACTAGCTCTATCCTTAGTTTCAGTGGTCAGAGTACTCTCTGCATGCAAGCTCTCCTCTTGCAGTGAAGGTGCCCAGATATCTGGTGTTTGAACCTGCCTCCTGGCAGAAGTTGTGTTCCACTCACCTTAGGTTTTAAGAACCGTGGAGGATCCTGTGTGGGTCCTTGCGGGTGTCCGGAGACTCCCCGGGCCAGGGTCCCCGGTGCTGCAGTGGGCCGGAAGGGACTTGAGCCCCGGATCAGGCCAGGTTATCTGCTTCCTTAATAAATGCAGTCTCAGGTTCCGGGCGATTGGATTGGAGCAGGTGCTGTGTTCCACTCACCAGAGGTCTTAGGATCCCATGGCCGATCTTGTGTGGGTCCTTGCGGGTGTCTGGAGACTCCCTGGGCCAGGGACCCTGGTGCTGCAGTGGACCGGAAGGGACTTGAGCCCCGGATCAGGCTGGGCTATCTCTTATCCATTTTTATGTGTGTCTTTGATATATATTACAGTCTGAAGACTGGTAAGCAATTAGAACTTCTATACATGCTGATAAAAATTTATGGCTGAATTAGTTTTGCTAACAACAAACCCAGCAGTTAAAAATAAAGAGAGAGTGAGCAAAAGATCAAGAAAGATCTAGAGAGGGAAGAGTAAGAAGAGAGGAAGAGAGGCAGAGAGATCAGGGGTAGAGACAGAGAGAGATTGACTTATTTCTCATAATTCTGGTCTCTTCAAGTTCAAGATGATAACTTCACTATGGGTCTTTTCTCCTAGGACTGTGTCTTCCTGTGTTGTGTTGTGTTGTTTTGTTTTGTTTTGTGTGGTTGTTCCTACTTTGTTTTGTTTTGTTTTGTTTGTTGGTTGGTTAGTTGATTTTGAGGGCTTTTTGTTGGGTTGTTTTAATAGATGGTTGTTTTCTTGTTTTGCTTTCTCCTGTTCTTCTGAAGGTATTCTTGAATCCTGATATAATGCTCTGGTTGTATATGGTACTGATGCCTGTTTTCAGGTTAATCTATCCTTATACAGATCTACCCCAATAACTTCATTTTAATAAGATTACCTGGTAAATTAAGTGGAGCTTCCAACATCAGTCACATGATAGAAGTTAGGGCTAAAAGTATATGAATAAACATTTTCAAAAGAACAGAATGTCCTGCTAAAGAGTGATCTTACCTAGATATGTCTAGATATCCCAGAAAATGTGTAGTTATATACAGCATACTTATTAACTCATTTAATAAGACGATTGTACCTTTCTCAACTATTACTCTTTCTTAATTCTATTTTTTGGATAAAGAGCAGAATCGTCTAATTCCCATTTAGGATAAAAATCCCTCTGAAAGAATTTGTAGGGAAATTTCCTACCTCTAAAACCTCTCACCAAATGGTCAAAATAATCTTGACTCTTAAAGGGCACATACATAAGGATTGTGATACTTTTGTGTTATTTTCTAGGACAGCCTGGAAACCTTTCTCTTAGACCCTGCCATTTTTGTTTCTTACATCTGAACACCTGTTTCATGTATTTTTGTTAGGGGTGACATTTGCAAGTAACTCAATTTTTTAAAAACTAATAACCATTTATTTCACTGATCATTTGTAAAATATCATGAATACAAGTTAGGGTATTGTTTCTACAAACTTAACATTTACTGTCTAGCACCAGATATATTCAAAATACATGTGAGATTTCCGGATGATTGCTTGGAAGCTCAGTATGTGGAAGCAAGAGAAAAGCTGCATGCCACGATAGTGCAAGTTCAGAGTCAATCATACCGTAAATGAGTCAAGTTAACTTCCTATTGTACAATAACAGCAAAACCAAAACTATTAATAGAAAGAGTATCCTATTAGCTTGACTCAGAATGCATCGAAATTTAATTTTATGCTCAGAGCCTGGACAAAGAAATAAATGTGATTAAAGAATAATGTGAATTTGCAGGTAATATTTTCATGGAGCTGGGAGAGAGAAAATTTTGATGGAGACCTGAAATATACACAATAACCATTTAAGCATCTGACAGAATCCACAGATCTGAGCCTCAGGAGATTCTTGATGGATTTGCTTTGTGAAGGTCAAATATAATTTGTGCTTATTCTGCATCCTGATTTTGCTTGGTTTTATATGTGGGTTGCTAAAAAAGAAATGAGTATATGTAGGGAAGGCTCAGTTCAGTAGGAAAACTGTGCTGAGGTGGAAGGCCAGCAATGTTCAATGTATTTATAGATACATGACATTCTAATGTATGTTAATTTCTTGCATGGTAAGCCTTCTTTGTGCTTATTAACAATTTCTCCTTATCATTCAGTATAATTTTGTTTTAACTTGATAACTAATACCAATCGCAAAAGTATATCTGAGGCCCTGAGAACTGAAGCTTACTTGTGCCAATATATGAGGTTTTGAGAACTGAGGCTGGTCACGTGGCAATGCATAAGGTTATCTATCCCATTTGTCTATTCTTATGATTTTTCTCTGGTACTTGTGTTCTTTTAGAGATTTGTTCTTTAATTATATGTGTACATATGGTTGGGTTTGTACACATTAGCGTAAGGAACAGTGAAGGATTAGAAACATCTGAACCACTGGAACTCCAATTACAGGTGAGCACTCTGATTTGGAGAAGAAATTCCAGTACTCTTCAACAGCCATAAGATCTTTTATCTGCTAATTCATCTCTTCAACCCCTCTTCGTGGGTTTTCATTGTGATCTTATATGTTTAACTTAACTTAATCCTCTGTGCTATATTCCAAGATTTTCAAAGTGTTACCAAACATAAGTCCTAATATTGTCATGAATGTACACATGTAAGATTATAAGAAAATCACAGGAGAGTTATCAATCTTTGTATAAGAAGTTTATCCTACAAAGGTTTAAAAACATCTTATAAATATCATAAGAAAGGTCTCCAGTTAAAAACTCTGATCAGAAGTTTTTGCCCATTCTATAAAGGAAGTTGACAGGCCCACAAGAAAGTTCAGCATATAAAACTCTCAATACACAGTCTTGATTTTGTGAGTTTAATTCCAAAATCCATGTTAAGGTTGCAGGAGAGAAGTGACTCCTTAAAGTTTTTAACTTTCTTATATACACTGTGGTACATCACTCAGATGCAAGTTTCCTATACACACATTACACCCTTCACATATAAACAACATAAAACAAGCACACACTAATAATAATAATAATAATAATAATAATAATAATAATAATAATATCTTTTAATTAGAATGTTCTGGCATGTTTATCTTTTCTCTTCAACCTTCCTACATTGTCAGGTTTTTGTTTTTGTTGTTGTTGTTATGTTTTGTTTTTTTGTGACCTCACTGTATAATGCATTCTGAGGTCTATCTGCAGTTTATTTTTTCCAGTCAGAAGAAATTTCTAAACTATTTTAATCATTTTCATTTAATAAATGAGGGCATTCTAGAAAGCCCCATCAATTTAAGCAAAGTCACATTATCAGAAGAGATTTATTTGGGACAAGCAAAATGGCCAAGGCTGGCCATTTCTTTTGGGCTGGATCATAATCTACTGTGTTCCTTAAACTTTGGTATGTACTAAATTGGCAATTAATTAAAACATGAGGCAAGAGTTATTTACTCGACTATAAATCCATATTTTCAATCTTTAAGGTGATTGTGAATAAATAGGGCTGAACTGATAGGAACCAGCCTACAGTTAGTACCTTAGAATTCTAAAAGAAATCTGTCTTCTATTTTTTTTCAAAGCAAATAAAGACAAATTTTGACTTAGAAATCTGTTTGTCACTGTACATTTACTCAAATGAGTGTGTGCTTCTAGAAAACAAGGCACTGCATACATAGTTGTTCTTAGGAAAGTGTTGTAGATTTTTACCAAATATTTTGCAATTGAATAAACATTAATAGGAAGTTAAAAGATAAGAAAAACTCCAGTAAGTTAAGATGTGTTAAGTCTTCCTATGATAGTTTCCAAAGTCTATAAAGACCATTATTAAAGATTGTGTGTAATATGAAAAATCACAGGTTCATCTCGGTTCCACCAATATTATTTCTTGCTTTCAATCCAAACAGCTTTCAAAGAAAAGGAAGCTTTGAGGATGAGGAAGAAAGCTAATTGCAAATCATTCCTAAAAACAGGGTGTAGTAGAACAGAGCATGATACATGCTGGCCTAGTCCTAACCTGATATATCAACAGAGAAGGAAGATATACAGCCAGGGGAATGAGGAAATAGATGTTCTGGCCTCTACAGAAACAAAACCCAGAGCTTTGTTTGTGTTGCTCCAGTGTATTAAAGGATTCGGATTGTTCTCTCTCCTAGCCTTATATAGTCATGGCACAGTTTCAAAAATAGCCTGTGCTTTTTTTAGACCTTTAAAGACATCATCAATCATTGTCTTCTATGGTAATGCTTCAATTACCCAGGAGGAACAAAAATACAGTAGCCTTGGAAGTGACATCCCGATGTGCAGAAAATCCCAGCTACAAAAGGGCAGTGTTTGCATGTTAGCAATGTAAGCAGTGCAAGACTGTGATGACCATTAATAAGACTCACTCACTCTCCAAGTATTCATGAATTGTGCTGCCTGACAGGCCAGATCTTTACAGGATTAGCTTAATGGTTTGTCACTTTCTGCATTGCTTGCTGCCCTTCTGCCTTTCTCATGCTAAACAATATCTTTCTGAGTGTTCTATGTGGCCATGCCAGCCCACTGTTCTCCATGATAAGCACCCCTGTCCTAGATACTTGTTCCTTTTTAAATGCCATCCTTACAAAAATAAATCTCAAGAGCCGAAATTTTCTAGACAAATTTTCTAACAATCAAGCTGGTTTCAATTTGGCCATCCCAAGGGATCAGGGGAAAAAACAAAACCAAGAGGGCTAAGCCCTACATGCCATATCATTTATAGCTATGGGAAGGGAAGCTAACACATGCAACCTCAGCTTGGAGCACCACCCAATTGTGGTTTTCTTCAATGCAACTAGTGCCAGGCTCCCAGATGGCAGTCAAGAAGGCAGGGCATGTGTGAGGGGGGGAAAAAAAAGAAATAGAGGACATAGAATTTTTTTTCCACATTGAGGTGCTCGTATAACCCTGATTCAGCAAAGAAATATATGCATGATTATCATTAAAATAAGCAATTTGTCTGCAGCTCCTTATGTGAACAAAACCTGTTCAGTGTCTGCACTAACAGGTTCATTGTGGCTTTGACTTGACAACGAATGTGAAATGTTGAGGACAGCTTTTATCCATTGAAATGCTTATTGAGACATTTAAGTGTACCTACTAAATATATACAGTGCCATTATTTTCAATATGAGACATTTCACACTGCAGTAACCCCATAATTAGAGTTTTCAGAGTATCACCCATGACTCTCCAATGATAAACACCCATTCCTTTGAAATGTTGGAGGGGCCGGTGGCCTATATCTTTGGTTTTATGAATCTTTGTGATCTGTGGTACCATCAAATTTAAACTTGCTTTATATTCCATGTAAAACACTAATAGAAAATACCAAGAAAATCACATATCTTCTTTGCCTCTAAGCACACACACACTTATTACTTATAGTACTTTAGCGTCATTTTTCTAATTGTTTTCATTGCTTCCAGTGATTAATAACAGAATAAAGAGCTCAGTCATTGACAAGCCTAGTTTAAGTCAAAATGCATGGTGTGAGACTGATGTTGTATAACATCTACTTTCTTTTGAAACTGCAGGTTGTAATCTGTAGTTTGAAAATCACAATAATGCTGTTTCAGTAATAACATTTTGAACTTCAATGGTTGGATGGAAAATGAAAATGTATACAGTTTAAGAACTTGAGATTGCCTTTATGTTACAAAGTTAAAGTAAAAAAAAAAATTAACCCAATTCTATTTGCATGTATATTATCAAATTAGTTTGATAGACATAGGACAAGTCTATCTCTGCAGTAAAACATTGCATAGGCACAACTCTCTACTAACAATAAAACACTGTATCTCAACTAGATTTTAAATATTCAAAAATTTTTGAGTGATGCTCAAAGAAGCTCACACTATTTCACTTAGTGACTTCTACAAAGAGCATATGATCGGAGAGTAAAGTGGCATGCACAAAACTTTCAGAATAGAATCAAAATAAAACATACATACTTAGTGTTTTATATATACATATATATATATATACATATATATGTGTGTGTATGTATGTATATATATGAATGTATATGCATTTATATATTGGTGTATAATACACACATACTGAAATGAATTATATATACATAGATATTTTATGTTTTCATACTTCTCTGACTTTGACACATAACAAAGATCTGACTTCAGAAAAAAAATCAGTACTCTGTTGTCTTAGGGTTTCTATTCCTGCACAAACATCATGACCAAGAAGCAAGTTGGGGAGGAAAGGGTTTATTCAGCTTACACTTCCATATTGCTGTTCATCACCAAGGAAGTCAGGACTGCAACTCAAGCAGGTCAGGAAGCAGGAGCTGATGCAGAGGCCGTGGAGGGATGTTCTTTACTGGCTTGCTTGCTCTGGCTTGCTCAGACTGCTCTCTTATAGAACCAAGATTACCAGCCCAGAGATTGTCCCACCCACAAGGGCTTTTTCCCCTTGATCACTAATTGAGAAAATGTCGTACACTTGGTTCTCATGGAAGCATTTCCTCAAATGAAGCTCTTTTCTCTGTGATAACTCCAGCTGTGTCAAGTTGAAACAAAACTAGTCAGTACATCTGTGAACACTATTAACTATTAAAGAAAGAGTCAGCATTTAAGAGTATAGTTTCTGTTGGAGATCACTTCCCATTAACTTCTGCTAATTTCTCAAGTCTTCCATTAAATCATAAGAAAGGTTAACCTAAGACTATATTCACAACTATCAACTTCAGATCAGTCGCCTCTCTCTAAGAATGGAAGCTTGGAAGTCCAATTAAGCATTTGCCCAAAACAAAACTGTGTCTCTGAAACACAAGCCTCCTTACTTCAATGGTTCTGAGCCTATTTGTTCTATATCTTTCTGCATCAACCAGTGCTGGTCTGTTAAGTAAGAAAAGATTTTAATAGAAAGAAATGAGAGTAGATTAAAATAGTTATTGAAAAGTATGATAACAACAAAAGTGATTGCAGAGATAGGTGTATTTGTAAGATGATGTACCAAATAAAAGCAGACTCTGTGTCATTTAATAAATAAGAAACTAAGAAAGTGCCCAGATGGGTCTCAGTGTGAAATAATTGCTATTCATTGCAGTGGCTGTTTGCCTCATGGCTTCTCTGGCATAGAAACAGGACCTTCATACAAACAAGGGATGTTTCACTCTGGGAAAACATGGGGTTAAATTTACAAGAAATTTCAAGTAACTAGATGATGAAGTCTTTGTTGTAGACAATGATTATCAGGTGTGTGACTAATTAAACAGACCACAAGCAGGAAGATCAGGATCAAGAATTACAGACCCTACAATTCCATAACAGATTGGGAGGGATTCAATGCTCCCAGGTCATGACTCAGAGCTATCAAAGTTACTTTTCAGGTCTTTAGATCTCATGAATGTCTCAGTGCTGAAGTCTCTTTATTTGCATGGACATAGTCATTTTCAAATACGTATTTCTAATAAGTGAAAAATAGCAAAAGCATTTTAATAAACACTTATTAAGCATTTTAATAAACACATATAAGCACGTGCATGCACAAGTGCATGTGGTTTTGGACACACACACACACACACATACACACAAACAGAGAGAGAGAGAGAGAGAGAGAGAGAGAGAGAGAGAGAGAGAGACTTACACATTATTTGATCAACCTCTCTGTTCTGCATTATCCCCCTGTCTGACTAGATAAGATTTCTATGATTAGTAGTATCAAAAAAATGCTAAGCATTCCTCAATCAAAATCTCCAGTATTGGAACCAAGAACTGTGTGAGCATGTCTCCTTCCTTATGGTGTTTAGCTGGCATAACAAATGTGATGGCTTATTGATATAAATGGAAGAAATATAGAATTGAATAAGTTCTACCCAAACAGAAATTGTGGATTAATAATTATAGGTCAATTTTAAAGTGGTAAGCATTTTCAAAACTCAAAACAAAAATAATGTATTTTCCTGCTATTAAGGAAGAAAGGCTTTCATCCTGTGTCAGGCATCCAGAGAAACTAAATAAAGGTTTAGGGAATATATATATATACACATATATATATGAACAAGCCTCACAGAGGTCAAGAAAGTTTTGATAGTAGTTTTCCCATGGTCTGTTCCTACATTAAATGTTTATCAGTTGTTAAATAATATTTTATTTGTTGAGATTTATTGCTTAGTTTTCCATGAGTTGTTTTCTGTATTACTTCTTGATCATAGAGGCAGTTAGATTTGTTTCCTAGTTGCAAATATTTTCCATCTGTTGCATGAAACAAGCTACATTAATTCTCGTGTCTCTCCTACTAAGAGACTAAAATTGCTTACTATAACTTTGCCCCAAACATATTCGTTCTCTTAGAACACAAGTGTCTGTTTTCCTCTTCCTTAAAAAACTTCTCTTTTAAAACATGGAATTTGATCACTCTCTGTACTATTTGGCCCAAACTTCTTTCTTCTTTTTCCCTGGGTTTTTATGAGGCAAGCAATGCCAGTTAGGTGCCTTGTATGCCACAGAATCTAAAGAGGACATTCTACAGTGAATGATATCCAGAGGAACAAAGGCATTCCAAATATTGTGGGGCTCAAAAACATTTCCTAATTATTTTTCTTTTAAAAATCATGTGGAGAAGCAGAGGCAGGCTGATTTCTAGGTTCGAGGCCAGCCTGATCTACAGAGTGAGTTCCAGGACAGCCAGGGCTACACAGAGAAACCCTGTTTCGAAAAACCAAAAAAAAAAAAAGCATGTGGAAATATTGTCCAGAGAGGATCTGGCATATGAAGTTCTTAAAAGAACAGACAATATTGTGTTTGCTGTTAGAGGTTGAGATTCCATTAATTTTGTAAAAATTTAAATATAAGGAAATAATTTACTTAATATGATTTGCATATGAACTTCTCAATGAGGAAAGGATTTTGCAGGCATTGTGGTTTATTTTATCGAGTGATAGTGTTGCTTCTCTTACTCCAGCGTGCTCCTGAGTTTGCAAGCCAGTGAAGTGAACCCTTGCTGTCCATTCTTCATAAACATTTCTTCTTCCTTTGTTCATCCCATCTCCTCTCTACCAACAGAGCCAGCTCAGAAATGCCCCTTAACCAAAACTGACTTGAGGAGAATTGCTACATTAAATGTTTACTCTTTATATTTTGTGGTCACAAAAACATTTCATAAACTAGGAGAGAATGCATCTAGTTTGGCAAAGAAAGCAGAAAAATATCACAGGTACAATTTTACATTGTTAAATATTACATATTCTAATTTTTCTGTAAAAGTCTCTAAATATTTTCCATAGCAAGTATAGAAATTATTCTCAAGTAATGTAATTGAAGAACAAACCTGTCATATTCTATAGCAATGTTTGTGTAGATCATTATATAGAATAGCATAGCTATGTGTAATATTATTATGATTATGAGAAACATAAGTTGTTGGGTTTCAACATAATAAGATTTTTACATTCTATTAGGTTTTGAGTTCCCAGAGGTTCCATTGAACAAAATAACTTGAATAAAAGCTATCATTCATGACAATTTGTTTCTATTTTCATTTTGAGTATCTAGAACACAATAGGAAAATACAAGTGTAACAGTAACATGAAGCAAGTTTCAAACGTTTGATAAAAGCAAGATTAATTCTGGGTTTAAATAATAAGATATATTTGAATTATTGGCACACTTTCTTATCCCACCTTTTCTTCACTAGGAGTATGAACTCAAAGAAATATTTAATAAAATTGACTAAGAATGTATATTATTCACATGAAATGAACCTGTAAGTCATAGGTATATACTTTCAACTCTGAGGAAACAATTCCAATGCTTCCATTTTAATTTAGTAGGTCCAATATTTATAACCAGCGTCTGTTTACAGAATATCCTCATGAATATACTTTCATGAGTGTCAGGTTAGGACACACCTATAGTTCTGACAGTAGTTGAACTATTGAAACCTCAGAGTAGCTAAGAACATAGGCACAAGTATTTACAAATTTAAATATTTAATGACAAGCAAGGAATAAAATAAAATAAACACTGGTAAGGTTTCTGAGATTAGGAAAGCTGTCCCTACCCTTCACTGCAAATAATAACAGTCAGGAAAATGGAACCTTCACGTTCTCTGGCAGCACTACAGATGGCCTCACCAGTTTTCTGTCTCAGAGAGTGATGCCATCTGCCCCTTCACCCTATCCACCTGAGGCAGTAAAGACTGCTGACCCAAGAGTCTTGAGAGCTCCTGAACTGTCCCTGCCTCTCACCTGCTGCACCACTTGAGAGAACAAGCCCTGTACCTTTCCTGGGCAGCACAGAATACCTCTTCCTACTAGCAAAGGCACTGGAGAGTCAGTCACATGATATGAGAGCAGAAGAGCTGCCCCACCCCCACACGAGGTGTAGCACTTGGGAGAGTGGATCTTGTGACTCAACTAGGCTGCAGAATGGACATGGCTCTGGAGGCATGGTTGCTAGTGAGCAGGCCCAAGGTCACAGGAGAGATGAATTTATGACCCTGTCTCCAGTGAATAGAAGCATTAGGTGGCCTTGTTTGAGAAATGCTGGAAAACCCCCATGCCCACCCACCTGGTGGTGTCATTAAGGGAGAGCCAGTTTGTAGACCAGCTAAATTACACCCATAGCCAGATCCAGGATTTGAGTTGACCCATCCTAAAATCTACATCATCTGTGAAATGTTAGGTACATAGAAATGCTGAGCCTGCTGATCTAAGGCTACAGTATCACCATGACATCAGGCAACAACAGAATAACTAGGAAGAGTCCCATGAGAAACCAATGTTGATGATTTCACAGAACACAGAGACCAGAAGACTCATTGCAATGAACATTAGCTACTGAAGATGTATGAAGAGAAGAGTATATTGTGGGACACATTGTGACACACTACGGCTTCCACAATGAGATATTTTCTATGCTTTCTTTGTATGATTTTATTTACTTTAGGGGGGAATGTTGTAAGGGCTGTGGGAGGATATGAGCTACAGAGAGATGAGTGGGTCTGGGCTGAATGAGATGAAACTCATTAAAGAATCAATAATTTTTAAAAAAAAATATTGGAATATTTTTGAGCCAATAGTTATTTTTCTAACAAAATTCTTGAAATTTTATGTTCATCAAATTGAAGATAATCACTGAGAAATTTTGAAAATATTTTATGTTATAATTATATCATTTGCATCCTTCCTTTCCTCTGCCTAAGTCCTCCCATATAACTCTCATTGTTTGTTTTCAATTTTATAGCCACTTTTCAATGTGTATTCATGTATACGTGTGTGTGTGTGTGTGTGTGTATAAAGTTATTTGGGTATATATACATGCATATACATGTACACACACACATAAATTCCTAAACACAAAAATAACCTGTTCAGTCAGAATGATGGTACTTGGTACTTGTTTCCATACTTTCCGGGAATGCTAATACCTTGTAGAATTAAGGTAATTGAAGATTCAATATATATCAATATTATTTCATACTTTTATGTCACAGAGTTAATGTTGTAATTCTTTTGGCAATTTCTATACCATCAATGGTTTTGGCTGTCTGTAATTTTACTTTAAGTGCAACAATAAGTAACCACACACATTAGAGCTGCACAAGCCTCTTGGGATGTGGGCATTTGAGGAGGCCCATCAGTCACTCAGTGATTTGCAATATGACTTTTATGGACATATTTGTACATAATATTTAAAAATGTCTCAAATTGTTACAAGTTTCTTATTTTGCTAGTAATTGCCTCTCCAGTTGCTTTATAGTATTTAATATAGCCGTTACTTCTTACATTTTAAATCTCACCCAATTTGGCACTGTTACTGTTTAATTTTCACCTCTAAGATATTTTCCTGAGATTTTAAATTAACATTTTCTTAATGACTAATAATGTTCATGCATATTGCATACATTGAAGACAGAATTTTTGTTGTAGCATTTGCTCAACTTTGAATTTATCATCCAAAAATAGATTAAAATATTTCAGTATAAGAATCAATTGATATATTATATACATGATTGATTATATAGATGATGATAAACAAATTTAGTAATGGATAGATGATAAGCATATATATAAATATGAGAGGTAGATGATACACAAATAATAGCTCCATAGGTAGGTATATATGACATGGAATAGATAAAATAGATAAAAGAAAGAAATAACAAAACTAATTTTAGGAGCATGATATTAAAAATAATTTAAATATGCATATACAAACAGAGCCGATTAATAATATTAGACATTATTTCTATCTAATAAATAATTTGAGATGCATACAAATGATAATGTTCAAGGTAAATTTTTTCTAACTTTTTTGCAAAAGATCAGACTATTAGTAGGGATACTGCTATGAAAAAGATGGGAATTCTTGATACAGTTCTTGACGTTTTGGGTTGAAGAAATGATTACTAGAATCCGATGGAATCCCTCGTAGAGAGATAGATCAGTGTCTGACAGGCTGTGCTAAAGTGGGGAGTGGCAGATGAATGTGAAAGGCATGTAGATGTCTGTATGTGTGTTTCTTTCCCCTGTGTATGTGCTGCGTGTGTGTGTTTCTCTGTGTGTGTCTGTATTCTGTGCATTTAAATACAGAGTCAGTTTAAATGAATGTTTTATTTCTAATTTCAGTCTGTATTTTCACAAAAGAAATTGCACACAACAGAAAAAGATTTTTAAAAATGTGAGTGATGCTCAATTTATTCTAAAATCTATTATAGGTGATGAAATGAGCCCACAGTTTTAGACCAAGTATTACAGGTGACTTGAGTGTGTTAGGAGTTTTGAAAAAAATCTCTAATTTTCAAGAGTGAGAACATAGGACACTGTGCCAATTAATTTATGATATTTTTTGGAATAAAGTAAAGATGAGCAATCATTTTCAGTACATTGCTAAATGGGAAGTGTGTATAAGCTGCTTTGCAAGTGGTAAGGTTTCTGATACTGTCATTTAAATCTGCAGAAATAGAGTTAAAAGGTATTGAAGACAGTATTAAAATTCATGAAGTATGGTTAGGTTCAACAAAATATCTAAAGGTGGCAAAATGGCTTATAAGTACCTGTGTTTTATTCTATGTGTATGTATACAGCAATAACTTTGGGAGCTATTACTGATTTTTATACATATTTAATTGTTTAAAAAGTTGAAGATATGGACATGGTTATAGAAACTTCTTTTATCAATTCTCATGCTTTTTTTTTTTTAGCATGTTAAGTAATTATTTAGAGTTTGAAAAAACTACACTGTATTCTTAGGCTTTCTCTGAGGGTGGAAGTTGAAAGCTAGTTTGCTAAATTTTACAGTTGATAGTAAATGAGGTGATACTAAGAGCAGAAAAAAATGTGGTTGCTTAGGTAAGGTAATTAAATATTTTCCAAGGCAAAACAAAGGAAAATGTGTAACATCACAACTTGCCCACAATGTAATTAAGTGTATTGAAAGATAAAACTCAAATTTTTTTTTTTAAGTATAGGGATCAAATAAATGAAATGTCATGATTTCTAATACCTGAGTCTAAAAAAAGACTGTAAAATATGTTAAAATTGTTATATAATGTTCAAGTTATTGCGTAATTTACAAGATAATCATATGAGTTGCTGAAAGTTATGAAATATTTCCTAAAACGTATTTAGTATACCAAATCTAGAATTTGTCTTACTTCTATTAGATAATAGATATCATTAGAAACCATAATAAATCTAATGAGAAATAGTCTTGGTAATGTATGAAATAAGACTCTACATGTATTTCCATGATTTATGGTGATTTTATCTGATAATTGCATGTTACAAAGTATAACAATGATTTGTTTAAAAGCTAAGAATGTGTTCAAGCTGATGAGATCTTTGTGTTAATTCTAAAATGCTTCCTTAACACTTCAAATGAGTATGTTAAGGTGCCATCCTATTCTGGTGAGCACGTTTAGGATCAAATCCCTTAGTAGTTATTTTACTCTTATGCTCACAAGGTCCAGCTCCAATTAAAAACCACAAAGTAATAAGTTAGGACATTTTTCTGTCAACTTAGATACTTCATAAAATTGAGAAATTATGAGACAGTTGACTTCTGTGTCCTCCCGAGTTTTGGGTGACCTAAACTATCAAAATCCTCAGAACAACCACTGGTTCAAACATAATGTTCAGTTGTCCAAAAAGTATGCCTGCAATAGGAAAACTTTGTTAACATAAATATGACAGAACTTTCAGATTTCAGTAGAAGGACCCGTAGTCTAGTTCATATATTGTTGCTTGTAATTCTATTGTTCTTACGTAAAGAATAAACTTTTACTAAATACTTATAATACATTAAAGTTATGGGCTCCAAAGACAAATATACTTTCTTTTATTCAAATATCATCTGTTACTAAAGTAAATTAACCACATCCTTTCAGTTTCAGTATCTGGAGAGTTTCTCTATATGTATTTTTGGTGCTCACACACAGACTGTTGTAGAATACAGATATGAACATCAGAAGATTATAGAAGAAAATGTAACTGAGATTTAAAGCTAGTATGAGAACAAAGAGTAACCTTATCAAAGGAAATAAAGAAAATAAAATGGGCCTAAAGCTACTTGGAAATTATTTATTTTCATATCAGATGTGCACTATTGGCAATTCGTTTCTTATAAGCTCATATATTAACCATTTTAAACATTGTATATGTTGGCTGGAATTATATAAATGAACAGATGATGAATAGTTGAAGTTGAAGGTTACAGATAAGCAAAACTGAAACTTATAATGTTCCCTGTAGAGCTGGCTTTGGATTAATCAGATAAACAAGCTATGATATATTTCAATTATGAGTACACATGTGAGTGAATAGTCACAAATATTTTCTACTTTGTGAACTAAGAGGCAAAGAAGCAAAGACATCCCAGATAAATGAACATCCCTAATGAGGAAATTGTTGGGTACTAATAACTTTTCCCAATTTAAGGAAAAAAAAATCACAGAGAGACCATTGGATAGTTAAATCAAGAAATTCACAAAAACTTAAAAATTATATAGTTTGACAGTGGAACATTTTTTTGTATTTAAAAGAAATGTAAATGAGCTAAATACCTAATAAAAAATGGAAAAAGAAAAAAGAAAAAAAAAAGAAAATTCCATGTCTCAAGACAGCATCCTGTTTATTATATGCATATCATGGCTATCAGTAAAAAAAAAAAAAAAAAAAAAAAAAAGGGAAATAAAGTAATTAAAACTTAACAGACTCACTAAAAAATGACAAAAATGCAAATGATTTAATTATAACCTGGACTTATTGCACACGACTGTGTTCCCAAGTAAGACGATGGCCACAAGTCTGGAGTCAGCATGCTTTACCTAATCAGTTCTAAGTCAAAAAAATTACACTGTGCCACTTTCACAGGACCCACACTAGTACAAAGATCATCCCAGTGCCCTTCTCAAATAATGTAGTATTTTATTGCTCAAGAAACAGAAAAAATATACATAAATTCAAACCTATACAAGTAGGTACTTGAATATAAAACATGTTAGCAAATAAATCTCTCATGTAAAGGGACAAAATAATTACATAAATGTTCTGCTCTTGAGAAAATTTGAAACTAAGTTACCAAACATTTTATAGGCTATATGTACCAGTATCTATCCAAGGCGTGTAGTGTAGAAAACAAAACATTGTAAAGCTTGACAATGGAGTACACACCAGACTCTGTCCTATCCAGGTGAACAGCAGAAATGGACTATTTGTTGTCTAGTTTAATTTCATGAGAATTCCCCTTAAACTCTATGTTCATTCTAACAGAAACTGATAATCTCAAATATATGGAAAGTGAGAGAAACATTCAGACAAAGAAAGCCTAAGTAGACATTAGGAGTAAGTGTAATATTATAATCGAATGGGATTTTGTTCAAGGATGGGGATAATAACTTAGGAAATATGGATATACAATGACTTTTGTTTTATTAGCAGTAGAACACAGTAATGCTCCATTTAGTATGGCAAACATAATGGTGTCTGAAGGACACTGTTCCCTTCATTTTACCCATCTCCTCAGGCTCTTACAACCTTTCTGTCTGCTCTTATGCATAGATTTCCTGAGTCTGGAGGCAAAGATGTAACTCAAATATCGTATTTAATGCCAGGCACTCCAAAGTCTCATACTCTCTCTTGGCCCAGCATCTAGCTGTGGATGTCTGTGCTAATTACCACTTACCAGTTACTTGAAGAGGAAACTTCTCTGATGAAAGTGGAGATAAGCACAGATTTATGGATATAGAAATGTCATTTAGTTCATATTATTGCTATGTTTCTTCAGCAAGTCAACAGTGGGTTTTTCTTTTTTTTAATTTTAAACAAATTTTTATTAGATATTTTCTTCATTTACATTTAAAATGCTATCACGAAAGTTCCTTATACCCTCCCTCTGCCCTGCTCCCCAACGCACCCACTCTTGCTTCCTGGTCCTGGCATTCCCCTTTACTGGGGCATATAAAGTCTGTAAGACCAAAGGCCTCTCCTTCCAATGATGGCTGACTAGGCCATCTTTTGCTACATATGCAGCTAGAGACACGAGTTCTGGGGATACTGGTTAATACATATTGTTGTTCCTCCTATAGGGTTGCAGACCCCTTCAGCTCCTTGGGTACTTTAACTTATTCATTGGGGGCTCTGTGCTCCATCCAATAGATGACTATGAGCATCCACTTCTGTATTTGCCAGACACTGGCATAGCCTCACAAGAAACAGCTATACCAGGGTCCCTTCAGCAAAATCTTGCTGGCATATGCAATAGTGTCTGTGTTTGGTAGCTGATTATGGGATGGGGCAAGTTTTTCTTCAGTTCTTGATTTATCATCTTCCAGGTCCTTGACCACTTGAACAGTGTCATATATAGTTTCCAACTTATGAGTGGGTCTCAATTCCAAGCAAAACATGTTTGGATATTTCTATAACATTTGTGACACAGTTACATCCATGTATCTTGCAGGCCCACCACTGATAGAGGCTGGGTGATACTGATTCTAACTTCTCTTTTTCCGTAGTGCACGTACTACTTCCAGAATTATGAAGAGGAGTGATATTTTTAGTTTACACCAGCTCAGTTTTTCCATGTTTGGTGACAAGCAAATAGTACTTTTAACAGAAGAACCTTCCTTTCAGGTTGTGGAGAATGAACAATTAGCACCCTGCGACGATGGAAGTTTATATGGGACCCACATACTTTTGGTGTTGGTTGTTTCCAGTCACAATGCGCTTAGACATATGAACTCACAGATAATGTGACAGCATATGCAGGACCTACACAAGTACAAATAAGATAAATTCCTGCACCGAGAATGGGAGGTACACACAATGTCCCACCCTTAACCAAAAAGCTATTTGCAAGTGATACCTGCTTTCAAATCAAAAAATCAGTTTAGTTAAATGTAGTATTTGGAATATCAAACATACTCTGGGACAGGCCAAGTGCCCAGGAATAGAGGCCAACAAGGAATCTCTCTCTCTCTCTCTCTCTCTCTCTCTCTCTCTCTGTGTGTGTGTGTGTGTGTTTGTGTGTGTGTGTGTGTGTGTGTGCTTGTATGTGTGTGTGTTTGTATGGGTGTGTGTATGCATGCATGCTTCATGTTTTATTTTATTTTTGTACTTTGTCTTGTTGGTTTGTTGTTTGTTTTGACATTTTTTTTTCAATTTTTGTCTTAAGTAGTTTATTTTGAGAGAAAGATAAAGAAACAACATGAAGTTGGCTGGGTAAGATGACTGGATAATCTGGCAGGAGTAGAAGGGGAAAGGATATGATCAAAATATATTGTGTGAAGAATTCTAAATGAAGAATTAATTTCAATTAAAACTACAAATATGCCCACTTCAAAATGTTGTTGGAATAATTGAGTATCCATAGACAAAATAAATAAAATACCTTAGGTAGGTAAGACAAGCAGCAGTCTAAAATTTTTAACTTCTATAACAATGATTTGAGTGTGAATGACAGAGGCTTAAAACTACTTATTGGTTTAAAAGAATTACAACACTTGAAAAGGCAAGTTCTTCTATTCCAATAACCAGTGTGGGGAAGCTCACAACCACCTGTAATGCCAACTACAAGAGATCCTATTCATGCTTATGGTCTCTGTGGACATTTCATTAATATGTAATTACTTCTATACACCTATACATCATTAAAATAGAATAATATAAAATATAATATTTCTATGGAAAAGAACAATGGAGAAATTTTGAAGACATCTGAAAAATATTGTCATCAAAAATAATAACACATAAAACCAAAATTAATGAACAGATTTCATTAATATTAACATTAAAGGTTAAAATGTTAAGCTACTGATGGAATTAAGTATTTCGTGCTACATGTCCAAACACTAATACAAATATAAAAGGAATGCAAACGCTCAATCATGTGAGTCAAACAATTCAGTTTGACACTGGTTATAATAAATGACGAGCTAGTCTGAAGAGAAGATACAGAAGAAACAGAGTACATAAAATGATATGATCCATTAGGTGAATTCAAACTAAAAGAGTAACTTTGCTTAACTATATATCTACCTTAAGTTTTAAGTGTAATGTCGTGTCATCAAATTAACTTGTACAAAATTTGACAGCTCATAGGATGTGGAGGGTTGTTCAAAAGAATATAGTAGAACAGTTTGGCAATGATTTAATAAACAGCATATTCCCTGGAACTCTTGGCACTTTAGAGTGGATAAATGAAAAAAATCATGTTACACAAATGTTCATAGCCCGATTTGGTAACAGCCCTAAACTAAAAATAACCCATGTTCCTTCAGTGAGTGCTTAAATATAAGGCCTATATTCTTGTCATATTCATCAATAAAATGAGAAATGATATGAATATATACAACTTAGATTAACCAACAGGGTTTTTTATTATGAGTGATAATCTAAAAATACACAGTATAGATTTCCTTTCAGGAAGAATTTTATAAAAATAAAATTGATGGATAATAACATAGTGGAGATTAGTAAGCTGGGACCTGGGGTCTGAGGCAAATCATTTAGCTCCAGAGAAATAATATGTAGGTGATGGGAAATAGGATCAGCCACCAAATGCAGACACTATTGCACATGCCATCAAGATTTTGCTGAAAGGACCCTGATATAGCTGTCTCGTGTAAGGCTATGCCAGTGCCTGGCAAATACAGAAGTGGATGCTCACAGTCATCTATTGGATGGAACACAGGGCCCCCAATGGAGGAGCTAGAGAAAGTACCCAAGGAGCTGAAGGGATCTGCAACCCTATAGGTGGAACAACAATATGAACTAACCAGTACCCCCAGAGCTTGTGTCTCTAGCTGCATATGTATCAGAAGATGGCCTAGTCGGCCATCATTGGGAAGTGAGGCCCCTTGGTCTTGCCAACTTTATATGCCTCAGTACAGGGGAACGCCGGGGCCAAGAAGTGGGAGTAGGTGGGTAGGGGAAGAGGATATAGGGGACTTTCGTGATAGTATTTGAATTGTAAATGGAGAAAATATCTAATAAAAAATGAAAAAAAAGTAATGACAAGGAAAAACTCTTCTTCATTTTATCAGTACTGGTTCTTCTGTGGCTGTTTTGGTGTACTTTTTCTGTGAGCAGAACATTTCAAAAGGATGCACTGGATTTCTTTGAGATATATTATAAAATTTGAATATGAATTCATATACTATTTCAATAAACGAAAAATAAACGAAGTAAATGTGGAATATTCAGATAGTAAATCACTGAAGAATTTTGACTATAGACAAAAGTTATTATTGTATACAATTAAGCAATATAAACAAAGGAGTAAAAAATTCTGAGATAGAAGAGGGATAACACCAGTCATTATTTTACTTCTTATAAATATGTTTCATGAATTTTATCAAAGTAATTATGAAGCATAAAAAATTAGAACCACCTATTTTGTCAATATTTTAAATGTGAGAAATGTTATATTTTGAAGTATAAAATGTTAATATGATTTCTAATCCTCTTCAACTTTGCTTCAGATTAGGTTTTGCTTTCTCTTAACTAAAACTAAGTGATACATCTGATTAAATAGCATCATATTATTTTTGGCATTATTATAAAAATTCATATGTGGACATAGTTCCATCTTGTGAATTCGTTTACAAAAGCATTGAATCAGGCCTTGAAAGGCTGTGATTTCTTAACTACAGCTATTTGCTCATTGACTTTAATTGTTGCTCTTCCCTCCAGAGTTTTATGTCAACATGATCTCGTTTTCATTATGTTTAAAATAAGTCACAGCACATGACTATGTTATTTGTTCTTCATAAATTGAACATAAAGGATGTTGCACGCTGGCAATTTTGTGTCTTCAATTCTATCATAAAGTGAGTTCTGCCAAATCAAGACAGTTTCATCTCTAGTCCATAAAATATACTAAATATTATAATTTAATGACTGTACTGTTCCTATGAAGTTATTTAGATTCTCGGGGTGCAGGGGATCAGCGATGCTACCTGGGGTTTATTTGCTGATATGCTAACAAAGAAAAGTTAAAATAAGCATAAGTGTTTAGGATATAACAGTTCTAAATTCCATACTGTCTGTCATCAAGTTTTGTTCAGATATAATGACCAGCACCCAAATGGAAACTAACCTTAGGAAGTTATATAATGTAAAATGTATGATACTTAGAAGCAATTCTCTTTCACAAAAGGATATTCTACGACCACAAATGCCAGAGAGTGGAAGTGAAGGTTCTAAATGTGCACTGCTGAAGGAGAAAATTAATCAACATTACATACCTAGAAACCCTGAAAGTTACAAGAACCATCCTTTAAGATGCAACTGTAGGCCCACTCCACAATATGGATTCTATAATTGGCACAGTTGGATTGGCCAAGAACCTGAGACTAGAAAGGAATGGGCCATAGGGGAAAACATACTACTACATCATTCTGCTATAAGAACATACAATAAAATGACTCATAAGGACATAGCAGTACAACAATATTTCAGTGCATCACCCAACCTTCATCAGAGAAGCTTCTTAGAGTAGATAGTAATTATACACAGCATGCAGAGAGTGAGAGACATTGGAACATATTGGAATACATTAACGAGGTATCTTTATCACACCCTTCCCCTCCAGGGATCTCTGTAGAACAGGCAGAAAGATTTTAAGAGTCAGATATGGTAGATAACTCCAGTACAAGAGCATCTTCCAGATACAATAGGACTGATACATAGAAGAACTCTCAGAGACTTTGACAGGATTCATAAGACCTTCACAGGTTCAGGTTAACAAAGATCCAGAAAAGAGAATAAGAAATGGACACAAAATTCTACCACTATCATAGAAGCTATTTGCAGTTGATGCTTGCTGGGAAAGGAAAACTGAGTTCTCTCCAATGTATATCAAATGCACTTCAAGACCATTCCCCACGCTTTGTTTGCTTGGGTGTAGTTGGCCAACACAAAACAGATGCCATGTTCTGTGTGTACTTTTTATTTTGTTTTGTATGAAATTATTTTGTTTGTTTTAATTTTCATTTTTTTGTGTGAATGTGTGTACATGTGTGTGTGAGGGGGGTTCAGTTGGGAGAAAGAATAGAGAAGGTCAAAGTAAGAGAAAGAACAATAAAAATATAATCAGTCTTATAGGTAGAGATATGGTGGGGATGAAATTGGAGGAGTTGGAGAAGAGAAAGAATATAATCAACATATACTACAGGGAAAAATTTAGTAAAAATAGTATGAGAAATCATTTATAACAATTATACAGATATTACTATGTCTTGTACTATTTTTATTCTTGCAACACATTAGAGCTTTTTGTTTTTATAAATTATGTACTTTTCAAAATATAATTACAGAGAAATATACAATATTTGCAGAGTTTCTGTTTTTGTTTTTTTTTTTTTTTTAGGTAAGATTGTTTGTGTAGTCTCTGAACATTAATGTACTTTTAAGCCTGAGGTTTCATCATTACGTTTAACAAGCTGAAATTCATCATAGTGTTGCAAACACTAAAATAATCTTTAATGCTTTGATGATTATAAATTAACTGCAGTAATTAATGTTTATGCTATTGGATACCCTTTGTGATTCATTGACTTGTGGTCTAATGTAAGTTTCTGGTAACAATTTTTATAGACCAGTATTAGTCTTAAGAAGCCTTCTATCTATTACACCCATGGTGTGGCTTGTGTACTTATTCACTGTTAATTTTGTATAGATTTTGCCAGATTACAGTGAACGCTCAGTAGAGGAAGGGGTGCACTTTCTGTTTATGCAATGACTCGGCTTCCTTGATTGATCTTATTTTAAGCATCGTGTTTTCCTTAGTTCTCTCTTGGGAACAGGAAACATCCTTTGAACTTAGTATGATTTAAGAACCATAGTTTCCACTTATGAGAACACTTGTATATTCAGTTTCAGTAAAAAATGAGTTAGTAAATTACCTCACTGTTTTGTTGTTGTGTCTCCAATTTCTTTGTCTGTCTAAAACATGATCAATTAGGTAAGGAACCACTGACATGTGGCTAGAACAGCTTTTATGAATGAATATATGTGGATTAGAGAGTGAAAATGAAAATTTTAAAATAAAGGCAGATATTTGTCTGCCTAGTCCCTTATTTGTTAAGCTACCTACCCTCTGCACAGATATTTTTTAAGGCTTTCAGGTATAGGAGGAGACACATTTTATCTTATTGCACCTGGAGTTAAATTGGTACAACAGTTAAGCAGAAATGAACAAGGAAATGGAAATCAAATTCATCCTTAATTAACAAGCTTTTTAAGGATTTGCATAAAATTAGTTTTTCTGAAGTCATTAGCTAAGGAATCACTTTTCAGACTTTTTGTTTAATTTCTCTTGAGAGAGAGAAGTTCTAGACTTGTTCTATGTTCAATTCTACAATTGAGCTCAAAGAGGAAAGAATAGTAAATTATTCATAGCATAAACAAAAGTTTCTGCAAGAAGGAAAAATGATAGAGTTTCAAATTGCTTGTACCTAAACAATGTATAGATGCTATATGCATCAAGACAAATCTTATCAGTGGCACATCATTGCTTCTCTCCAATACCTACAGCTCAAGAGATGCAGTTGAGAATTTTTTCCAAACCATATTTAGAAGACAGACTACCTCTGACAGTAAGCCTGATAATTAGATAAAATTTAGCATAAATGAGCCAGATATCAGGAAAGTCTCTACAGATTGTTTAACATGCTACATGATATATATTACCAAGTGAAATTAAAAGCACCCCAAGAAAGAATTTGGATTTCCCAAGTCTGAAGATCTGTCTCAGTGCACTGCCTTTTGGTCTTCTGAGCGAAAAATAATCATCTTTTCTTGTATTTGGAAGTCCATCTCTTAATGAAATGAAAGATCTGAATCAGCTTCACAGTTTCTAATGATCCCCTACGTACTGAGTCACAAGGCTCTATCCTCAAGGAGCTCATGACGTAAACAAATGTACATTCTAGAAAGTAATTATGAAGCATGCATCATATGCTAAAATTGATAAGATGGGCAAAGTCCTGTAGGAGTATAAAATAAAGCAAATTCTATGAGTGTGATTGTCAATGCATTTCTTTCAAGTGCATAAAAGCCAGTAATTACTCAGGCTTTTCTACAGGGATGGAGCTGATGGAATGAGTATATATCATAAACTGGACTAGTCTGACTTACATTTGAGGCTAGGTATCCAAAAATGCCTGCATACTGGAGGACCTGGGATCCTAACTCAGAACCCCAATCTGGTAATAAAAGCCAGGAGAACTTGGAGAGCCACTTGTCCTGAGTGTCCGCAATGGAAAGCTGAATGCAGCTGAGTTCTGAAGTTAGTAAAGGCTGGAGGTAACAGCAGCAGCAGCAGCAGCAGCGACAACAGCAGCAACAGCTCAACAGTGGGCTGCACACTTTTTCCTTGAATTTCTTTAAAACCTGGGCAACTGCTGGAAGTTGCTTCCCAGTCTAGGTAAAAGCTCCTCTATCAATTCATTAAAAGATACACTGGGGCATGCCCAGAGCTTTGTCTTTGTTGATACCAGATGCAATAAATTGACAACCAAAGTTAGCAATCACACCCTAATGTGCCAACCACCCCCCCTTTCATATGTTATGCAGTGTAAATGTACATCTGTATGCCATTCAACAAATTACCGCTTGTTTGATCATTTATTCTAGCATACCCTGTCTTGTGTTATTAACTTACTGATTACATCATCATTTTGTCTTTTACATATCTCAATACTCCCTTTTATATCTCTGTTATGTATCTATAACAGATATTAAGACCTAGATAGTAAAAGTTTTAACATTAGGTATACTTTTGTCTGTAGTACTGGAGGTTACGGAGACCAGAATTTGAGTAACTACATCCAGACAGTTTCCACTGAGCAGTAGCAGCAGGGCAAGATGTGCAGGTGAGAAAATGTCTGATTTATGAGATGGCCAATACATTTCTACAATCAACACATTAATTCATCCATGATGATTTTGCCTCCACACTTCAAAAGCCTTCCACTAGACTGTGCCTCTCAACACTGCTGAGCCGAGGGGCATCACACCATGGCTTTGGGTGGAGATAAACTGTATTCAAGCCACAGAATTCCCCATGTCAGTTTAGAACCTACAGAAAGTTCAACTATTTGGAGCAAAATCCTGAGAAAAAGTCTTGGCATCTACTTTTTCTTGTTGTTATTTTGTTTTGTTTCTGTTTCTGCTTTTGTTTTTGTTTAGTCTTGAAGCAGTGCTGCTGTCTGTGGGCCTATTACCCAAGAAGGTGTTCGTGCCTCCGAAGTAGAAGACTACTGTCCCTGTTAATAGGCTCTGTAATGCTGTCCTCACCACATAAGTCAATTTACTTTTATTCATTTTCCTTCTAGAAAAGATTATGTTTCTGTAAAAATATATAGCACCCCAATTATTTTCCAGTTCACTTAGTTTTTACTACTGCATGAGCACAGGAGAATAACTTAAGATCACAGACTCAACTGAAACCCAAAATTGGATCTTTAATTTTACAAGGTCATTTTCAAGAAAGAACAAGATGATTAAATGGGCCTTATTGTAAAATTATATTATGACTCTAAAGAAATAAAATGAAGCAGTTTATTAATAATTTTCTCACCTAAAGTTCAGAAAAAGTGCTTTAATATTAGTGTCAAAAGCCTTTCAACTGAATAGAACCATCTATATTTTATGAAGTATTGGAAAGTACAACATAAAATGTGACAAAGTTATCCATTCTAAATTAACATAGAAGAAAGAAATCTGATAAGTCATTTAAACATGACCTGATGGCACACTGGGCTTTTGGTATAGGCTTATGGTTAGAGGTCTTCAGAAGGAAATGAGGACAAGTTATGAAAATCTCAGAACAAAAAAGGGCAGGTAAACCAAACCCCATCAGTGAAGAAAATGGACATCATAGCACAGAAATGTGAATTCAGCCTTAGAAACATATACAACTGTGATAGGCAAGAACTGCAGTCGATATAACACAGACATTAGGTATCTCATGTAAATTTGCTGTGCTGTTATCTGTAGTATACATCAAAAAACACGAAAAGAACATGACCCATACTTAAAAATGATAAACTATGAAAAATATATCTTTGAATATGTCAAAACATATACAGCTCTTTTATATATAAAGTACTGCTGGTATAAATGTCTGGTAACTTTAAATCATTATTAAAATCATTGTATTTGCCACTAAAACATAAAGAAGATACTTAATTCTCTTTATATGTAATTAAAGATTTATTTAAAAAATAAATCAGTGAAAGATACCAGAAGGAAAAAATTTTAATGGAGATTAAGGAACCATTGTCTAATCATGAAAATAATATGAAATTTGCATTATTATTCTAAACAAAATGCAGATAAGATCAGAAACATTCAAAACAATAACCTGAGATCTTTTTTTTTTTTGAAAAGAGCATCTCAAATGTGAGGGGAATCTAGTATTTAATGAAAATAATGAAATAATTATTAATAATTTGTTTCAGTATTGAATAAAGACTAACCAAGAAACAAGGTAAATCTACTAAATATCATTCACTTGAACATACGTCATGATTTAAATGCATGAAGAGATATGACTGATAGGAAATTATCCTGAATGTCTTCTAGACATAGAACCTTAGGATCTAAGGTCGTCCATGTCGTCAATGAATGATGACTGTGCCATCAAGATATGGTCTTTTCTTTGTACTCTACTTAGCAGTTTTCCATTTCTTTCAAAATAACACCAAGCCATGGGCAAACTAACTAGATCAATAGATCAATAATGGATCATGGATTATAGCTTCACAGCTGGGAGTCAACATGAACCACTTGTCTTTTATCTCAAAAATCATGTTACAGTGAACACAATCACAAAATGACAATGATGAAATTATTCAAGAAAACATTAGCAAATTATTAAAGACCCATAGGCAAAATGTACAATATTGAGTTACTAAGGCAATCAACACAATCCTTAAAGTTCTCTAGGTTATAACTATCAGAAAATTGACTCTATATAAAATAAAGTATAAAATTATTCAGGGGTTCTGAAAACTGAAGGTAAAACTGAGCAGTTTAACCAAATGGAAATATTTTAAGCCATAGCATTGATATCAACATTTCTCAGCTAACAAAGTCTACTCATATGGAACATAATTGCATGAAGAATATGCAGAACCTGGGGATTTAGGTCAGTGGTAGAACACATGTCTAGAAATGTAAGACTAAGTTCCACACAAAGTGCAGAAAAAAATGATAAAAAAAAAAAAGAAGTAAAATTAGCGGCCCTTATATGTACCTCTCTAAGCACTGTTGGTGTGTTCCATTTGCTATTGAATTATCCTGGACATATTTCTTGTGGGACAATATCTGTCTAGAGGGATACATGTTTTAAATAATAAACATAACAATGTATAGAACACCTATTATTAAAACTAGATAGAATCACCAAAACTATGGATGTTCAATGACTTAATAGAAACAATGTTATCCTATTTAACTGAACAATTGCTCTGAGGTTCTGACTATAAGACTGGTGCAAGCTTAAGACAACGAAAATTCCAGCGTTAACTGGGGATGTGAACATGAAGTCCAATTCTCCACTAAGGATCTACGGGCATTCCATAGCTTTAGGAAAGGGAAAATCAGTTTTTTTCTAATAGTGTGACTCTTGCTAGGTTCACTATGTTCCAGTAGATCCCATATCCAAGAGTTCTTGGCTAATACAAACTGCTTTCTTTTCTTTTCCTTTTCTTTTTTCTTTTTTTAGATTATAATATCATATACCATTTATACCTTCACTTTTCTTTTTCAAATCTCTCACATATATCCCTCCATGCTCTCCTTCAAATCCATAGCTTAGTTTTTCTTTTATTGTTTTTTCATGAACATGTGTGCATATGTGTGTGTGTTTATTTATGTTCTTAAATATAAGCTGATCAGATATTATTTGTATGTATATTTTCAGGACTGTCTGTTTGGCACTGAACGAATAATCACTGTGCTCCTCCCTCAGGAAGCCTGCTTGTCTGCCTCCCAGCTTGCCTCGGTTGCCGATAGCTCTTCGTGGATAGTTTATGCTTCATGGCGTGTCTCTCTTTACTTTGTTATGCCCACTGGTGTCATCCTTGTTCAGCTCACCGACTCAAAATGTTGTTGTTGTTCTTGCTTGTAAAGAGAGAACCTGACGTTGACTGGGAAGGACATAGCTATTGATCTTGGAGCAGTGGAGGAGAGTGATAGTAAAATAAATATAGATTATACAACATTCTCAGATATTATTTTCAAAAACCAAAAATAAGTTCTGAGAGGAAAAACATCTAAATGTATATGGATTAGGCAAGTATGCCTTGAGAGCATATCACTTTCATCTCACGGTGAGTGGACAGTGGAGAGTGAGCATCCTAGCTAATACCTGCTCCATCCCCTAGTGTTAGAGCTAAGAATAGGACACTACCCACATTTGTGCATTATATGTAATAATTATATCACAATATTAGCACTCAAGAGTAATATGTTCATTCATTTTTATAAATAATATTAATTATAAAATATTAGGACTTAATAACATATATAAATAATATACATATAGAAACATATACATGTGCTCTTCTAAATAATATAAGGAAATCTTTCAACCTTTTTTATTAGCAATAAGGAGGTTATCATATATCTGTTAGGCAGACAGAAGTCAGTGATTATTACCCTTTGTCTTCTCAGATTTTCTTATTTCTAGCTGTCATTTCCCATTGGCCATATCTTTCTCCATGCTTTCTTTACACTGCTTTCAATCAGCTACTTTATTTTATTTTTTGCTTTTTTCGGGGGAGGGGGATTGGAGATAGGGTTTCTCGGTGTAGCCCTGGCTGTCCTGGAACTCACTTTGTAGACCAGGATGACCTCGAACTCAGAAATCCACCTGCCTCTGCCTCCTGAGTGCTGGGATTAAAGGTGTGCGCTACCACGCCTGGCTGTACATTTTATTTTTATTTGTATAAGTATTTATTTCACTCTGCCACCTCCTTGAAAGAGGGACAATGCTATGTTTGGTTTAGTATTATCAGTGTCATGCTGAATACAAGAAACAAATTTGATTTATTCCACTGAAGTTTGGAAAAAAAAAACCCACTGTCTTTGATGGCCAGTATGTAGCTTGTCTCTACATTTTGGGAGGATAGCCATTGTTGTTTGTCAAGGATATATAATGATGCATCTTTAATGTTTGACATATATTCTCTCATTAAGACCTCAAGAAGCTCTAACCTTTTACCTCTCTTACACTCTAGCCTTCCTTCGCTCTTCCCCTTTCTCTCCACATGGCCATAGCCGGCCTCTCCCTCTCTCTTTCTACCTTCTCTCATTCCCCCTACCTTTCTAAAATAAAACTCTAAAGCCATAGACTGTCTCTGATCCTGGAAAAAAAAAAAGACCTCAAGAAATCACACCAATCTTCCCAGATGTAATATTTGAAATTTAGAGGTATTATTTCTGTGACAAAGGTATATAATTCAGAACTTGCATATGACTCATGAATTAAGATTTAAACTTAAATATAATTCTTAATTTTTGTGTGCATTAGTGTGTGTGTGTATGTGTGTGTGTGTGTGTGTGTGTGTGTATACATGTGCATGCAGTTCCACACGCTATGAGCATATACATGTGGAGGCTAGACAAAAATGACAGGTATTTTTCTCAATCTCTCCCCACCTTACTTTTTATTGAGACAGGGTCTTTCTTTGAATCTAAAACCCACTGAGTCAACCAGACTGAATTCCAGTGAGTCCCAGACTCAAAGTACCTTTGTCTCTATAGCATGTCATTATATGTGTATTTAATGTAGAACTGTTATGAAGGTTTCAGGAATACAACTAATGTGTTCATGCTTATACAACCATTTTCTTCGTCCATAATTATAATACCACTTTAAGATTCATCAGCATAACTTAAAGAAATAATTTAAATATATTCTCTACTTTTAAAAACTGTTAGGATGGGATTTTCCTTAATAGAAGAAAAATAAGAATTTTGGGCTATTGTTCAAATTCATGTGAAAATGTATAATGCTTATGACATAAGTTTCTGTAGTTAAAAGAAAACAATAAACCATACTGAGTATAAATTGTCATATTGGGTAGATATATAATTATCTTCGAATTATAACATATTTCATACTATATTGATGTTGAAAAACATATATTACTAATATAATTTCCTAACAAAAGTGTAAATAAAAGTGAGCAAAAGCAAGTCATCAATATTTATAGTTTTGATATGAAATGATGTAAATCCACAAAGATTACATAATATCGAGTCACATTTTTGGAGAGAAGCTTCTAAATATAAAACAAACAAGAAAGGCAATTGGTAAATATTAATCCATAAAGAGTAAACCTGAGTTAAAGGAAGCAGCAAACAATTTATAGTCTAATGATAGCAACAAAAGAAGAATAATGTAAAAGTTAATTTTACTGGTTCAACCTATGTCATGTAAATAAATATATATTTGAAATAAATTATGAACTTGCAAGGAAAACATGTAACTATACATGTATGCTTGAAAAATAGGATAAATAGAACCCTATCTCTACCTTGGTTTTACAAAATTGCAAAGTCCAATTGTATTAATACTTCGTGCGTGTTTTCAAAGATGACTCTGAAAAGTTTTCCATGATGGGATTCTTATACTTGCAAAGAACTCAGAAAGTTACTACTGCTTTAAGGGGGGTTATGTTTTGATCCTCACTGTTAACCCTGACCTTAGGTATTGTTGTCCACTGTGAGGTAATCGTGTCCACAAATTCCCCATTGCCATTAGATGTTAACCGTAAGTACTAAGACACATAAAAGAAAATTCAGACTATCACTATGACCCGTTTCTCAGTACATTTCTGTAGGAAAAAAAAACATCCCTTGAGAAAGAAAGCACTGTTTCCTAAATGACCTGCTTGGGGCCATGAGGCTCCTGGTCTCCGAGCTGTTTACTGGCCTGTGTCAAAAAAAATTACTTGTTTCAGTCCAATTTCTCTCAATTCAATAAACCCTAAGCCTTTCAAAACAAAGTAAAGTTGAAATGATTTCCAATTGCTTTGGATGCGGATGTGTTCAGCAGTTCCCCCTGTTTCAGGGACATCAATGGAACAATGCGCTGACCCTTAAGCCTCTCTCTTTTTCCCATTAATCAAGATTCCAATGAGCTGATTCCTTTTCTTAGTCTAGTCTAGAAGAGATTTATGAGAAGTGGGATTTTTCTGACTTATGACTTTGAGCTAAGTACTCTGGATGTATTTCCAGAGGGGAAAAAACAACTCTATAAATGTGTGCTTGATTACAGACCTGATTCCAGAGACCAGCAATCGGGAAGCATGAGAGAGCTAAGGGCTCTCTGATCTCATCTCTAATTCCTGGTGAATGGCTTTTCTTACTGTGCCATATTTAGTCACACATTCTAATATAAGTTTATTGTGTCAGAAAGGTAAAATCACAGGAATTACACGATGGCAGGTTTCATTTACTCAGCAGCCTGTCACTACCTGTCAACTCTCTCCCCATTCATCACCTTGCCTGTCACATTTGACATAAGCTTCTGAAGGACCAGGAGAAGGGGAGGCAGGAGAGGCTAGATAAATGTCTTCATGATCATCTTTAGCAATGTCACTAGCTCAACACTCTCAGCATCTCAGACTTTTGGGTGACAGCTTTTCCATGAGGGCTGAAGCTGCATTCCAAATTGATATTTGTGGCAGCTTCGATTCTGGGCTAGAGCCATGCCTACGGCAAGCCAAATTCTGCAGTTTGATAGCAGTAAACATTATGAACTCTTTGTGTTTGTGAGGCTGTGAAATGAGGGAAGGATAACTTCAGATAGCAGTTGCCATAGGTGATTAATATTTTGTTTTTTCTTGCCTTTTGCAGATTTAATCATCCTTCACTAATTTCAGTTGATGTTTATAATGGTCCTTTCATTTTGCATAACATCTGAAGAGAACCTGTCAGTAATACAATGAATAAGCAGGGAGAATGTCAAACATGAAGATAGAACCTCATGGAAAAAATTAAGTTTGCTGTTCCATGGCATTTGATTTTGTATGATGTTACCTGAATCGGTCACTTATGAACATGGAAATGTAGTTGTAAAGGTAGCTGATGGAGAGGGACTAAGAGCAAAGAGATGGAACTCAGGGGGTTGTGTGCACATGTGTTTCTGTCTGTCTGTCTTTCTTTTTGTGGGTAGAGTATGGTGAGTGTTTGTGTGTACACATGTTTATATGTGAGGTGTGTGTGTGTGTGTGTGTGTGTGTGTGTGTGTGTGTGTGAGGGGAAATAGCTTGGTGTGTGAGCATGTGTGTGTGTGTATGTTTCTATCTGTCTGCCTGTTTAAGGGAGTAGAACTTGGTGTGTGTGCATATGTGTGTACACACATGTACATATAGGATATGTGTATGTGTCTCATTGTCAGAGGGGATAGAGTACATTGTACAGATATGTGTGTCTGTCTGTCTGTGGGGATAGAGCATGGTATGTTTGGCGGTATGTGTTTGTCTCTCTCTCTACCCCTCTGTCTCTCTCTACCCCTCTGTCTCTCTCTGTCTGTCTCTGTATCTCTGTCTCTGTTTCTCTGTTTTGTTTCTCTCTCTTTCTCTCTCTTTCTCTCTCTCTCTCTTTCTCTCTCTCTCTCTCTCTCTCTCTCTCTCTCTCTCTCTCTCTGTGTGTGTGTGTGTGTGTGTGTGTGTGTGTGTGTGTGTGCACACATGTTTCTAGAAAACAGCTTGATGTTTAGGAAAGAGCCCAAAGGATAGAGAGCATGTTGTAATCAAGGAAATGTGAATTAATTTCTTTGTCCTTCAATGAATATTGGGATAATTAATGAAATCTAGTGTACAAGGACATCGTGAGGTTCTGACAACACTACACAAGCAGTGTAACTTACCAATGATTGCTCATGTATTAGTTAAATACCATTTTGAGTTCTCTGCTATCCATGGGAAACTGACAGCCTGATAAGTGAGTCTTTAAACTTGGCCTTGGGAATCAAAGACACTAAAGAATCTCATGTTTTATTAACTTTGCTGTGTTTTAGGGTCTAATCTTAGCCATCTTTGAGGTTTCCAATTTGGGATATATGTAAACATAACAGCACTAGATTCCTATATATCAAAATATTTGAGCAGTAAGCATTTAGAGATCTTGGCAGAATAGAAATGAGCAAATTTTGAGAGTAATTTTAGCCCTCCCGTGAGAAAACTGCATAAGAAAGAAGGTGAAGCTGTGCCATGTTTTACTGCAGACTGTGGGTTAATAGGTGTTTTCATTGTAATGGACAAAATCCTCTCACAGCTGATTTTATAAATATCCTTAGAATTTATGATTACAATGGAAAATATCAGGGTTTTTCTCATTCTCTTTGCTCAGTCAACAGTGATGGGCTGTACTGTGATTACCTGACACACAGTCAAACAAATGTGACCTCACACATTGATCTATGGCTCTCTGGGGAGTGAAACTCGCTGAAGCTCTGTTTCAGAATAACAAGGTGAGAGGGGACTGATACAAACTTCCTTTGAAAGAAAATGTCAGATATAGATTAGAGAAATAACAGAAATACCCAAGCCTTCTTCAGAAGATACACAGGATTATATTTCCTAAGGAGTAGGTGTGTTCATTTGTTAACTCTCTAGTAGATTCAGAGGGGCACATGTGTGAGCACCTCAAAGCCTATGTAATATTTAACATTTTGACACGAATGTAAGCAATGCCTTTTTTTTTTTTTTACAAATTAACTACTGCTAATTTTACTAAATTATTTTGTTGCTATTAATAACTAAAACTACCAGTATTAGTAATATTATTATCATACCTTCACTCTAAATGCAATGCAATATTTTTTAGATAGTTGTGTAAAAATTCAGGGTAAAGGCCTGGAGAGATTGTAGATGTCTTAATGGTTTAAAGCATGTGGTTATCCTAGAATAGGTGCTAAGTTCACAGCATCCACTTTAGATATCTCAAAATCTCCTGCAACTCAATTTTTTAGGGACTGGATACGATCCTCAGGCATTCACGAACATCTCTATACCACAAGTAGAGTGGTAAACACAAATACGTAGATGGGAGTATGGAGGGGGAAATAAGGACGTTGAGAACTTTTTAAGTGTTTCCTATTCATTTACCATTTTTGAGCATCTTTTGTTCAGCTCCATTTCCCATATTTTAATTAGGTGGTTTATTTATTTTTTAAAATTTGGTTGTTGAGATTTTTAAAGTATGTTCTAGGTACTAATCCTATGTTAAATATATAATTGGCAAAGACTATCTCTCATGCCATGGGCTCCTTCCACTTCCTCCATTTTCCTTTGCAAAGCAGACAATTTTTAATTTCACAAAATCTTGTGTTGGAGGTATTTTTCCATGTTACTCGAATCTTATTCAAAAAGTCTGAGCTGAAATGTGCTCCCCAAGTTTTCCTCTGGAAGTTTTAGGGTTATTGGCCTCATGTTAAAACTGGTGTGCACTTGACTTTCGTGTGGCAGAAGAGGTAGGAATCTAGTTTCACTTTCCCCCATGAAGCTCTCCAGTTTGAGCAGCATTTATTGAAGCTTCTTTTCTCCAATATAATCACTGCCATCATCCTTCAAAAATCAGAGGCCCTTTTCTGCGTAGGTGTACCTGGGTATTCTATTGTTTCCGTTGACGTATGTGTCTGTTTTATTGCCAACATTTTGTTGTTGTTCTTTTTACTCGATCTCTGTGGTAGACATAGTAAAATAGGTATAATTGAAGAGGATATTTCCCACAGTATTATTTTTGTTTAGGATGCTTTACTTGTCATTGTTCTTTTGTATCTCTGTATAAATCTTGAGACTGCTTTGCATATCTGTTAAGAAAGGCCCTGGTATTTTGATTGGGACTATTCTGAATCTGTGGATTATGTTTCTTTGTATTGCCATACTATACAATATTAATTCTTCTAATCCATGACCAATGGAGGTTGTTCTGTCTTCTCTGCTCTTCTCTATGCCTTAAATGTCTTAATATTTCTTTTTGCAAGATATTTTTGTTTCCTTGGTTAACTCTCTCTCTCTCTCTCTCTCTCTCTCTCTGTGTGTGTGTGTGTGTGTGTGTGTGTGTGTGAGTGAGTGTGTATTGTGATTGAAAGTTTTTCATATATCATTAAATATATCATTATATAAGTATACCATTAAATATAGAAATGCTAGTGACTTTTATAGTGTTTTTCTTTTGTATACTCTTCAAAGTACTCATCAACTCTAAATGATAGGTAGAAAACATTCAGTGTCTCATATATAGAACCACATTTTTAAATTTTTATTTTTCTATTTGTTCCTCTTTCTTTCTTTCCTTCTTTCTTTCTTTCTTTCTTTCTTTCTTTCTTTCTTTCTTTCTTTCTTTCTTTTTTTATTGTTATTGCTCTAGCTAAGGCTTCAAGAGCTATACTGAACAGAAAGTAACAGAGTGCACAGGCTTATCTTGTATGCAAACCTGAGTTTTTATCCATATCCATTTAGAATGGAGTAGAATGTCAGATGCATGTATGAGTATGAAGGAGAAATGAGGTAATGGGTATGGGAGGAACAAGGATATGGACAGCAATGATCAACTAAAAGAGAAGCTTATGATACTGATTGAAATTTATTTTGTCTCAAAAACATTTTTGTAAAATAAAAATTATAGAATGCATGTGAAATGAAAGCAGGAGAGAATCTATGGGTTAAAGATTAGCTGGTGATAAAACATGTAATCTGAGAAAAAACTAGTAGTGGGTACATGCGGGAAGTGGGTGAGGCCGCAGACCCCCTGAAACCCACTTGTTTACTGCCTTGCCCAAGCATGCACAATAAGGCTGCATGCGTGGGCTGACTGCCAGGCTGGACAGTTTCTCATGATCCAGACCTGCCAGCCTATCTGTGAACGACCTAAGATTGTACCTGGAGTGTGTGTGTATGTGTGTGTGTGTGTGTGTGTGTGTGTGTGTGTGTGTGTGTGTGAATTCTGATTGGATGAGGTGGGGTGGAGCTAGAAGGAGGTGAGTCAGCACGAGTAGTAGTTGTTGTTTAGCCCTTGCCCTAGGTAGAAGCCATAAGTAGAATAAGAGTAGTTTTAGCCCTTGCCAAGAGTAGAAGTAGAGTAAGAGAAGCTGTTGTAATAGGAGTTTTTTAGCCCTTGCCCTAAGAAGAAGCTGCTGGGGAAGAGAGCTGTAAAAGAAAAAGCCCGAAGTAAAGTTGCTGCGTGAACCTAACTTGGTGTCTGTGTCGTTTGTGTCTCCGTGGGCGGCGAGGACCAGCAACAGGTATATACACCAAAATAGAGGATATATGAAGAACTTTATGGAAGCCCAACAGTGAGTAAACTAATTCAAAAATATAAATTTAAGAGTGTTGGAACAGAATATTCTGGATGGCTGGACAATGTTGCTCCAAGAAAACATTGGTTATTGAATAAAACTTGCAGTTGGTCATAAAGTTCATAGACATCTCCATATTAGTACAGGTTTTTGTTGTTGTCCTTATTTAACTACCATAATTTTGTATTTAGACCCTATTATAGAAGAAAAGAAACACTTTGTCTGAGGATATGGAGAAATCAATCACAAAACAACCAAGAAACTCCCTTAGTGTTGGCAATTTCTCATAGTGTCACAAGATGTTATGAACACTGTTTGAGGTGAAAAGATATCAGTTCTCTTTTCCCTCGTTGGATCCTTTATGCTGAAATATTGACCTTCCAGGAAAGATATGCCATTCCTGTACTAGAGATCTTGGAGTAAATAACCACATTATGACCTTATTTTGATGCCTCCTTCACAGGAAGGAATTTCTGGAGTAGTACTTTATGGACCAAAGCTCATGTCTGGAAAAGTCATAGAGCCTCCAGTAAGTACAGCATGCTATTATTATTTTGACAAACTGTCATTTTTACAAACAGCTCTCTAGCTCCTTAAGTTTGTAGCTATAAATCCAGTATACTCTCAATCTCTATTGTAGAGGAAGCCTCTTTTTACAGATGTTAGCAATATTTAAGATATTCAATGCTGTTCAAAATGAAGAGAAGAAAAGATTCAGTGCTTAGCCCTGAATACGATATCTATATCACCTCCAACTTCTACCACCAATACTCGGAAATATTGTATAAGCGAGGTGAAAATAATGGAGTAGTTGAAAGATGTGAGGAATACTGTTAAATATTGTCTTCTCAACATGATATGGCCACCACACTCTTTAACTCAGAGCTTGTGGGGTTACTATACAAGACTTGAAAAAATTAAGGCTAGCCAAATTTAAATATATGTGTGGCAGAAAATTTCTGAGTCCTAAACTTTTCTGACAATAATTGGTAGTCGATAGCTTCTAAGGAAATATCATTCCCTTTATTGAAGATGTGACCAAGTATAGACTTTCCATGGCCCAGTGCTGGACCACTGAAGTGGAAACTTCTAGTTTCTTTGGACAGTCATTTCTGTCAAATTATGTTGTGCTCATATACACTGGTGAAAGGATGTTTTGCTAAAGTAAAACTGTGAAAGGACATATGCATAGCTAGCTTTGTAATGCTTTCTTGGTCTTGAGTCTTCATCTTTGCTGATCTTCACTTTGTTGAGAGAGGCACAGCAGAGTTCTCCTGCTGTCCCTGCTGGTCCTGGTTGCTCCTGCTGATTGGTGATGATTTGGTGGAGGCCTGGCTGATTCTGCTGATTCATGCCACCACTGTTGATTCCTGTTTGCTATCTTGATACTACTACACTGCAGTGCTGGTATCCTGACAATTGAGATGGAAATTGCCCCAAGAAAATACTTGTAAACAGCATAAAACAGAGCCTTGAGACTTATTCTGGATAGACCTGCTGATGCTGATTCATGAATGATGTTTGCAAGCGGATCAAGCTGCTGCTGTGTGGTTCCTGTGAACTTAATTACTGATAACCTGACAGGGCAGTTTGGATTTGCTCCAAGAACTATTTCTAAATAGATTCACTTTCTCTTTATCAAAATGACCTTTCTTTTCTACAACCACTGTTGGATGCTGGGCTAGAAGGGAGGCTAAAGCATCTAAGAACTCTGATTAAAAGGAAGTTTTGAAAAAGTAATAAGCTTACAAAACATATCCATTCAAATATAGGCAGCAGTAACTGTACTTAGTGAATATATACCAATGAATTTAGGTAGCTAAGATGTGTTAAGAAAATTAAGGGAGGTTAAACTCAAAACTTGTAGAGTAAGATTTCACTGTAAACATGTATGAAATGCTCAAAATACAGAAAAATTATTATTTCAGGTAAACCTGAATATTAGAGAAATACTGATCAATTACTATTCATTTTCCAAAATAATACCATTTTCAAAACTCATGACATTTTAAGTGGATCAAATTCACTTTATAAGCTATCAACATTAAGCCTTTCCTTTGCCTCCAACCATTGTCATAAATTTAGTAAAAAAAATAAACCTTTTCAAAATTCATCTCTGATCCTGAATCTGGTTTTCAAGCTTGTGTGACTTCCGAGCGCTGGCTCATACACTGATGCACACAACCTCTGGGAATGGCCTCACATTTCATCACTTTTACCAGATTTTCCCACTCTTCTCTTTCCTTCCCTATTATGTTCATATCTCATTAAGACAAAACCATTCTACTTTCTTCCCTTTTTATTTTCTTTATTTACATTTCAACTGTTAACCCCTTTCCCAGTTCCCCCTCCCAGAAACCTCCTGTCCCATCCTCCCTCCCCCTGCTTCTAAGAGGGTGTTCCCTCCACCCAACCAACCACTGCCACCTCCCCTTCCTTGATTCCCCTACACTAGGGCATCTATTGAGCCTTCATAGGACCAAGGACCTCTCCTCCCATTGGTGCCTGACAAGGCCATTCTCTGCTACTTATGCAGCTGAAGCCATGTGTAATCCTTGGCTGATGGCTTAGTCCCTGGGAGCCCTGGGGAGTCTGGTTGGTTGATATTGTTGTTCTTCCTATGGGGTTGCAAATACCTTTAACTCTTTCAGTCCTTTCTCTAACTCCTCTATTGGGAGCTCACACTTAGTCTAATGGTTGTCTGTGAGCATCTGCCTCTGTATTTGTAAGGCTCTTGCATGACCTTTCAGGAGACAGCCATAAAAGGGCTCTTTCAGCATGCACTTCTTGGCATCCACAATAGTATCTGTTTTTTGTAACTGTATATGGGATGAATCCCCAAGTGGGACAGTCTCTAGATGGCCTTTCCTTTAGTCTTTGCTCTATACTTTATTTCCATATTTGCTCCTGTGAGCATTTTGATCCAGTTCTAAAAAGAACCAAAACACCCACATATTTCTTAGGTGTTTTTGGGATTTTTCCCCCCTGTGTTTATACTTTCTTTTTCTTTTGCTGTATTATTCTCATCATTCTTTCACTTCAGCTGTCTTCATATTTTACCTAAGTTTTAACTGTAGTATTCAAACTGGACTTTAAATTTTTAATTGTATATCAAGGTCCGGCACTCCAAATTTGCTCTAAAATATCTAGGAATGTGTCTATACATGTACTACATCTTAGCAATGCCTTTTAGGATTTAAAGGCAAACTGAAATCATACTGAAAAAAAAATGTTGTTTTGTTTATTTACACATCTGGAAGCTGAAGGGCTTTCCATGTTGACTGCCAAGCCTTACTCTTATTTGAAGGCCACCCAGAATATTGATCAAAGCAACAGTTTGCTCTGACCTCTGCTACACAATCTCTACACTTTACCCCATGTTTCTCCATCATTTTCCTACCAAATTGTATTAGGTTTTGAGTATTTAATTGTTCATACACACTGACTCTTGAAATAAGAGTTGTGTATATGAACCTGCCTCTCAGCTGTAGAACTGCAAATCAAAAGTGTGCCAAATATCTCTGTGCTGGTTCCTGTGTTTCAACTACTTTTACTGACCTCATAAAAATAGTTTTGGCTTTCTTTATTAGAATTAAGGACGTTGTATGTATTCAAATTATGCAAGCATTTTTGCTAACACTGTACATTTGCAATATGCACTACAATACAAAAGCTGATGCTCATGGCTGATATGGTAAAATTATCTGATAACATAAGCTAGGTGACTTGTGCAGTGTATATGGAGTTGTCACTTCTCTCTTTCAGCCATCGTGTTTGAATGTGTTGTTCTCACTGATTGGATAAGTTAAAATGTCAACATTTTGGGAACCTACGAAAAATACTGAATATTCATTGAAATAATACTTTAAAAAATTTTAATATATTCTTCATTCCAGCTGCAAGAAAATATTTGACACTTATAACAACCCAAGTCTTCAATACAGACATTTGATTGGGATACAGAAATATGATCTCTTCTGAAAATATTCAAGTTGAGTGACTATAATTGCTTTTATTCAAAAATAACCTAGAATAAGAGATTCTGAAATAAATAAAACAACAGAGTATAATATTATTTTCCAAAAATTGTTAGATCTTTCCAGTAAAGTGAGATTTCCATTGATGCTACTAAACACAATTAGTTTAACAGTTAACAGGATTTTTAAAAGTTATTTAAATGAGCTATAAAACACAAAGAACAAAAACTTTGAAGAGAAGAGGAAAACATATCAAAACATCACACACACACACACATGAGCACACATATACACGCCTACACACATATATACACATATATACAGGGAGAAGAGGAAAATCAGTAAATATATCTCATTTTTGAGTCATGGATAAAATAATTAATAAAATAATATTTTAAATAGACTCACAATTTTAACATTAAATAGAATCTGTGGAAATATTTTGTAATGGCTACATAAGCTCAGTGACAGGAGGAAAAGCTAGGAAAATGAAGGCACTTTTGTAAATAAGGATAGGTAAACACAAATGTTCCTTGAGGAGTATGGCCTGGGCACTTTTTATTTATTGTTTTCATAAATGATTTAGAGAAAGGTACATTAGGGAATTTTTACACTTGTGGAAGATATTCCAGAGTTATAAATATTTCATAATGTTTAAGAATCTCACAGATTCAACGCCAGCCATGGTGGCACATGCCTTTAATCCCAGCACTTGGGAGGCAGAAGCAGGCAGATTTCTGAGTTTGAGGCCAGCCTGGTCTACAGAGTGAGTTCCAAGACAGCCAAGGCTACACAGAGAAACCCTGTCTCGAAAACAAAAACAAACAAACAAACAAACAAAACAAAACAAACAAAGAAAAGAATGTCACAGATTCCTTATAATTTGCTTTATAAACAGCAATTTTAATTTAGATGACTACATTTGTCTATATTTATATGTATATATTATCATGTATTATATTTACTACATATCATATATAATAAATTATATCACATACAAAAATATAATTATTAATGTTATATATATAAAACTTTTAGTCATTAGTTTCCATATAAATGTCAGACCTTGAAGTTATTATAAAGTTATTATAAATTGTAGCTCCCAAATTACCAAACAATGAGATTATTGAGTTTAAGTGGTTGGGGAAGTCTCAGACGACAGTACATTCCAAGTGAAAAATTTCTAAACTTTAGGCATTGCCAGTTGAAGAGCCCTCAACTAGGCTCCAGACACTACCATTTTCTTCCTTAAGTACGTTCACATCCACATTTTTCTAACTCTTGCATCTTCAGTTCCTCGTGTTCTCAGTATTCCATCCTTCACTTCAGCATCAATAGTTGAGGTTCATTTGCAAATGACCTAGTTTATACTTAAATTATACCATAGTTGTCTCTCAAAATTTTTACAATAACTTCAAAAAAGAATGGGTTGATGAACTTTGTCTGTTTCTGCAGAAGATGCATATTGAGAAGAACAAAATATATTGATTGATTGATTGACTGACTGATTGGTTATTTGTATTTCTAAAGGATAAAGGCCTGTGAGAATAAAGTCTATACATAAAGAAAAATAGTAGTGAAGAACATGAAGATTTTCTAGTGAAGCAACTGTGATTACTATAAGATGTGCAGGTAGATTGACTCAAGTTACCAGTTTAAAGACCAGGAGAGAAAGTATCTGAAACCAACAACAGAATAGATAGTAATATTTTTCTATACATATAAGCCTAAAAGTTAGACTTCAAAGGATAGAAAAAGTATTTAGTAGCAGTAGTATTAAAATATCTTGCATTGTTTCAATTTAAGAAAATAAACTGGTTTGTTTCCTCACAAAAAGGAAATACTTTCATGATTGATAAATAAAATTAAAGATTCTAAAAGTTATTAAAAATAATTTCTGAAGCTGCCCTAAGCATTCTGCTATCCCAAGGGAACCTATATTTTCCTGTAACCTCTTTTTCCACCTTCATTAGACTAGATCCTGAGCCATGCAGGTAAGCTTTCCTTCCCTTACCGATCTTCCCTGCTCTCTGAGTCTTCCAGGCCAAGTCAAACTTCTATGAGAAGCCTTGTAGCACAGGGAAACCTCCATTCTCTGGCCACGTCTCTACCCACCATTATCAGACCGGTGGCTACTGCACCATCCAATCCAAGAATATCCATCAGAGGCCTGCCACACTAGGGCCATCAGGATTTATCCCCTGCCTATTACTTCCTAATACAACAAAAACATCCAGGGGCCAAAACCCTCTAAGTGTCTAACAGCCCTCAAAAGTACACAATCAACAAAAGCCAGGGTAGTATGACTTATTCAGAGTACATCTACCATACTACAACAAGCCCTGGATATCATAACACAATTGAAACACAAGAAAATGAACCCGAATCAAATTTTATAAAAACGATAGAGTCCTTTAAAGAGGAAAGGAATAAGTCCCTTAAAGAAATACATGAAAACACAAACAGATAGAGGTCTTTATAGAAGAAATAAATGAAACACATAATGGCAAGGACCTCACAGGACCCTCCATGGGACATTAAGACCTCTGGTGAGTGGAACACAGCATCTGCTCCAATCCAATCACACAGGACCTGAGACTGCATTAATTAGGGAAGCAGAAAACCCAGCCTGAGCAGGGTCACAAGTCTCTTCCAGTCCATGCCAGCACCAGGGTTCCTTGGGCGCAGAGTCTCCAGACACCTGCAAGGACCCCACAGGACCCTCCACGGGATCTTAAGACCTCTGGTGAG